>NC_091284.1:428940830-429254997 GCF_032444005.1 Ranitomeya imitator
TCACCCCACCCACCACGAGCCCGCCCGCCCGCCCACTTGAGGACGTCATACTCACCCTACTCCAGCGATGCCTGGTCTCAGCGCCTGCAGCTCATCCTATGTGAGCGGTCACGTGGTACAGCTCATTAAGGTGATGAATATGGACGCATATTCATCACCTTAATGAGCGGTACCATGTGACCGCTCATGCAGGAAGACGCTGCCGCGCCAGGACAGAGATGGAGGGATGTTCGGCGTGGTGTGGGAAAGGTGAGTATGACAGCCAGGAAGGATGAGGGGGAGGATGAAGGAGGGCGGAGGGAGGACAGGAGGAGGATGGGGGAGCGAGCCATGCATGCAAGATGGGAGTGGGGGGAAGGTGAGCTGAGTCATTCATACAAAATGGGAGTGGGGGGAAGCTGAGCTGAGCCGTGCCATTCATACAAGATGGGAAGGGGAAAGATGAGCCATTCATACAAGATGGGAGGGGAGGAAGCTGAGCCATTCATACAAGATGGAAGGGGGGAAGCTGAGCCATTCATACAAGATGGGAGGGGGGAGCTGAGCCATTCATACAAGATGGGATGGGGAGCAGAGCCATTCATACAGGATGGGAGGGGGGAAGCTGAGCCATTCATACAAGATGGGGGGTAAGCTGAGCCATTCATACAAGATGGGAAGGGGGGAAGCTGAGCCATTCATACAAGATGGGAGGGGGGGAGAAGCTGAGCCATTCATACAAGATGAGAGTGGGGGGAAGCTGAGCTATTCATACAAGATGGGATGGGGGAAGCTGAGCCATTCATACAAGATTGGGGGGGAGCTGAGCCATTCATACAAGATGGGAGTGGGGGGAAGCTGAGCTGAGCCATTCATACAAGATGGGGGGGGGAAGCTGAGCCATTCATACAAGATGGGGGGAGCTGAGCCATTCATACAAGATGGGAGGGGGAGAAGCTGAGCCATACGTACAAGATGGGAGGGGGAAGCTGAGCCATTCATACAAGATGGGGGGAGCTGAGCCATTCATACAAGATGGGAGGGGGAGAAGCTGAGCCATACGTACAAGATGGGACCTGAGCCATACATACAAAATGGGAGCTGAGCCATTCATATAAGATGGGGGGAGCTGAGCCATATATACATGAATGGGAGGGGGGAGCTGAGCCATACATACAAGATGGTAGCTGGGGACAATTTGAGTGGGGATGGGGGGATTTATTATGTGTGTGGAGAGTTGGAGTGGGGATGGGGGATTTAATGTGTGGGGGGATATATGAGGACACAAAATGAAGAGCAAAGGGGGAGATGGGGAAACAGTACAGGGGAATGGTGGGCATGTACGAGGAAACAGTACTGGGGAATGAGGGGCATGTATTGGCAATGGGGGTATGTATGAGGAAACAGTACGGGGGGAATGGGGGCATGTATGAGGAAACAGTACTGGGGAATGGGGCCATGTATGAGGAAACAGTACTGGGGAATGGAGGGCATGTATGAGGAAACAGTACTGGGGAATGGGGGGCATGTATGAGGAAACAGTACTGGGGAATGGGGGGCATGTATGAGGAAACAGTACTGGGGAATGGAGGGCATATATGAGGAAACAGTACAGGGGAATGGGGGGCATGTATGAGGAAACAGTACTGGGGAATGGGGGGCATGTATGGGCAATGGGGGGCATGTATGAGGAAACAGTACTGGGGAATGGGGGCATATATGAGGAAACAGTATGGGGGATGGGTGCAGAAAGTATGGGGAGCAAACGGGGGAATGTATGCGGACACAGTACGAGTAGCGATGTGAAAAATTGATGTGGACAGAGTACGGGGAGTGAGGGTGATGGGATGTGTGCAGTATGGGGAGTCAGGTGAGCAGGCAGTATAAAAAGTGAGGGGGTAAATATATGAGACAATATGGTGAACAGGAGGGATGTGAGAGGAGACAGTATGAGGAGGGTGGGGAATAGTGTGATGAGACAGTATGGGGGAGAAAAGTGAGTGGGCACAGAATAAAAACTTAGTAATGGGTTCGTAGCATGGAGGACAGTATACCAAGGAGGGGGAGTGTGATGATAGAGTACAGTATAAATACTGGGCCCTATAGGGGGGACACAGTATGAGAGGACAATGTGAAGAGGGGGCCGGTATGGAAAGGAGAGGTCAGTGTGAAGAGCATGTACCATAAGAGGGACAATGTGTGGAGGTCATAATTTGTGCAGACAATATAGTGAGGGGCAATTTTTTATTCAGGAGCATTATAATGACACTTGTATCTTTAAGGGCATCATGTGGAGATTTTCTGCAAAAGAACGGAGAAGATGGAAGTCTGCAGAGACGGCTGTGGATGACAAAACTCATCATGGGGTCTGGACAAGATGAAGAAAATAAGGAGAAGGCTCCAGAGGCGACGTCATCTATAAGGTACCTGGATGTAAATGTTTTTTGTGATACTGACTAATTTTAATATTTTTATTTATGTTCGGAGCATTAACCCCTTTACCCACAAGGGTGGTTTGCACGTTAATGACCTGGCCAAGTTTTACAATTCTGACCACTGTCCCTTTGTGAGGTTATAACTCTGGAACGCTTCAACGGATCCCAGTGATTCTGACATTGTTTTTTTGAGACATATTGTATTTCATGACAATGGTAAAAATTCTTTGATAGTACCTGCGTTTATTTGTGAAAAAAACGGAAATTTGGCGAAAATTATGAAAATTTCGCAATTTTCCAACTTTGAATTTTTATGCAATTAAATCACAGAGATATGTCACACAAAATACTTAATAAGTAACATTTCCCACATGTCTACTTTACATCAGCACAATTTTGGAACCAAAATTTTTTTTGTTAGGGAGTTATAAGGGTTAAAAGTTGACCAGCAATTTCTCATTTCTACAACACCATTTTTTTTTTAGGGACCACATCTCATTTGAAGTCATTTTGAGGGGTCTATATGATAGAAAATACCCAGGTGTGACACTATTCTAAAAACTACACCCCTCAAGGTGCTCAAAACCATATTCAAGAAGTTTATTAACCCTTCTGGTGCTTCACAGGAATTTTTTGAATGTTTAAATAAAAATGAACATTTAACTTTTTTTCACAAAAAATTTAATTCAGCTCCAATTTGTTTTATTTTACCAAGGGTAACAGGAGAAAATGGACCCCAAACATTGTTGTACAATTTGTCCTGAGTATGACAATACCCCACATGTGGGGGTAAACCACTGTTTGGGCGCATGGCAGAGCACGGAAGCAAAGGAGCGCCATTTGACTTTTCAATGCAAAATTGACTGGGATTGAGATGGGACGCCATGTTTCGTTTGGAGAGCCCCTGATGTGCCTAAACATTGAAACCCTCCACAAGTGACACCATTTTGGAAAGTAGACCCCCTAAGGAACTTATCTAGAGGTGTGGTGAGCACTTTGACCCACCAAGTGCTTCACAGAAGTTTATAATGTAACATAGTAACATAGTAACATAGTTGGTAAGGCAGAAAAAAGACATTTGTCCATCCAGTTCAGCCTATATTCCATCATAATAAATCCCCAGATCTACGTCCTTCTACAGAACCTAATTGTATGATACAATATTGTTCTGCTCCAGGAAGACATCCAGGCCTCTCTTGAACCCCTCGACTGAGTTCGCCATCACCACCTCCTCAGGCAAGCAATTCCAGATTCTCACTGCCCTAACAGTAAAGAATCCTCTTCTATGTTGGTGGAAAAACCTTCTCTCCTCCAGACGCAAAGAATGCCACCTTGTGCCCGTCACCTTCCTTGGTATAAACAGATCCTCAGCGAGATATTTGTATTGTCCCCTTATATACTTATACATGGTTATTAGATCGCCCCTCAGTCGTCTTTTTTCTAGACTAAATAATCCTAATTTCGCTAATCTATCTGGGTATTGTAGTTCTCCCATCCCCTTTATTAATTTTGTTGCCCTCCTTTGTACTCTCTCTAGTTCCATTATATCCTTCCTGAGCACCGGTGCCCAAAACTGGACACAGTACTCCATGTGCGGTCTAACTAGGGATTTGTACAGAGGCAGTATAATGCTCTCATCATGTGTATCCAGACCTCTTTTAATGCACCCCATGATCCTGTTTGCCTTGGCAGCTGCTGCCTGGCACTGGCTGCTCCAGGTAAGTTTATCATTAACTAGGATCCCCAAGTCCTTCTCCCTGTCAGATTTACCCAGTGGTTTCCCATTCAGTGTGTAATGGTGACATTGATTCCTTCTTCCCATGTGTATAACCTTACATTTATCATTGTTAAAACTCATCTGCCACCTTTCAGCCCAAGTTTCCAACTTATCCAGATCCATCTGTAGCAGAATACTATCTTCTCTTGTATTAACTGCTTTACATAGTTTTGTATCATCTGCAAATATCGACATTTTACTGTGTAAACCTTCTACCAGATCATTAATGAATATGTTGAAGAGAACAGGTCCCAATACTGACCCCTGCGGTACCCCACTGGTCACAGCGACCCAGTTAGAGACTATACCATTTATAACCACCCTCTGCTTTCTATCACTAAGCCAGTTACTAACCCATTTACACACAATTTCCCCCAGACCAAGCATTCTCATTTTGTGTACCAACCTCTTGTGCGGCACGGTATCAAACGCTTTGGAAAAATCGAGATATACCACGTCCAATGACTCACCGTGGTCCAGCCTATAGCTTACCTCTTCATAAAAACTGATTAGATTGGTTTGACAGGAGCGATTTCTCATAAACCCATGCTGATATGGAGTTAAACAGTTATTCTCATTGAGATAATCCAGAATAACATCCCTCAGAAACCCTTCAAATATTTTACCAACAATAGAGGTTAGACTTACTGGCCTATAATTTCCAGGTTCACTATTAGAGCCCTTTTTGAATATTGGCACCACATTTGCTATGCGCCAATCCGGCGGAACAGACCCTGTCGCTATAGAGTCCCTAAAAATAAGAAATAATGGTTTATCTATTACATTACTTAGTTCTCTTAGTACTCGTGGGTGTATGCCATCCGGACCCGGAGATTTATCTATTTTAATCTTATTTAGCCGGTTTCGCACCTCTTCTTGGGTTAGATTGGTGACCCTTAATATAGGGTTTTCATTGTTTCTTGGGATTTCACCTAGCATTTCATTTTCCACCGTGAATACCGTGGAGAAGAAGGTGTTTAATATGTTAGCTTTTTCCTCGTCATCTACAACCATTCTTTCCTCACTATTTTTTAAGGGGCCTACATTTTCAGTTTTTATTCTTTTACTATTGATATAGTTGAAGAACAGTTTGGGATTAGTTTTACTCTCCTTAGCAATGTGCTTCTCTGTTTCCTTTTTGGCAGCTTTAATTAGTTTTTTAGATAAAGTATTTTTCTCCCTATAGTTTTTTAGAGCTTCAATGGTGCCATCCTGCTTTAGTAGTGCAAATGCTTTCTTTTTACTGTTAATTGCCTGTCTTACTTCTTTGTTTAGCCACATTGGGTTTTTCCTATTTCTAGTCCTTTTATTCCCACAAGGTATAAACCGCTTACACTGCCTATTTAGGATGTTCTTAAACATTTCCCATTTATTATCTGTATTCTTATTTCTGAGGATATTGTCCCAGTCTACCAGATTAAGGGCATCTCTAAGCTGGTCAAACTTTGCCTTCCTAAAGTTCAGTGTTTTTGTGACTCCCTGACAAGTCCCCCTAGTGAAAGACAGGTGAAACTGTACAATATTGTGGTCGCTATTTCCTAGATGCCCGACCACCTGCAGATTTGTTATTCTGTCAGGTCTATTAGATAGTATTAGGTCTAAAAGTGCTGCTCCTCTGGTTGGATTCTGCACCAATTGTGAAAGATAATTTTTCTTGGTTATTAGCAGAAACCTGTTGCCTTTATGGGTTTCACAGGTTTCTGTTTCCCAGTTAATATCCGGGTAGTTAAAGTCCCCCATAACCAGGACCTCATTATGGGTTGCAGCTTCATCTATCTGCTTTAGAAGTAGACTTTCCATGGTTTCTGTTATATTTGGGGGTTTGTAACAGACCCCAATGAGAATTTTGTTACCATTTTTCCCTCCATGAATTTCGACCCATATGGACTCGACATCCTCATTTCCTTCGCTAATATCCTCCCTTAAAGTGGACTTTAGACAAGACTTTACATAGAGACAAACCCCTCCTCCTCTCCGATTTTTACGATCCTTTCTAAACATACTGTAACCCTGTAAGTTAACTGCCCAGTCATAGCTTTCATCTAACCATGTCTCGGTTATTCCCACTATGTCAAAGTTACCTGTAGATATTTCTGCTTCTAGTTCTTCCATCTTGTTTGTCAGGCTTCTGGCGTTTGCGAGCATGCAGTTTAGAGGATTTTGTTTTGTTCCAATCTCCTCGCTGTGGATTGTTTTAGAAATGTTCTTACATCCCTTCTGAGTATGTTTTCCTGGATCTTCTTTGTTCAAGTCTAATGTTTTTCTTCCCGTCCCCTCTTCTTCTAGTTTAACACCCTCCTGATGAGTGTAGCGAGTCTTCTGGCGAATGTGTGTTTCCCAGGTTTGTTGAGGTGTAGTCCGTCTCTGGCGAGGAGTCCATCGTACAAGTAATTCACACGGTGGTCCAGGAATCCGAATCCTTGTTGTCTGTGTGACGCCCAAGAGACCGGGGTACCCAGCACCGGACCAATGGGGTCTGTCTCTTGAGGGGGGTGTCACGTGTGGTTTGACCCGGTGCTGTGGCCTCAGGCAATGCACAGTCTAAAGGGTATCGTGAGGGAACAGGCACTTACTTGATCAGCAGCAGGTTCTCCCAGCGGTGATGATCCCAATCCTGGATAGATGGCTATTGTCCAAATGAAAGACTGAGGCACTGAAACGTTTAACCAGTTTACTTTAACAAAAAAGGATTTACAACCAGTCCTGTCACCGGAGTCTGTATGGGAACTCTGAGTTACTTTGACCCTGCCGGGGTCTTCGCCTCTTATTGTACGCAATATCTGTGTGGCCCTGCTGCTGTATGTGAACTGGCTGCCGGCCCAATCTGTCCCCTCCGGGTCCTGGTTCGACGGGCAACCCGAGTCCTTTTATCGGCTTACCCCCTCCAGGAGTACCGCTGAACTCTGTGTCTGTTGCTGCGTCCGACCCTAGTGAAGCTGATATCACCTCACGTTTTTCCGGTTGCTGTATTATATGTAATGAATACAGCCATGGATCCGGTATCCGTCTTTGCGCCTGTTCTGGGTAGTGATTAATGCTACCCAGTTCTCACAATGTCCTTTTTCTCTATCCCTCTTCTCCTCAGGCCGGTGATTTAGGCCTGGTAACAGTCACAGGGCTGTTAGAGATTCAACTGTATGACCTCTCACTTTCAGCTCCTTAGCCCAACTGCCAGTTCTTCTCTCAGACCAGAATGGATCAAGGGGAGTCTCTGGAGCTCCCCCTTCTGGCCGGAGGTGGTAGTGCAGTCTTGCTATTTTAGTATTTGCATTTACTGTCAGTAACTATTTTTGTGGCAAATACCCCTAGGGGTGCCACATTCCCCCTTAGTTAAGAACAGTACTCCGGGACTGTGGGACAATAACATTTTGAAATAACAATTAATATGTACAGAGTCTTAAAAATGAAAAGTTACAAAAACCACTCGAGGAAACAAAAATATAGTTCTGTACAAAGTCACTTCAAATAGCGTCCATTAATACAGTTCTATCCTTGAAGGTATTAGGAAAGGCACTGTACTTAGTGTCCAGGAATTTAGTTCCATTTTTCCAACGGAGTTATCAATATAAAGTCTAAAGAAAGTTCAAAAAGAGCGAGGAGCAAAGTTCAAAAAGCAGTCTTTCCGGAGCTTTGATTTAGTGCCTCCGGGCTGATAAAAAGTTCAAGAATATGCAAGAAGTTCATACAGACAAGTCTCTGTAGGCACTGGGCTTAAACGTTGCAGACTGATAACAATGACTATACTACATTTTCTGTTTAACTATATACGGCATAACATATATACAATTCACATTATGAGCTTTATAGTTGGTAATCTGCATACCTGGCCGGTAATTGACCCTGGGTACTACGCTGTGATCTACGTAATAGCGGTGTCTCTTCATGTGGTGTACTACTGTCTACTGCGGATGTAGTATCTGCCCGCTCTGCTAAAGATAATTCCACGACTATGGAGTTGGCAAGTCCACCGTGAATGGGATTACTCTGACCAGGAATCTGTTCTTCCTGGCCTGGAACCTCCTGTAGTACGGGGTCAGCCTCTTCCTGTCTTGGGACTTCTGGTATTGGGTTTGGTGTTGGGTAAAAGGCCACCATGGGAACCACTACTGCACCATGGTATGTTAGTAGGGTTTTGGGAAAGTCTCCTATACAGGTGTGATACACTTCCTCTTCTTTTTCCTTTACTTGTTGAACCTGTATGGGTTGAATAACTTCTGGTTCTGGCTGGACAACGTCTGGCTCTTTCAATGCTTCCGGACATAATTTAAGATTGTCTCTTGACACTAGTACAGATGTTAAGCCTCCGTTTTTGCTAATGAGACACATTTTAGGATTATCCACTCTTGTTGGTAAAACTGTGTAGGGTACGGCTTCCCACTGATTGTCCAGTTTATTGGTTCGACGATTTCTCTTGAGCACTTGGTCACCTGGTCTTAATGGGGTCGCTAGAGCATTCTGGTTGAAAGTTCGCTCTTGTCTTTCTCTAGTTTGCTGAAGGCTTCTTTCCACACTCTCTTGCACTTGGCGATACTGCTTTTGCCGTATGATATCCCAATTGGAGTCTTGGACTTCTGCGTCTGGTTTCAGAATTCCCATTTCTAGATCGATTGGTAATTGGCCGGGTCTTGCACGCATAAGGTAAGCTGGGGTGCAATTGGTGGAACTCACCGGGACATGATTATACAGATCCACCAAGTCAGGCAATTTCTCTGGCCATTGATTCCTTTCTGCCTCAGGTAAAGTCTTTAGTAGTTCTATTACAATATGGTTCATCTTCTCGCATAAGCCGTTTGTTTGTGGATGATAGGCCGTCGTCCGGATCTTTTTGCAACCATACATATTACAGAATTCTCTGAAGATCTCTGATTCAAAGGCTGTACCTTGGTCGGTGAGAACCTGTTCCGGATATCCATGGGGTCTACAAAAGTACGTTTGGAACGCTTTGGCTGCTGTTTTTGCTGTCAGATCTTTTACGGGTACTACTACCAAGAAGCGTGAATAATGGTCCACGATGGTCAAGGCATAGACATAGCCAGACCGGCTTGGTGTCAACTTCACGTGGTCCATGGCTACAAGTTCAAGTGGTTGTTTGGTGATTATGGGCTGCAGTGGTGCTCTTTGGTTCTTTTGATCGTTTCTTCTGAGGTTGCACGGGCCACAATTTCTGCACCACTGTTTGATTGATTTTCTCATCCCGACCCAATAAAATCTTTCTCTTAGAAGTACTTCTAACTTTTTCCAACCGAAGTGACCAGCACCATTATGGTAAGCTTCGAGGACCATCTTGACATCTTGTTTAGGCACGATAATCTGCCAAACCAATTCATGTGTTTTCGGATTGGTGTACCTTCTACAGAGCTTCCCTTGATACAGGAACATTTTGCCTCTCTCTTTCCAGAGTTGATGCGTCTCTTCTGGGGCATCCTCATCGGGATATGCACTTTGCTCAGTTAACAGTTCCTTCACCAACTTCACAGCCGGATTGCTGTCTTGGGTGTCAGCCCATCTATGGTGTGCTAACGGATTTAAATTCACCTCTTGTTGTTTCTGATAGGTACTTGACTGATGATGTTTTGCCTTGGGATGATGGAAGGCTGGTAGTTCAATTTCTTCAAGCTCCCCCATTTCTTCTTCTACATCTCTCAAGTGTGGCATCCGGGATAGGGCATCGGCATTTCCATTCTTGCGACCTGCTCGATACTTGATCTTGAAGTTGTAATTAGATAACCGGGCTATCCATCGCTGTTCTAACGCACCTAATTTGGCTGTGTCCAGGTGGGTCAACGGATTGTTGTCAGTATAGACAATAAATTCTGCAGCGGCCAGATAGTGTTTGAAACGTTCAGTCACAGCCCAAACTACTGCCAGTAGTTCCAATTTGAAGGAGCTGTAATTTTCTGAATTTCTTTCAGTAGGCCGGAGCTTTCTACTTGCAAAGGCGATGACTTTCTCCCGACCTTCTTGCTTTTGTGACAGCACCGCTCCTAGTCCCACATTACTGGCATCGGTGTAGAGGATGAAAGGTTGATGGTAATCTGGGTATGCCAGAACCTCTTCTCCGGTTAGTGCGTTCTTTAGTTGTTCAAAGGAGTCTTCCCTTTCGTCGTTCCACTGAAAAGGAGGGTTTCGGTTTGAAGGTTTCTTCGTCTGCCCTACCAAGGTGTCTTGCAAGGGTGCTGCCAACTTGGTAAATCCTTTTATAAATCTGCGATAGTAACCCACCAATCCCAGGAATTGTCTCACTTCTTTTGCGCTGGTAGGTCTTGGCCAATCCCTTATGGCGCTTATTTTCTCGGGATCTGGTGCTACTCCCTCCAAACTCACGATGTGTCCCAGGTACTGTACCTTTGGCTTGAGAAGGTGACATTTGGATGGCTTGACTTTCATGCCATACCTGGATAAGGCTTCGAACACTTCTGCCAGATCTATTAAGTGTTGTTCGTAAGTCTTTGAGTAGACGATCACATCATCTAGGTACAGGAGGACGGTCTCGAAGTTCTTGTGTCCGAGGCAGCATTCCATCAGCCGCTGGAAGGTACCGGATGCGTTGCAGAGTCCGAACGGCATGCGATTAAATTCACATAGACCCATTGGTGTGGTGAATGCCGTCTTTTCCTTATCTCGCTCAGCCACAGGGACTTGCCAATACCCGCTTGTTAAGTCTAAGGTGGAAAAATAATTAGCAGATTTCAAAGCAGTTAAGGACTCTTCTATCCTAGGCAAGGGGTAGGCGTCTTTATGGGTGATGTTATTAATCTTCCGGTAGTCTACGCACATTCTCATGGTTCCGTCCTTTTTTTTGACAATCACTAGAGGGGCCGCCCAGGGGCTACAGCTGTCTCTTATTACCCCGGCCTGTTTCATCTCCCTCAGCATATCTTTTGCACATTGATAGTGAGCGGGCGGTATGGGTCTATATCTTTCTTTTATTGGGGGATGGTCACTGGTGGGGATTGTGTGTTCTACCCCTTCTATCCGTCCGAAGTCCAATGGGTGTTTACTGAAGACTTGTTCATATTCCGTCACTAGCCTATACACCCCTTGTTTTTGATGGGTAGGTGTTGAATTTATGCCCACGTGTAGCTGTTGGCACCAATCCTCCATTTCTCCATCTGAGCCATTGCCTTCCACCTGACAGGTTGGTTCTAAGGGCTCAATGATTGTGATGGCATTGTTGTCAACAGTATATAGCTTTGCCATTGTAGCATACCTTGGCAAAGTGACCTCTTCCTCTCCACAGTTCAAAAGTCGTACCGGCACTCGTCCCCGGTGTACCTCGACTATCCCTCGTGCTGTGAGTATAGTGGGCCTGCTGTCGGTGTACACTGGTTCTATTAAGGCTTGATAATCTCGTCCCTTAGTACCAATGGCTGCTCTACACCATACCAGCATTTCTGTTTTTGGTGGGATTACAATAGATGTTGGATCACTTACCCTCACACTGCCGATTTCTCCACCTGCAACTTCTACCTGTTGCCTTAACATCAATACTTTTATTTCCCTCCGGAGAACTCTCTGCTGGCAGGATTGGGCAGTTTCAGCAATTTGCTGTAAGACAGAAATGACTTCGGAAAAGCAGTTCTCTAACACATTCATTCCTATCAATACAGTTGGTTCACAGTTCCGCCGGTCAACATTAACAACAATTATACCCTGTTTCTTCAATTCTACTTTACCAATCTTTATGGTCATCTCCCTGAATCCTAGTTTCGGTACCAACTTACCATTACTGGCCCATATATCTAGTTCAACATCAGAGGGCCCTTTATCAATATCTGCATCAGCCCAGTACCTCTTATAAAGGATATACGGTATAGATGAAATCTGGGAACCTGTGTCTAGCCAAGCGTTGAGGGGCATTCCGTCCAGCACGATAGGGATAATGGGTCGTCCTCCGATGTACCTGTCGTGCCAGGGTGTTGGGCCTTGAAAGTTCATTCCTGCGAAGCGGCCTGCATTCCCAGGGGATTCCCGTTTAAATCACAATCTCGTGCAAAGTGGCCTGGCTGCTGGCAACGGCGGCAAATGGGCTGTCCATCCGGTTGGTAGCGGTCACGGGGTCGTCCTCTCCATGTCGGGTATCTCCGGGGTCTCATCCATGGAACACCTTCTCTACGGTTTGACAACTCCATCTTGGGTCCTCTCATCTCCTGCATGGTTTTAGCCATTGAAGCAACAACATCAGTTAAAGAGTCAAGCTTTTGTTGAAGAGCCTCATTAGTACTGGGCCCCAGGGGCTTAGCAATGGCCCCGGACATAGCTGATGTCACTGGTACTCCATGTTGTTGAGGAGCCTCTGCCATGAGTTGCGCAGGATCCTGATCCTGAGGTGCCTCTGCCAGCTGGAGACGTATAACGCTCTCCTTTAATTGGGCAAATGTCAATTCAGGGTTCTTAAAAACAAGCATGCTCACATGCCCCCGGTGAGAAGGGGTGTAGAGTCCCTCAATAAATTGATCTCTTAGCAGTTTATCCGCTCCGGTGTTAAAAATGGGTTCAGCCAGTGTAAGTGATTTAAGGGCTTCCTGCAGGTTTAAGGCAAAGTCTCTCACGCCCTCATTAACTTTTTGTTTGCAATTAAAGAATCGTACTTTAGCTTTGCTGCTGGCAGTGGTTTCAAATGTAGCTTTTAATCCAGCAAATATGCGTTCAACAGTGCCTTTTAGATCAGCTGCCCATGCTGTGACTTCTCGCTTAGCATGGCCACTTAACTGCATCATCAGGAGACTAACACGCTGAACTTCACCCACAGGGAACATGTCAAAATGGGCCAGCATCTTTTCTCTGAAATCGTCAAGGGTATTAGGCTCACCTTCATACATTGGAAGCCATGGGCCACCCGGGGTATATGGCATCAGCACCGGCATGATGGGCGCCACTCCTTGCACCGCTGCGCTACCGGACTCTCTATCGACACTCTGTCTTTCAGCTGCATTAGCGTCGCCGGGTGCTGCGGCGTCTCCGTGCTGCGACATACTGTGCCCCCTTAGTTAATCCGGACCCTTCCGGTCCTCCGCTTCCGTCGGGATAGTGTAGATTCGTTCCGCTGTGCAGCAGGATCGATTTTCCCCTTGCTCTGATGTCAGAGCGCTCAGCTTGGTGCCGCCCACAATGACACGCCCCCTGCTGCTCCCACCCACCGCGCTCTGTAATGGCGGATTCTGAAGTTTTTCAGTTAGACTGGGGCTCAGGTGATGGCGTAGCTCAATTAACAGTCTCGTGCCTAACGGTTATGAAGTGATTACCTCAGGGGATGGCGGCCATCTTTACTCCATTATAACCAATGGGGAAAAGTCACTTTCAATAGTTTTCAATGGAGAATGGATTTTTCTTTAATAAAGTCAATTTTCAAGATTTTTCATCCAAGTTTTCACAGTTTTGGGCTCCAATCACGGCACACAATACCCGGTATACGGGCTGGCTAGATCCTGTTCGTGACGCCAATTGTGACGCCCAAGAGACCGGGGTACCCAGCACCGGACCAATGGGGTCTGTCTCTTGAGGGGGGTGTCACGTGTGGCTTGACCCGGTGCTGTGGCCTCAGGCAATGCACAGTCTAAAGGGTATCGTGAGGGAACAGGCACTTACTTGATCAGCAGCAGGTTCTCCCAGCGGTGATGATCCCAATCCTGGATAGATGGCTATTGTCCAAATGAAAGACTGAGGCACTGAAACGTTTAACCAGTTTACTTTAACAAAAAAGGATTTACAACCAGTCCTGTCACCGGAGTCTGTATGGGAACTCTGAGTTACTTTGACCCTGCCGGGGTCTTCGCCTCTTATTGTACGCAATATCTGTGTGGCCCTGCTGCTGTATGTGAACTGGCTGCCGGCCCAATCTGTCCCCTCCGGGTCCTGGTTCGACGGGCAACCCGAGTCCTTTTATCGGCTTACCCCCTCCAGGAGTACCGCTGAACTCTGTGTCTGTTGCTGCGTCCGACCCTAGTGAAGCTGATATCACCTCACGTTTTTCCGGTTGCTGTATTATATGTAATGAATACAGCCACGGATCCGGTATCCGTCTTTGCGCCTGTTCTGGGTAGTGATTAATGCTACCCGGTTCTCACAATGTCCTTTTTCTCTATCCCTCTTCTCCTCAGGCCGGTGATTTAGGCCTGGTAACAGTCACAGGGCTGTTAGAGATTCAACTGTATGACCTCTCACTTTCAGCTCCTTAGCCCAACTGCCAGTTCTTCTCTCAGACCAGAATGGATCAAGGGGAGTCTCTGGAGCTCCCCCTTCTGGCCGGAGGTGGTAGTGCAGTCTTGCTATTTTAGTATTTGCATTTACTGTCAGTAACTATTTTTGTGGCAAATACCCCTAGGGGTGCCACATTTGCACCATCGTCTTAGCCAGTTGTTTGCATCAAGGATCCTGTTCCATCTCCTGGTGCCATGCCCGTCTACTGGAAGGATAGAAGAAAAAACTACCTGTGCATCCAGTTCCTTTACTTTCTTCCCCAACTCTTCAAAGTCTTTGCAGATTGTCGGTAGGTCCTTCCTTGCCGTGTCATTGGTGCCAACATGTATCAGAAGAAATGGGTGGACGTCCTTGGAGTTGAAGAGCTTTGGTATCCTATCGGTCACATCCTTGATCATCGCACCTGGAAGGCAGCATACTTCTCTTGCAGTTATGTCCGGTCTGCAGATGGCTGCTTCTGTGCCTCTCAGTAGTGAGTCTCCCACCACCACCACTCTTCGTTGCTTCTTGGCTGTACTTTTTGCTGTCACTTGTTGCTGTGTGCCCTTTTCTTTTTTGCTTGCTGGTATTGCTTCATCCTTAGGTGTGCCATCTTCATCCTCTACAAAGATTTGATATCGGTTCTTCAGTTGTGTGGTTGGTGATTTCTCCATGGTCTTCTTGCTTCTTTTGGTCACATGCTTCCACTCATCTGCTTTTGGAGGTTCTCTGACACTTTTTTCACCTTCTGTGACCAGTAGAGATGCTTCTGTTCTGTCTAGAAAGTCTTCATTCTCTTTGATGAGTTTCAAAGTTGCTATTCTTTCTTCCAGACCCCGCACCTTTTCTTCTAAAAGGGCCACTAGTCTACACTTCTGACAGGTGAAATTTAATTCTTCTTCTGGTCGATCTGTGAACATGTAGCACATGCTGCAGCTCACCATGTAGGTTGTCACATCTGCCATGTTGCTCCTAGATCCTGCTGACTTGCTGTGTGTTTTCCTTCTTGTGTAATCTACTCAGCCAAGCTCTCTTGCATTAATGTCCTACAGGCAAAAATTTGGTGATTCTTTCCAAGCAGCTGGTCCCGACTGTACCCAACGATCTTCTAGCTTAGGGAGATTCTTCGCTTTTCCCAGAAGGCACCTGGAATATGCAAATTAGCCTCCTCAAGCTTGAATCCCTGGTTTGGTGATTCTTTCCAAGCAGCTGGTCCCGGCTGTACCCAACGATCTTCTAGCTTAGGGAGACTCTTCGCTTTTCCCAGAAGGCACCTGGAATATGCAAATTAGCCTCCTCAAGCTTGAATCCCTGGTTTGGTGATTCTTTCCAAGCAGCTGGTCCCGGCTGTACCCAACGATCTTCTAGCTTAGGGAGACTCTTCGCTTTTCCCAGAAGGCACCTGGAATATGCAAATTAGCCTCCTCAAGCTTGAATCCCTGGTTTGGTGATTCTTTCCAAGCAGCTGGTCCCGGCTGTACCCAACGATCTTCTAGCTTAGGGAGACTCTTCGCTTTTCCCAGAAGGCACCTGGAATATGCAAATTAGCCTCCTCAAGCTTGAATCCCTGGTTTGGTGATTCTTTCCAAGCAGCTGGTCCCGGCTGTACCCAACGATCTTCTAGCTTAGGGAGACTCTTCGCTTTTCCCAGAAGGCACCTGGAATATGCAAATTAGCCTCCTCAAGCTTGAATCCCTGGTTTGGTGATTCTTTCCAAGCAGCTGGTCCCGGCTGTACCCAACGATCTTCTAGCTTAGGGAGACTCTTCGCTTTTCCCAGAAGGCACCTGGAATATGCAAATTAGCCTCCTCAAGCTTGAATCCCTGGTTTGGTGATTCTTTCCAAGCAGCTGGTCCCGGCTGTACCCAACGATCTTCTAGCTTAGGGAGACTCTTCGCTTTTCCCAGAAGGCACCTGGAATATGCAAATTAGCCTCCTCAAGCTTGAATCCCTGGTTTGGTGATTCTTTCCAAGCAGCTGGTCCCGGCTGTACCCAACGATCTTCTAGCTTAGGGAGACTCTTCGCTTTTCCCAGAAGGCACCTGGAATATGCAAATTAGCCTCCTCAAGCTTGAATCCCTGGTTTGGTGATTCTTTCCAAGCAGCTGGTCCCGGCTGTACCCAACGATCTTCTAGCTTAGGGAGACTCTTCGCTTTTCCCAGAAGGCACCTGGAATATGCAAATTAGCCTCCTCAAGCTTGAATCCCTGGTTTGGTGATTCTTTCCAAGCAGCTGGTCCCGGCTGTACCCAACGATCTTCTAGCTTAGGGAGACTCTTCGCTTTTCCCAGAAGGCACCTGGAATATGCAAATTAGCCTCCTCAAGCTTGAATCCCTGGTTTGGTGATTCTTTCCAAGCAGCTGGTCCCGGCTGTACCCAACGATCTTCTAGCTTAGGGAGACTCTTCGCTTTTCCCAGAAGGCACCTGGAATATGCAAATTAGCCTCCTCAAGCTTGAATCCCTGGTTTGGTGATTCTTTCCAAGCAGCTGGTCCCGGCTGTACCCAACGATCTTCTAGCTTAGGGAGACTCTTCGCTTTTCCCAGAAGGCACCTGGAATATGCAAATTAGCCTCCTCAAGCTTGAATCCCTGGTTTGGTGATTCTTTCCAAGCAGCTGGTCCCGGCTGTACCCAACGATCTTCTAGCTTAGGGAGACTCTTCGCTTTTCCCAGAAGGCACCTGGAATATGCAAATTAGCCTCCTCAAGCTTGAATCTCTGGTTTGGTGATTCTTTCCAAGCAGCTGGTCCCGGCTGTACCCAACGATCTTCTAGCTTAGGGAGACTCTTCGCTTTTCCCAGAAGGCACCTGGAATATGCAAATTAGCCTCCTCAAGCTTGAATCCCTGGTTTGGTGATTCTTTCCAAGCAGCTGGTCCCGGCTGTACCCAACGATCTTCTAGCTTAGGGAGACTCTTCGCTTTTCCCAGAAGGCACCTGGAATATGCAAATTAGCCTCCTCAAGCTTGAATCCCTGGTTTGGTGATTCTTTCCAAGCAGCTGGTCCCGGCTGTACCCAACGATCTTCTAGCTTAGGGAGACTCTTCGCTTTTCCCAGAAGGCACCTGGAATATGCAAATTAGCCTCCTCAAGCTTGAATCCCTGGTTTGGTGATTCTTTCCAAGCAGCTGGTCCCGGCTGTACCCAACGATCTTCTAGCTTAGGGAGACTCTTCGCTTTTCCCAGAAGGCACCTGGAATATGCAAATTAGCCTCCTCAAGCTTGAATCCCTGGTTTGGTGATTCTTTCCAAGCAGCTGGTCCCGGCTGTACCCAACGATCTTCTAGCTTAGGGAGACTCTTCGCTTTTCCCAGAAGGCACCTGGAATATGCAAATTAGCCTCCTCAAGCTTGAATCCCTGGTTTGGTGATTCTTTCCAAGCAGCTGGTCCCGGCTGTACCCAACGATCTTCTAGCTTAGGGAGACTCTTCGCTTTTCCCAGAAGGCACCTGGAATATGCAAATTAGCCTCCTCAAGCTTGAATCCCTGGTTTGGTGATTCTTTCCAAGCAGCTGGTCCCGGCTGTACCCAACGATCTTCTAGCTTAGGGAGACTCTTCGCTTTTCCCAGAAGGCACCTGGAATATGCAAATTAGCCTCCTCAAGCTTGAATCCCTGGTTTGGTGATTCTTTCCAAGCAGCTGGTCCCGGCTGTACCCAACGATCTTCTAGCTTAGGGAGACTCTTCGCTTTTCCCAGAAGGCACCTGGAATATGCAAATTAGCCTCCTCAAGCTTGAATCCCTGGTTTGGTGATTCTTTCCAAGCAGCTGGTCCCGGCTGTACCCAACGATCTTCTAGCTTAGGGAGACTCTTCGCTTTTCCCAGAAGGCACCTGGAATATGCAAATTAGCCTCCTCAAGCTTGAATCCCTGGTTTGGTGATTCTTTCCAAGCAGCTGGTCCCGGCTGTACCCAACGATCTTCTAGCTTAGGGAGACTCTTCGCTTTTCCCAGAAGGCACCTGGAATATGCAAATTAGCCTCCTCAAGCTTGAATCCCTGGTTTGGTGATTCTTTCCAAGCAGCTGGTTCCGGCTGTACCCAACGATCTTCTAGCTTAGGGAGACTCTTCGCTTTTCCCAGAAGGCACCTGGAATATGCAAATTAGCCTCCTCAAGCTTGAATCCCTGGTTTGGTGATTCTTTCCAAGCAGCTGGTCCCGGCTGTACCCAACGATCTTCTAGCTTAGGGAGACTCTTCGCTTTTCCCAGAAGGCACCTGGAATATGCAAATTAGCCTCCTCAAGCTTGAATCCCTGGTTTGGTGATTCTTTCCAAGCAGCTGGTCCCGGCTGTACCCAACGATCTTCTAGCTTAGGGAGACTCTTCGCTTTTCCCAGAAGGCACCTGGAATATGCAAATTAGCCTCCTCAAGCTTGAATCCCTGGTTTGGTGACTCTTTCCAAGCAGCTGGTCCCGGCTGTACCCAACGATCTTCTAGCTTAGGGAGACTCTTCGCTTTTCCCAGAAGGCACCTGGAATATGCAAATTAGCCTCCTCAAGCTTGAATCCCTGGTTTGGTGACTCTTTCCAAGCAGCTGGTCCCGGCTGTACCCAACGATCTTCTAGCTTAACGAGACTCTTCGCTTTTCCCAGAAGGCACCTGGAATATGCAAATTAGCCTCCTCAAGCTTGAATCCCTGGTTTGGTGACTCTTTCCAAGCAGCTGGTCCCGGCTGTACCCAACGATCTTCTAGCTTAGGGAGACTCTTCGCTTTTCCCAGAAGGCACCTGGAATATGCAAATTAGCCTCCTCAAGCTTGAATCCCTGGTTTGGTGATTCTTTCCAAGCAGCTGGTCCCGGCTGTACCCAACGATCTTCTAGCTTAGGGAGACTCTTCGCTTTTCCCAGAAGGCACCTGGAATATGCAAATTAGCCTCCTCAAGCTTGAATCCCTGGTTTGGTGATTCTTTCCAAGCAGCTGGTCCCGGCTGTACCCAACGATCTTCTAGCTTAGGGAGACTCTTCGCTTTTCCCAGAAGGCACCTGGAATATGCAAATTAGCCTCCTCAAGCTTGAATCCCTGGTTTGGTGATTCTTTCTAAGCAGCTGGTCCCGGCTGTACCCAACGATCTTCTAGCTTAGGGAGACTCTTCGCTTTTCCCAGAAGGCACCTGGAATATGCAAATTAGCCTCCTCAAGCTTGAATCCCTGGTTTTTAGAACCGTATGTAGAACCGTTATGTAGAACCGTAAAAATAAAAAATCATATTTTTTCACAAAAATTATTTTTCGCACCCAATTTTTTATTTTCCCAAGGGTAAGAGAAGTAATTGGACCCCAAAAGTTGTTGTACAATTTGTCCTGAGTACGCTGATACCCCATATGTGGGGGTAAACCACTGTTTGGGCGGATGGGAGAGCTCGGAAGGGAAGGAGCGCCGTTTGACTTTTCAATGCAAAATTGACAGGAATTGAGATGGGACGCCATGTTGCGTTTGGAGAGCCCCTGATGTGCCTAAACATTGAAACCCCCACAAGTGACACCATTTTGGAAAGTAGACCCCCTAAGGAACTTATCTACATGTGTCATGAGCACTTTGACCCACCAAGGGCTTCACAGAAGTTTATAATGGAGAGCCGTAAAAATGAAACAAAAATTTTTTCCCACAAAAATTATTTTTTAGCCCCCAGTTTTGTATTTTCCCGAGGGTAACAGGAGAAATTGGACCCCAAAATTTGTTGTGCAATTTGTCCTGAGTGCGCTGATACCCCATATGTGGGGGGGAACCACTGTTTGGGCGCATGGGAGGGCTCGGAAGGGAAGGAGCTCCATTTGGAATGCAGGCTTAGATGGAATGGTCTGCAGGTGTCACATTGAATTTGCAGAGCCCCTAATGTACCGAAACAGTAGAAACCCCCCACAAGTGACACCATTTTGGAAACTAGACCCCCTAAGGAACTCATCTAGATGTGTTGTGAGAGCTTTGAACCCCCAAGTGTTTCACTACAGTTTGTAACGCAGAGCCGTGAAAATTAAAAAAAAAATCTTTCCCCCAAAAATCATTTTTTAGCCCCCAGTTTTGTATTTTCCCGAGGGTAAGAAGAGAAATTTGACCCCAAAAGTTGTTGTCCAATTTGTCCTGAGTACGCTGATACCCCATATGTTGGGGGGAACCTCCATTTGGGCGCATGGGAGGGCTTGGAAGGGAAGGAGTGGCATTTGGAATGCAGACTTAGATGGAATGGTCTGCAGGCGTCACATTGCGTTTGCAGAACCCCTAATGTACCTAAACAGTAGAAATCCCCCACAAGTGACCCCATATTGGAAACTAGACCCCCCATGGAACTTATCTAGATGTGTTGTGAGAACTTTGAACCCCCAAGTGTTTCACTACGGTTTATAACGCAGAGCCGTGAAAATAAAAAATCTTTTTTTTTCCCACAAAAATTATTTTTTAGCCCCCAGTTTTGTATTTTCCCAAGGGTAACAGGAGAAATTGGACCCCAAAAGTTGTTGTCCTATTTGTCCTGAGTACACTGATACTGCATATGTTGGGGTAAACCCCTGTTTGGGCGCACGGGAGAGCTCGGAAGGGAAGGAGCACTGTTTTACTTTTTCAACGCAGAACTGGCTGGAATTGAGATCGGACGCCATGTCGCGTTTGGAGAGCGCCTGATGTGCCTAAACAGTGGAAACCCCCCAATTATAACTGAAACCCTAATCCAAACACACCCCTAACCCTAATCCCAACCCTATTCCCAACTGTAAATGTAATCTAAACCCTAACCGTAACTTTAGCCCCAACCCTAACTGTAGCCTTAACCCTAGCCCTAACCCTAGCCCTAACCCTAACCCTAGCCCTAACCCTAGTCCTAGCACTAGCCCTAGCCCTAACCCTAGCCCTAACCCTAGCCCTAACCCTAGCCCTAACCCTAATGGAAAAATGGAAATAAATACATTTTTTTAATTTTTCCCTAACTAAGGGGGTGATGAAGGGGGGTTTGATTTACTTTTATAGCGGGTTTTTTAGCGGATTTTTATGATTGGCAGCCATCACACACTGAAAGACGCTTTTTATTGCAAAAAATATTTTTTGCGTTACCACATTTTGAGAGCTATAATTTTTCCATATATTGGTTCACAGAGTCATGTGAGGTCTTGTTTTTTGCGGGACGAGTTGACGTTTTTATTGGTAACATTTTCGGGCACGTTACATTTTTTGATCGCTTTTTATTCCGATTTTTGTGAGGCAGAATGACCAAAAAACAGCTATTCATGAATTTCTTTTGGGGGAGGCGTTTATACCGTTCCGCGTTTGGTAAAATTGATAAAGCAGTTTTATTCTTCGGGTCAGTACGATTACAGCGATACCTCATTTATATCATTTTTTATGTTTTGGCGCTTTTATACGATAAAAACTATTTTATAGAAAAAATAATTATTTTTGCATCGCTTTATTCTCAGGACTATAACTTTTTTTTTTTTTGCTGATGATGCTGTATCGCGGCTCGTATTTTGCAGGATAAGATGACGCTTTCAGTGGTATCATGGTTATTTATATCTGTCTTTTTGATCGCGTGTTATTCCACTTTTTGTTCGGCGGTATGATAATAAAGCGCTGTTTTTTGCCTCGTTTTTTTTTTTTTTTCTTATGGTGTTTACTGAAGGGGTTAACTAGTGGGCCAGTTTTATAGGTCGGGTCGTTACGGACGCGGCGATACTAAATATGTGTACTTTTATTGTTTGTTTTTTTTATTTAGATAAAGAAATGTATTTAGGGGAATAATATATATATATTTTTTTTCATTATTTAGGAATATTTTTTTTTTTTTTTACACATTTTGAAATGTTTTTTTTTACTTTTTTACATTGTCCCGGGGGGGGGGACATCACAGATCAGTGATCTGACATGCAGCGCTGCAGCCTTCACAGTGCCTGCTCTGAGCAGGCTCTGTGAAGCCACCTCCCTCCCTGCAGGACCCGGATCCGCGGCCATCTTGGATCCGGGCCTGGAACAAGCAGGGAGGGAGGTAAGACCCTCGCAGCAACGCGATCACATCGCGTTGCTGCGGGGGGCTCAGGGAAGCCCGCAGGGAGCCCCCTCCCTGCGCGATGCTTCCCTGCACCGCCGGCACATCGCGATCATCTTTGATCGCGGTGTGCCGGGGGTTAATGTGCCGGGAGCGGTCCGTGACCACTCATGGCACATAGTGCTGGATGTCAGCTGCGATAGGCAGCTGACACCCGGCCGCGATCGGCCGCGCTCCCCCCGTGAGCGCTGCCGATCGCGCTGGACGTACTATCCTGTCCGTGGTCATGGAGGCCCACCCCACCTCGACGGGATAGTACGTCCGATGTCAGAAAGGGGTTAAAGGGGATGTCCAGGTTTGTGATGAGTCTGCAGTCATTCTTTGTGACTGCAGACTTCTGAATTCTCACAGTGCGCACTGCACGCTGTCAGGATTCTCTCGTGCTGGTGATTTACATACATGCGGTCACGTGCTGACTAGACATGTGTGACCTCACTCAATGAAAATGAACTGAGCGAGGCCGGGCACGTCTAGTCGGAATGTGGTCAGAAGTATACAAATCGCATGCTTGTGCTGACATGACCGTCCACCGGCAAGGGAGAATCCTAAAAGTGTGCAGTGCATTAGTTGTGAGAATTCAGAAGCTGCGATGTCAGGATTCAGCTCTGCAGGTTCCAGTAGTCGTCACATGGACACTTCACTCATATGCAACTTTCATACTTGTGGTCCTGTGACAACGAGATTCTCTTCCTACTTCTCTCAGTTTTTCACTGAACATTGAGAGAATTAGGGAGAGGAGCTCGTGGGCACGTGACTAAGGCCGGCGTCACACTGGCGTTTTGCATCCGATGCGAGATCATCGGATGCGATATGCTAATGACACGCGTCTGTGCTACGATTCTCTCGCACAGGGAGGATCGGAGTACAGCTGCGGAGGAGGCGGAGAAACTAATTTCTCCATCTCCTCCATTGCTGGGGTCCGCTTATAAGGCTACTTTCACACTAGCGTTGTTTGGCCTCCGTCGCAATGCGTCGTTTTGGAGAAAAAACACATCCTGCAAAGTTGCCCGCAGGATGCGTTTTTTCTCCATAGACTTGCATTAACGATGCATTGCGACGGATTGCCACACGTCGCATCCTTTGTGCGACGGATGCGTCGTGTTTTGGTGGACCGTCGGCACAAAAAAACGCTACATGTAACTTTTTTTGTGCGTCGTGTCTGCCATTTCCGACTGCGCATGCGTGGCCAGAACTCCACCCCCTCCTACCCGGACCTTACAATGGGGCAGCGGATGCGTTGAAAAACTGCATCCGCTGCCCCCGTTGTGCTTTTACTTCACAGCATGCATCGGTACGTCGGTCCGACGCACTGCGACTGGCCCGTACCGACGCTAGTGTGAAAGTAGCCTTACGCACATCACTCGGATGATATCTGAGTGGTGTACGCTGTCTCACTCGCACCCATAGGCTTATATGGGTGCGAGTGAGCCGAGAGTTTTCCTCGGTTCGAGACAATCACAGCATGCTGCGCTTGTCTTGGACCGAGGAAAACGGTCGACAAAAAGTCGGCTGCTGCGAGCTGCCCCATAGCTTAACATTGGTCCGAGTGCAATGCGATTTTTTATCGCATTGCACTTGGCCGTTTAAAACACCAGTGTGGCGCCGGCCTAAGTGTGAAAATCGCATGTCCTGTGGGGGGGGGGGAGGGCAACAAAATGAATTCTTGCCCCAGGTGCCAGAAACCCTAGATACACCTCTGCCCGTATGCCACTGCGAGCGGTGATTACCGAAGTCCAGTGGAGGGATGTCTGTGCACAGGGAGTGAGGCAGGGACTGAGAGTGTGCCCAGAGAGAGACCCGGAGACTGCCCGTCCCATTCTACACCGTAGCCTGGAGCCCTCATTATCGTAGGAATATATCAGTTAATAAATTGTTTTTCTAAAGCTTTATAGTGTAGTTTTAGGTCAGAGTGGGATGGTTAGGGATGAGCTAGCAAGATGCAGGGACAGGTAGTGATGGCTACATGCGGACATGTGCGACACTTGCGGTTTTGCCCTTGCGGAGAGACAAGAAAACACTGCTAGCAGAGTTTTTTTCCATTGCTGCAAATACCGTATGTGCCGGATCGCGGAAAAACCGTAAGTGCCGCACATGTCCGCAAGTCCCATAGGGAATGAATGAGGCCGAATGCAGTGTTGCCGTAAGTGATCCGTTACACGGCAGATGCAGAAAAACTGCTGGATCTGCTGCAAAAGGCGACTTTCACATCAGCGATTTTTGCCAAAGTCACTGCGGATAGTGTCATACTCACCAATGGGGGAGGCAGCACTAAAAGTGCCTGGGGCAGCAGAAACCCTAAATACGGCCCTGCCTGTAGACACAGACATTCCACATGCTATCTGAACTTGCAGTGTCAGTGTGCAGGCAGCGCTGAGGATCCAATACAGGCATCAATCATCATAGCGGGAGGGTGGAGGATGGTAACTGAGGGGGCGAACGGAGCGCTTGGCCCTCGGCCACACCAAGCCCCCTCACATATGTAATACGATTGTTTTTACATAAAATAAGGAATATCTGCACTACAAGTAGAATTTTATAGGAATAAATCCCATAGATGAATGTAGAAATGGCTTAATTTCAGGTTTGGGGCGACACACCCCCGTTGCAGACCCCATTTATCATCTGGAATCCGTGCCTGCACTACTTTCTATGTGTGCACTCATACAAACCTGTCATGTCTGACAACGATCCTCCTCCGTCCTTATTATAGGTTTGTATAAAACATGTAGAAATGGAAGTCCGTGCTGCAGAAATGGAAGTCCGTGCTGCAGAAATGGAAGTCCGTGCTGCAGAAATGGAAGTCCGTGCTGCAGAAATGGAAGTCCGTGCTGCAGAAATGGAAGTCCGTGCTGCAGAAATGGAAGTCCGTGCTGCAGAAATGGAAGTCCGTGCTGCCGAAACGTCCACTCCGAACCTGCAGTGTGAACAGAGCCCTAGAGTGCGCTGACGCTGCAGATGTGGGGAGTCAGCTGATGGTGGGCGCATGATCCCTGCCCAGGAGCAGCATTTCTCGGCAGGGTGAATAACCCTCTGAGCGCTGACACCCCACCCCAGTGATAGCAGCAATGAATCCCTCAGGTGCCGGCACGGTAGTCAGGAGAGCGGCGCCCCTGTAGGACCCCGCGGAGCCGTAGTCAAGGCGGATGAGGCCACGCCCACTGCTCGCCTCTACTCAGGGGTGGGCGGAGACTCCGCTTAGATGGCTGAGGACACAGAGGCAGCAGGTGCGGCTGGAGCGGGGTTGAGGTGACGGCTCCAGGTAAGAGCGGGGTTAACCCCTTCACGCCCCGGGGGGAGACAGCTGCAGAGCCGGATTTCCATGTACAGCAGCGTCGCCTTTAACCAGTGCAATGTGCTAAGTGTAGCGGCGCTCATTCCCTGGCGGGCGCTGCAGTGTGGTAACCCATGCGCTGCCGGAGCTTCCTGCGCTGCGCTGAAGCAGGACATGTGTGCAGCCTTGTCTCGGTCTCTGGTAGAAAACATCGCGCTGTTAACCCCCCAGTTACCGGCGGGATGTGTGGCGCTGTCCGCGGTGCTGTTCGCTGGGAATCCCATCATTAGTGATCGCTGGAGGGAATCTGGTGCTGTTGTCCTTGGGTCTCCCGCTCACACTGGGGTCTGACATGGCATGGGAGCTTGTGTTTGGGGTCTGCGGACGAGCCTGGCTCCCACATCCCCTATAATGTATGTGTAGAGGGGCTGACGGCCACCCTGTCCCCACATGTCCCCACAGGCAGCCTTACCTGGCTACAGTGTGCCACCATGGAGGACTGGCTCACCTGGGGCCCCTAATGGGATGTGCCCACCATGCCCACCTGCAATCATGGGCACTGGCTGCACATACACTTTACTTCATGTCCTGCAAGTGATTGGGATTTATCCAGAAATCAGCGCAGTCTGGGGAAATCTAAACTCCCAAATTGTCGCCCTCTGGGCAGTGCCAAGCCCCCAGCATGGTTGGCGCAGCTTCCTATATGTCTGTGCGGATCTGTGGGGCCTTGTCTGGTTCTACAGATCGTCCATTATGTGATGTAGTGGATAATTAATGTGGCATTTTATTACCTCCATTCCCCTCTGCAGTGCTGTCATCTGGTGCAGAAGCCTGCCATCTGAATGCATTGCTGGTAATGCCCGCACTGCCATGGCGAGCTGTCAGCGACCCATCACATGTGCCGGGCAGGCCCACGGGCTACTTAAAATGAATATTCAGTCAAGATGAAAAAACACTTAGTTTTATTTTAAAGGGAACCTGTCACGTGAAAATGATATTGATCCACCCGCAAGATGACTTAGAGGAGGAGGAGGAGCTGATCAGAGTGATATGTAGGTTTCGGTAAAACTTGCATTTTATTTATTGAAATGATATTTATTGAAATACTTGGTGTTTGTATGCATATGAGTTCAGAGACGGTCCTATTCAGTGATTGGCAATCCTTCCTGAGGACCGCCCACTGGACTCCTGCATAAAAACACCAGGTATTTCAATGAATAAAATGCAAGTTATACTGATTGTTCTCCCAAAAAAACCCTATATATCATTCTGATCAGCTTCTTCTCTGTTCTGTACTGTCCGCAGACCGGACTGCATGTGCAATGTGACAGGTTCCCTTTAAATCACATAAATCACTGCTGACATACTCATCAGTCAGCCATGTGCATCTGTATCTGTGTATACACAGTGGTTATACCAGGTGTATATAGAATCAGATGGCTTCAGATGGTGGATTAAATATCCAGAATAATTAGAGAATGTAGCTTTTCCTGAGCTGTAAATGGCATTTACCTGGTGGTTTCATGTCGCTAGAACCCATGTATTTATTCATTGTGCCAGTGTCACCATGATGTCTGTTTTGTATACATTCTGAGCTTTTTTTCTATTCCGCGCGCTATCCGGTGTCTTTATTGGATGAAAGTTCTGTGTGTAAAGCCGGTGATTCACACGCTGGCTGCTGGGGAGATGCTGACTCACTGCCGCTGCGCCAGGTACGAGAAGCCTGAGGAATTGCTCAGGTAGTATCCATCAGTAAGACAATGAAGGCTTATGTAAGAAAGCATTGTGTCCTCTAGGATGTAGATGACATTAAGTATCGCAATGAGGACACGGGAAAGCAGAAGTAGGGAAAGGATTGTGCAGCTGCAGACTGCAGAGGTGAAAAGCCGCATGCAGAACACACTCCTTGCCCCCTTTAAATGTGTGTAAATGGCCGGAATAGAAATGTATTGGTCCCTGATCAGCGCAGTGTAATACAGTCCTCCGTCCCCTTTCATAATTCATGATCAAAGCATAAGTCTTTCCTGACAATTTGCTCTATAGATCATAACACTCTGAACCAGGATCAATAAATTATTCCCTTCCCATCCCTGTATTTAAAAGCTAGAGCCTTGGCCTAGTCTCCGGGGGGCCATTGTTCTGCTGCAGCTTGGATGCTAGGAGTGTGTAATATTGTTATGTATTGATCTGGCAAGGATTGTCACTTTCTAGTTTCTCTGAAGGTCAGTGAAAGGGTGACTGGTAGCAGGCAAAATATTCCATTTATACTCATTTAAAATAACCTTGAATATTTTAAGGCAGCAAAATTCGCTACATAACTTCAGGCTATGGCACCACATGGCAAGGGTCACTGCTTAATTGCCATTTGTTTCGGTCTGTTTTAGCTTTATTAGGCATAATTTTCTTAGCCTGTTACTAAAGCTGATTTTTTTTTTTAACTACTTGTTATAAAGTTAGTATTTCAGCATAATTCATAGTGCACTATATATTTCAGCGCAATATACAGTGCTGTGCAAAAGTTTTAGGCAGGTGTGGGATAAAAATGTAAAGCAAGATGCTTTAAAGAAGCTGTACGATTAATATTTTTTTCTAATTAAATGTGTGCAGGCTTGGACTGGCCCACAGGAGAAGCGGGGAATCCTCCGGTAGGCCTCAGTGCAAGAATGGACCACCACTCTCTAACATGAGTATTACTTTGCACAACATATTTATGTATTACATGAATCACTATGTAAAGTCAAATGCAACATCTTACCCATTTACCGTAACAATCTACCCAGTTCATTGCTATACAAATTTGTGATTGAGGATAATGTCACATTTGCAGGTAGCAGAAAAGTGGGGCCCTGGACTTGGTTACTGGTGGCCCATGGCACCCCAGTCTGACACTGAATGTGTGTATATGTGTATGGGGTGTATTGTGAATCTATTAATATGCTCACCTACCATCTCCTCCAGGATCCCATGCCATCCCAGTCCTTTTCTCGGTGATGTCACCAGTCTGCAGACTGGTCAGGTTATACTGCACCCTGCGTGACACACCAGTGGCTTTTACAATGCAAGCCTATGAAGCATCAGAACGAGTCTCCATAGACTTACATTGTAAATGACACTTCCAACTCACACATAGAACATAGAATGAGTCGGATAGTCTGAAGGACTGTAACGTCACTGAGAAGAGGAGCAGAATGGCCCTGGATCCCAGAGAAAATGATTGAGTATAATAATACACTGACAGTACACACTTTACACATATGCACACATTTAGTGAACAAAAACATATTCATGGGAGTGCTTTTTTAACCCCTTTCTGATGTTGGGCGTAATAGTATGCCCACGTCCAAATCAATCCCTTTGATGCGGGCTCCGGTGCTGAGCCCACGACTTTCCTGGCTCATGTCAGCTGTTTTGAACACCTGACATGTGCCTCTAACAGCCACGGGTGGAATCGCGACCCACCCGTGGTTGTTAACCTGTTAAATGCCACTGTCAATCTCTGACAGCGGCATCTAACTCACGTGTCCAGTAAGTGCAGCGGAAATACTGCTCATTGGTGACCCCATCACGTGATCGCGAGTCACTGATGGGTTGGCATGGCAACCAGAGGTCTCCAGCAGACCTCTATGGTTGTCATAGCCGGATTGCTATGAGCGCTGACCACCGGGCCCAGCAACTCAACTATGCACAAAAGCATAGGAACTGGGGTACCCAAAAATAGCAACAAGTGCTCTGAACTGACGATATTTGGCTGTAACAGTAGGCAGTTCTTTCACTGACAGCTGGTAAGCGGTATAATAATGAGTGTCTGCACCCAACAGTGAAGCATGATCCAGGTTCTTTGCAAGTTTGGGGCTGCATTTCAGCCAATGGAGTTGGGGATTTTTTCATGAATTATGGTTTCCTCAAGCTGAGAAATAAAGACGGTAATAACATCAGGTGTCTGATTGGCTCAAAATATATTTTGCCGTAGGACTACCACTCCAAGCAACATCATCAGGTCTGTCTAGGGTTATTTGAAGAGAAAAAAATATTTTCACAAGCCTACATTCACAGGTCTGTGGTTGGTTCTCCAAAATGTTTGGAATAAGCTCCCTTCCTAATTCCTTCAAAAACAAGTGTACTTAGAAGAAATGATAAGTTGATGCTGTTTTCAAGGCGAAGGAATGTCACACTAAATATTTGTTAGATTTAAATTTGTCTCATGTTTTTCTCTTTGAATTTTTTGGAGTAGAGACATAACTATGCAAGCAGTGGTCAGGGCATACATAGGATAGACACGAAGGCCACTTTCAGGGGTCTGTGAAATACAGACAGCACTCACATTGCAATACACAGCCCAACCACGTCCATGTTTGATGAAAGTGTGAAACTGGCCTAGGGAAATGTACTGAATCTGTGCTACAGGTGAAGTAAATCCAAGCTTCCTCTGCCACAGAAGCAAGTCATAAAGATGCTTCAAGACTAGTGATGAGCGAGTATACTCGTTGCTCGGGTTTTCCAGAGCACGCTCGGGTGACCTCCGAGTATTTGTTAGTGCTCGGAGATTTAGTTTTCGTCTCCACAGCTGCATAATTTACAGCTGCTAGCCAGGCTGAATACATGTGAGGAATGCCTGTTTGTTAGGGAATCCCCCCATGTATTCAGGCTGTCCAGCAGCCGTAAATGCAGCTGCAGCGACGAAAACTAAATCTCCGAGCACTAAGAAATACTCGGAGACCACCCGAGCGATGAATATACTCTCTCATCACTATTCAAGACCTGTGGGTAGAGACTTGCAGTCCATGTGGACTCCGTACTCTCTCACTTATGGTCTTATTTTTGTCTTGAAGACTTCTCTACAGGTTACTTATATAGTTTAAGTAAATCAACTATTAGCACTAATATGTTCTCTTTTTATAAAAGAAAATATTTCTCACATTTCTCAATTTACATTTCATGCTGTTACATATGTCGTACCAATCATCCTCAGACTTTTTTTTTTTTTACTCACCGGTGTCACATCATCAGTGCTGTACACAGTCAGCATTTGCAGGGACACATGAGCGCAGAAAGGATTTAGAAAGTTGCTTGTAGTGCCACTGGGGACACCTATAAGACATGAACTGGTGGGGCTCTCTTTAGGGCTCCTTCTCACTTGCGTGAAATACGTCCGAGTCTCGCAGGTTAAAACCCGGCTCTGCCGCCGGCACTCCAGATGAGAGTATGCGGCCGCATAGCAATACATGGAGCTGCACGCTCCGCTCTGGAGTGCCGGCGGCAGAGCCGGGTTTTAACCTGCGAGACTCGGACGTATTTCACGCAAGTGAGGAGCCCTTAGACAAATGCAAACAGGTATAGTCCAGCTCACCTTACTTGAGGCTTTCAATTATTCTCAACATGGAAATGCCACTCCTGCCCCTTGTGGCCAAAGACTGCATAGCAAATAGACAATTTTCCAGCCGCTTCTTGATTTCCTACATGCTTCAGACTAAAATATAGTCTTTAATCATCCATGCTAAAATACTTTTTTAGTCTGAAACGAGCAGAAACAACATTATGCTTGGATTTATTATGAGTGCCAATTTTTACGATATGGAATAAAAGTTTTTGAAATGTTTTAATCAAGAATCGTCTGAATATCTTCTATATATTATGCTCCTTTTAGATCAAGTTTTTTTTTTTTAAAGTGTCTTAATTCATTTAGTTTGTTAGTGGACAATAGGGTGCCCTGAATGGATGAACATGAAGTCTCATCATAGCGAATAAAAGAAATGGTGCTGACTGTGATAGATGCACAGATGGACAGACAGATACAGGACGCCTGTCCCCCATACCTGTTTTTTTACTTTTTCAATAGACAGACACATATGCTTGTTGTAAGAATTTTTTTGAAAATAAACATACTGTACAAAAATGGAAATGGATAGCAGCCTTTTATAGAAAATTATTCTCAAAGCTTCTTAATGTACCTGGACTAAGGTTATAATATGTTGTACCACAAGGCTATGCAGCTAGGCCTAGAACTAATGTAACATTTGGTCTAGAAGTTAACCCCTTTCTGCCATCAGACGTACTATTCCGTCCATGTGGGGTGGGCTTTACTTCCCAAGGACGGAATAGTACGTCATAGGCGATCGGCCGCGCTCACGGGGGAAGCGCGGCCGATCGTGGCCGGGTGTCAGCTGCTTATCGCAGCTGACATCCGGCACTATGTGCCAGGAGCGGTCACGGACCGCCCCCGGCACATTAACCCCCGGCACACCGCGATCAAACATGATCGCGATGTGCCGGCGGTGCAGGGAAGCATCGCGCAGGGAGGGGGCTCCCTGCGGGCTTCCCTGAGACCCCCGCAGCAACGCGATGTGATCGCGTTGCTCCGGGGGTCTCCCACCTCCTTCCTGCAGCAAGTCCCGGATCCAAAATGGCCGCGGATCCGGGTCCTGCAGGGAGGGAGGTGGCTTACCAAGTGCCTGCTCAGAGCAGGCACTTGGTAACGCTGCACTGCTCTCAGACAGATCGGTGATCTGTCAGAGTGCTGTGCAAACTGGCAGATCACTGATCTGTATTGTCCCCCCCTGGGACAAAGTAAAAAAGTTAAAACATTTTTTTACAAATGTGTAAAAAAAAAAAAAAATCCTAAATAATGAAAAAAAAAAAAAATATTATTCCCATAAATACATTTCTTTATCTAAATAAAAAAAACAAACAATAAAAGTACACATATTTAATATCGCCGCGTCCGTAACGACCCGACCTATAAAACTGTCCCACTAGTTAACCCCTTCAGTAAACACCGTAAGAAAAAAAAAAACGAGACAAAAAACAACACTTTATTATCATACCGCCGAACAAAAAGTGGAATAACACGCGATCAAAAAGACGGATATAAATATCCATGGTACCGCTGAAAGCGTCATCTTGTCCCGCAAAAAACGAGCCGCCATACAGCATCATCAGCGAAAAAATAAAAAAGTTATAGTCCTGAGAATAAAGCGATGCAAAAATAATTATTTTTTCTATAAAATTGTTTTTATCGTATAAAAGCGCCAAAACATTAAAAAAAATGATATAAATGAGGTATCGCTGTAATCGTACTGACCCGAAGAATAAAACTGCTTTATCAATTTTACCAAACGCGGAACGGTATAAACGCCTTCCCCAAAAGAAATTCATGAATACCTGGTTTTTGGTAATTCTGCCTCACAAAAATCGGAATAAAAAGCGATCAAAAAATGTCACGTGCCCAAAAATGTTACCAATAAAAACGTCAATTCGTCCCGCAAAAAACAAGACCTCACATGACTCTGTGGACTCAAATATGGAAAAATTATAGCTCTCAAAATGTGTTAACGCAAAAAATATTTTTTGCAATAAAAAGCGTCTTTCAGTGTGTGACGGCTGCCAATCATAAAAATCCGCTGAAAAACCCGCTATAAAAGTAAATCAAACCCCCCTTCATCACCCCTTTAGTTAGAGAAAAATAAAAAAATTAAAAAAATGTATTTATTTCCATTTTCCCATTAGGGTTAGGGCTAAGGTTAGGGCTAGGGTTAGGGCTAGGGTTAGGGCTAGCGTTAGGGTTAGGGCTAGGGTTAGGGCTAGGGTTAGGGCTAGGGTTAGGGTTAGGGCTAGGGTTAGGGCTAGGGTTAGGGTTAGGGCTAGGGTTAGGGCTAGGGTTAGGGTTAGGGCTAGGGTTAGGGCTAGGGTTAGGGCTAGGGTTATGGTTAGGGCTAGGGTTAGGGCTACAGTTAGGGTTAAGGCTACAGTTAGGGTTGGGGCTAAGGTTAGGGGTAGGGTTTGGATTACATTTGCGGTTGGGAATAGGGTTGGTATTAGGGTTAGGGGTGTGTCTGGGTTAGAGGTGTGGTTAGGGTTACCGTTGGGATTAGGGTTAGGGGTGTGTTTGGATTAGGGTTTCAGTTATAATTGGGAGGTTTCCACTGTTTAGACACATCAGGGGCTCTCCAAACGCGACATGGCGTCCGATCTCAATTCCAGCCAATTCTGCGTTGAAAAAGTAAAACAGTGCTCCTTCCCTTCCGAGCTCTCCCGTGTGTCCAAACAGGAGTTTACCCCAACATATGGGGTATCAGCGTACTCAGGACAAATTGGACAACAACTTTTGGGGTCCAATTTCTCCTGTTACCCTTGCGAAAATACAAAACTGGGGGCTAAAAAATAATTTTTGAGGGAAAAAAAAAGATTTTTTATTTTCACGGCTCTGCGTTAAAACTGTAGTGAAACACTTGGGGGCTCAAAGTTCTCACAACACATCTAGATAAGTTCCATGGGGGGTCTAGTTTCCAATATGGGGTCACTTGTGGGGGGTTTCTACTGTTTAGGTACATTAGGGGCTCTGCAAACGCAATGTGACGCCTGCAGACCATTCCATCTAAGTCTGTATTCCAAATGGCGCTCCTTCCCTTCCGAGCCCTCCCATGCGCCCAAACAGTGGTCCCCCCCACATATGGGGTATCAGCGCACTCAGGACAAATTGCAAAACAACTTTTGGGGTCCAATTTCTCCTGTTACCCTCGGGAAAATACAAAACTGGGGACTAAAAAATAATTTTTGTGGGAAAAAATTTTTGTTTTATTTTTACGGCTCTGCATTATAAACTTCTGTGAAGCTCTTGGTGGGTCAAAGTGCTCACCACACATCTAGATAAGTTCCTTAGGGGGTCTACTTTCCAAAATAGTGTCACTTGTGGGGGGTTTCAATGTTTAGGCACATCAGTGGCTCTCCAAACGCAACATGGCGTCTCATCTCAATTCCTGTGGATTTTGCATTGAAAAGTCAAACGGCGCTCCTTCCCTTCCGAGCTCTCCCATGCGCCCAAACAGTGGTTTACCCCCACAAATGGGGTATCAGCGTACTCAGGACAAATTGTACAACAACTTTTTGTTTCCAATTTCTTCTCTTACCATTGGGAAAATAAAAAATTGGGGGCGAAAAGATAATTTTTGTGAAAAAAAAATGATTTTTTATTTTTACGGTTCTGCATTATAAACTTCTGTGAAGCACTTGGTGGGTCAAAGTGCTCACCACACCTCTAGATAAGTTCCTTAGGGGGTCTACTTTCCAAAATGGTGTCACTTGTGGGGGGTTTCAATGTTTAGGCACATCAGTGGCTCTTCAAACGCAACATGGCGTCCCATCTCAATTCCTGTCAATTTTGCATTGAGAAGTCAAATGGCGCTCCTTCGCTTCCAAGCTCTGTCATGCGCCCAAACAGTGGTTTACCTCCACTTATGGGGTATCGGCGTACTCAGGACAAATTGTACAACAAGGTTTGGGGTCCATTTTCTCCTGTAACCCTTGGTAAAATAAAACAAATTGGAGCTGAAGTAAATTTTTTGTGAAAAAAAGTTAAATGTTAATTTTTATTTGAACATTCCAAAAATTCCTGTGACACACTTGAAGGGTTAATAAACTTCTTGAATGTGGTTTTGAGAACCTTGAGGGGTGCAGTTTTTAGAATGGTGTCACACTTGGGTATTTTCTATCATATAGACCCCTCAAAATGACTTCAAATGAGATGTGGTCCCTAAAATAAAATGGTGTTGTAAAAACGAGAAATTGCTGGTCAACTTTTAACCCTTATAACTCCCTAACAAATAAAAATTTTGGTTCCAAAATTGTGCTGATGTAAAGTAGACATGTGGGAAATGTTACTTATTAAGTATTTTTTGTGACATATCTCTGTGATTTAATTGCATAAAAATTCAAAGTTGGAAAATTGCGAAATTTTCAAAATTTTCGCCATATTTCCGTTTTTTTCACAAATAAACGCAGGTAATATCAAAGAAATTTTACCACTATCATGAAGTACAATATGTCACGAGAAAACAATGTCAGAATCACCGGGATCCGTTGAAGCGTTCCAGAGTTATAACCTCATAAAGGGACAGTGGTCAGAATTGTAAAAATTGGCCCGGTCCATAACGTGCAAACCACCCTTGGGGGTAAAGGGGTTAATATTATCCACATAATAGCCTCTTCATATTACCGTATTTTCCTTACTTTATATTTGAGATATGCAGAACATGTGCCCACTTTCATTGTGCTACTGATATTTATTTGTATGCACAGAGCTGTCTTCTTACTTGCTGGGATATGGTGCTGGTATACAAAGGCAGCTCTCAGCGAGAGCGAGTGCAGCTGTACATGCTATCTCAATAAGCGTTTATGGCATCACAGCATTCACTAAGCTTCTCAAGAAAACTTTTGTTACGTGCAATGCAGGTGCACACTATTGTCTCTTGTGTTGCCATTCTGGATGAATAGTTAGCCCAAGCTAGGTCATCACCAGGTGTAATGGTTTTTTTTTTCTTCCTATCATTGCATATAATATTTATATATTAGGTTTCTGGAAATATTTATATATAACCAACTATTCCTATATTCTGGAATGCAATTTATAAAGGACTTTAGAAATAAGCTACACATACAGTCATGGCCAAAAGTATTGACACCCCTGCAAGTCTGTCAGATAATACTCATTTTCTTCCTGAAAATGATTGCAATCACAAATTCTTTGGTATTATTATCTTCATTTAATTTGTGTTAAATGAAAAAACACAAAAGAGAATGAAGTAAAAAGCAAAACATTGATCATTTCACACAACTCCAAAAATGGGCCAGACAAAAGTATTGGCACCCTCAGCCTAATACTTGGTTGCACAACCTTTAGCCAAAATAACTGCGATCAACTGCTTCCGGTAACCATCAATGAGTTTCTTACAATGCTCTGCTGGAATTTTAGACCATTCTTCTTTGGCAAACTGCTCCAGGTCCCTGATATTTGAAGGGTGCCTTCTCCAAACTGCCATTTTTAGATCTCTCCACAAGTGTTCTATGGGATTCAGGTCTGGACTCCTTGCTGGCCACCTTAGAAGTCTCCAGTGCTTTCTCTCAAACCATTTTCTAGTGCTTTTTGAAGTGTGTTTTGGGTCATTGTCCTGCTGGAAGACTCATGACCTCTGAGGGAGACCCAGCTTTCTCACACTGGGCCCTACATTATGCTGCAAAATTTGTTGGTAGTCTTCAGACTTCATAATGCCATGCACACGGTCAAGCAATCCAGTGCCAGTGGCAGCAAAGCAACCCCAAAACATCAGGGAACTTCCGCCATGTTTGACTGTAGGGACCGTGTTCTTTTCTTTGAATGCCTCTTTTTTTCTCCTGTAAACTCTATGTTGATGCGTTTGCCCAAAAAGCTCTACTTTTGTCTCATCTGACCAGAGAACATTCTTCCAAAACGTTTTAGGCTTTTTCAGGTAAGTTTTGGCAAACTCCAGCCTGGCTTTTTTATGTCTCAGGGTAAGAAGTGGGGACTTCCTGGGTCTCCTACCATACAGTCCCTTTTCATTCAGATGCCGACGAATAGTACGGGTTGACACTGTTGTACCCTCGGGCTGCAGGGCAACTTGAACTTGTTTGGATGTTAGTCGAGGTTCTTTATCCAACATCCGCAAAATCTTGCGTTGAAATCTCTTGTCAATTTTTCTTTTCCGTCCACATCTAGGGAGGTTAGCCACAGTGCCATGGGCTTTAAACTTCTTGATGACACTGTGCACGGTAGACACAGGAACATTCAGGTCTTTGGAGATGGACTTGTAGCCTTGAGATTGCTCATGCTTTCTCACAATTTGGTTTCTCAAGTCCTCAGACAGTTCTTTGGTCTTCTTTCTTTTCTCCATGCTCAATGTGGTACACACAAGGACACAGGACAGAGGTTAAGTCAACTTTAATCCATGTCAACTGGCTGCAAGTGTGATTTAGTTACTGCCAACACCTGTTAGGTGCCACAGGTAAGTTACAGGTGCTGTTAATTACCCAAATTAGAGAAGCATCACATGATTTTTCGAACAGTGCCAATACTTTTGTCCATCCCCTTTTTTATGTTTGGTGTGGAATTATATCCAGTTTGTCTTTAGGACAATTCTTTTTGTGTTTTTTCATTTAAGACAAATTAAATGAATATAATAATACCAAATAATTTGTGTTTGCAATCATTTTCAGGAAGAAAATGAGTATTATCTGACAGAATTGCAGGGGTGTCAATACTTTTAGCCATGCCTGTACGGTACTTTTGTACCTCTAAAGCACAAGCTCTCCTAGAAGTGCACACGGGCTCTCCTAGAAGTGCACACGGGCTCTCCTAGAAGTGCACACGGGCTCTCCTAGAAGTGCACACGGGCTCTCCTAGAAGTGCACACAAGCCCCCTAGAAGTGCACACAAGCCCCCCTAGAAGTGCACACAAGCCCCCCTAGAAGTGCACACAAGCCCCCTTAGAAGTGCACACGGTCTCTCCTAGAAGTGCACACGGTCTCTCCTAGAAGAGCACACGGTCTCTCCTAGAAGCGCACACGGTCTCTCCTAGAAGCGCACACGGTCTCTCCTAGAAGCGCACACGGTCTCTCCTAGAAGCGCACACGGTCTCTCCTAGAAGCGCACACGGTCTCTCCTAGAAGCGCACACGGGCTCTCCTAGAAGCGCACACGGGCTCTCCTAGAAGCGCACACGGGCTCTCCTAGAAGCGCACACGGGCTCTCCTAGAAGCGCACACGGGCTCTCCTAGAAGCGCACACGGGCTCTCCTAGAAGTGCACACGGGCTCTCCTAGAAGTGCACACAAGCCTCCTTAGAAGTGCACACGGTCTCTCCTAGAAGTGCACACAAGGTCTCTCCCAGAAGTGCACACGGGCTCTCCTAGAAGTGCACGCAAGCCCCCCTAGAAGTGCACACAAGCCCCCTTAGAAGTGCACACGGTCTCTCCTAGAAGTGCACACAAGGTCTCTCCTAGAAGTGCACACGGGCTCTCCTAGAAGTGCACACGGGCTCTCCTAGAAGTGCACACGGGCTCTCCTAGAAGTGCACACGGCTCTCCTAGAAGTGCACAGGGTTCTCCTAGAAGTGCACAGGGCTCTCCTAGAAGTGCACATGGGCTCTCCAAGAAGTGCACATGGGCTCCCCTAGAAGTGCACACAAGCTCTCCTAGAAGTGCACACGGGCTCTCCTAGAAGTGCACACGGGCTCTCCTAGAAGTGCACACGGGCTCTCCTAGAAGTGCACACGGGCTCTCCTAGAAGTGCACACAAGCCTCCTTAGAAGTGCACACGGTCTCTCCTAGAAGTGCACACAAGGTCTCTCCTAGAAGTGCACACGGGCTCTCCTAGAAGTGCACGCAAGGTCTCTCCTAGAAGTGCACACAAGGTCTCTCCTAGAAGTGCACACGGGCTCTCCTAGAAGTGCACACGGCTCTCCTAGAAGTGCACAGGGTTCTCCTAGAAGTGCACAGGGCTCTCCTAGAAGTGCACACAGGCTCTCCTAGAAGTGCACAGGGCTCTCCTAGAAGTGCACACGGGCTCTCCTAGAAGTGCACACGGGCTCTCCTAGAAGTGCACACGGGCTCTCCTAGAAGTGCACACGGGCTCTCCTAGAAGTGCACACAAGCCTCCTTAGAAGTGCACACGGTCTCTCCTAGAAGTGCACACAAGGTCTCTCCTAGAAGTGCACACGGGCTCTCCTAGAAGTGCACGCAAGCCCCCCTAGAAGTGCACACAAGCCCCCTTAGAAGTGCACACGGTCTCTCCTAGAAGTGCACACAAGGTCTCTCCTAGAAGTGCACACAAGGTCTCTCCTAGAAGTGCACACGGGCTCTCCTAGAAGTGCACACGGCTCTCCTAGAAGTGCACAGGGTTCTCCTAGAAGTGCACAGGGCTCTCCTAGAAGTGCACACAGGCTCTCCTAGAAGTGCACAGGGCTCTCCTAGAAGTGCACACGGGCTCCCCTAGAAGTGCACACAAGCTCTACTAGAAGTGCACACGGGCTCTCCTAGAAGTGCACACGGGCTCTCCTAGAAGTGCACACGGGCTCTCCTAGAAGTGCACACGGGCTCTCCTAGAAGTGCACACGGGCTCTCCTAGAAGTGCACAGGGCTCTCCTAGAAGTGCATACGGGCTCTCCTAGAAGTGCACATGGGCTCTCCTAGAAGTGCACACGGGCTCTCCTAGAAGTGCACAGGGCTCTCCTAGAAGTGCACATGGGCTCTCCAAGAAGTGCACACGGGCTCCCCTAGAAGTGCACACAAGCTCTACTAGAAGTGCATAGGGCCTACCATTTCATGCAGAGGTATAGTTCAGTTTTGTCTTTTTCAGACCTGCACAAATACTTGCCAACTACATTTTTGTGTATATGTGAAAAACATGATCACTGCCAGGACTGAGGCCAGACAGTGTCTACAGTGACTCCATCGGCTTCATTCAAGTGAATGGTTCTATCGGAGATCTGTTGTGGGTTCTGTCATAATCCCCCAAAAAACTGTATTCCTATAGGAACCCCACCGTAGTGCTTGGCGGAAATCCCTGTATTAGTGTGAACCTAGGCTTACATAGATATCATTGCAACTTTGTGTCAAAGTGCTAACTACTGCAAATCACTTTCTCTATGAACAGCAAAGGAACTACCAGAAAGAAGACATTGGCAAATTCCAAAACAGCCAGTTTGCAATGTTTTAATCGGTATACAATGTTTGGCCCTGCATTTTGTGCTGACAGCCTTATTTCTCTAACTAGAACACATATAAGTTGAGTGTGGCATAGGAAAATATTTTTTTTGCGCAGTTTTTAAGCTGTCAATCAGAGAACGTGAAAAAGGAAAGGAACCTGAATGATCTTGCCAATGATCTGAAGCCAAGCACCTGGGTCTGTCAATGAAAGCAAGAGGCGTTGTAAATTCTCTTCTATGGCGCCGTAGTGTAAAGGAGCATAGGGTGTGACAGCAAAGAAAAATGTGAGCATACAGATTAATGTTCTCACAGAAGCCCATTAACAAAGCGATTTCAAATTACAGGTTTTCCACCCAAATTGTGTTATGATATCATATTAAGTGTGTGTGATGGTTTAATAATTAGTTCTAAGCTGCTGCTTGAATGGAAATAAATTATTGATGACCTAGGTTGTACTGCGAGCTTGACAGTCAGGAGTATTGCAGATCCTTTTAAGCCATTATATGAAACAGCCGGACTCCTGAATAACTTTAGAGAGTTGACCTGTAAAAGTGGATAAGTGGGCTAAAATATATTGGTATTAAAGGGTGGTTCAACATGTAACATGTATATTATAGGAATAATGCCACGTGCACGTGCAGCATCCAATAAAACCATATTTCTTTTTGTTCTGGTTGTTGTATGAACATAGATATTGCCCCACATTCTTCTTTGGGTATTATTTTCTGGATATAAACAGCAGGAATCTGTCCTATGGCCGTATGTGGTGTGTTCTTTCTTTTTCCTTCCATGTTGCAAGAACTGACTATGGCATGCATGATTTCCTCTTTTTTTTTAATAACTACTCAATTTCTCTCTGACTACCAGGATTTTCATTGATATTAGGATGAAGGCGCAACAGCAGTAGTTTAGTGCTGCTGCTCCTCTTGCACACCTTGTGGCTTAGAGCACTGCTGTGCAGTTAAAAAGCCAGACAGCCCCCTTTAAGGGCACTGCGTGATGGATACATATTCTGCATTATCCCATTTTAAGATTGTGAGATTGGATGGAGGCGTTTGTAAACAACAGTTTTCAAGTTTTGCCACAGATTTTCAATGGGATTTAGGTGTAAATTTGACTGGGCCATTCACACACATGAAAATACTTTCATCTAAACCATTCCATTGTAGCTCTGCCAGTATGTCTAGAGTTGTTGTCCTGCTTGAAGTTGAACCTACGCCGCAGTTTAAAGTATTTTGCAGCCTCTAACAGGTTTTCTTCCAGCATTACTATGTATTAGCTTCAGCCATCTTCCAATAAACTCTTATCAGCTTTCCTGTCCCTGCTAAAGAAAAGCAAGCACTCCCACAACATGTTTCACTGTAGGGATGGTGTTTTCAGAGTGATGTTCAGTGTTTTCCACCACACATAGCATTTTGCATTTAACCTAAAAAGTTTTAATTAGGTCTCATCTGGCCAGATCACCTTCTTCCATATGATAGCTGTGTCTCTTACGTGGGTTTTTGCAAACTGCTGTTCTTCTATAAAGGCCAGATTTGTGGAGTACACTATTAATGGTTGGCCTGTGGACAGATTCTCCCACCTGAACTGTGGATCTCTGCAGTTCCTCCAGAGTAACCATGGGCATCTTGACTGCTTCTCTAGTGCTGTCCTTCCTTGTCAGTATAGGTGGATGGCCATGTCTTGGTAGGTTTGCGGTTGTATATTTTTGGATGATGGATTGAACAGTGCTACATGAGATGTTCAGTGCTTGAGCTATTTTTTTATAACCTAATCCTGCTTTACCCTTCTCCACAACTTTATCCCTGAACTGTTTGGTGTTTTCCTTGGTTTGCACAATGCTGCTTATCCCTAATGTTCTCACACAAATCCCTGAGGCTTTCACAGAGCATCTGTAGTTATACCGATAACAAATTACACACAGGTGGACTCAATTTACTAATTATGTGTCTTCTGGGGGAGAGGGGGCAATTAGTCAGTCAGAATTTTATTTAGGGGTATCAAATGGAAAGAGGCTGAATACAAATGCACATCACAATTTTTAAGATTTATATATTAACACTAGTGTTGAGCATTCCGATACCGCAAGTATCGGGTATCGGCCGATACTTGCGGTATCGGAATTCCGATACCGAGTTCCGATACTTTTGTGGTATCGGGAATCGGTATCGGATCCATAGTGATGTGTAAAATAAAGAATTAAAATAAAAAATATTGATATATTCACCTCTCCGGCGGCCCCTGGACATCACCGCGGGTAACCGGCAGGCTTCTTTGTTTAAAATGAGCGCGTTTAGGACCTGAGAATGACGTCGCGGCTTCTGATTGGTCGCGTGCCGCTCATGTGACCGCCACGCGACCAATCACAAGCCGCGACGTCATTCTCAGGCACTAAACTCCTCATTCTAGGAATTTAGGACCTGCGAATGACGTCGTGGCTTCTGATTGGTCGCGTGGCGGTCACATGAGCGGCACGCGACCAATCAGAAACCACGACGTCATTCTCAGGTCCTAAACGCGCTCATTTTAAACAAAGAAGCCTGCCGGATCCTCCCGCTGATGTCCAGGGGCCGCCGGAGAGGTGAATATATCAATATTTTTTATTTTAATTCTTTATTTTACACATTAATATGGATCCCAGGGCCTGAAGGAGAGTTTCCTCTCCTTCAGACCCTGGGAACCATCAGGATACCTTCCGATACTTGGTGTCCCATTGACTTGTATTGGTATTGGATATCGGTATCGGCGATATCCGATACTTTTCGGGTATCGGCCGATACTATCCGATACCGATACTTTCAAGTATCGGACGGTATCGCTCAACACTAATTAACACTAATTAGAAAGTTATCTATCATTTCCTTTTCACATCACAAATACTTGCTACTTAGTGTTGTTGTATAGTGATGAGCGAGTGTACTCGTTGCTCGGGTTTTCCTGAGAATGCTCGGGGGGTCTCCGAGTATTTTTTAGTGCTCGGAGATGTAGTTTTTGTTGACGCAGCTGCATGATTTACATGTTAGCCAGTATAAGTACATGTGGGGGTTGCCTGGTTGCTAGGGAATCCCCACATGTAATCAAGCTGGCTAACAGATGTAAATCATTCAGCTGTGGTGATGAAAACGAAATCTCCAAGCACTAATAATAATCGGAGACCCCCCGAGCGTGTTCGGGAAATCTCGAGTAACAAGTATATTTGCTCATCACTATTGCTGTATCATATAAAAAAATAGATTTAAATGTATGGGTGTAATGTGATAAAATGTTAAAAATACTTTTTTCAAGGCACTGTAAATGTGTCAAAATGCAGATTCTTCTTCTTCCTCCTCTTCTTCCTCCTCTTCCTCCTCCCCTTCCTCTTCCTCCTCCTCTTCTTCTTCTTTCTTCTCTTGTTTGTTGTACCATATGTGGGAAAATTGGAATATTGTTGGGGGGTTATATACTGTACAATTAAAATAAAATCTGATTGAAAAAAAAATTCAGATAATAGAGAAAAAAAATTGAATTTCTCTGTAATATAGGGTATATAGAATTACTATGTGGCATGCATTTGTTAGGACCTATTTTAGGTTATATTTGTTGTATTTTATGTCTTGCAATTCTTTGTAAGTTTATTTATGTAGACATAAATGTGTTAAAATTGAAATTATACTATGGTCCAATATTCTAGAAAACTGAAAGTGATGATTATGGACTTGATTTAGCAGAAATGTTTTTCTTCTTGGGCTTGAAGTTTCTGAAGGACAGGTACGTATGAGGTCAAAGACGATGGTATTGTTAGGTCTAAACTTTGTAAACTACTTCAAGTCCCTGCTCCAATCAAGAGAGAATATTTCCTAGTCACCATGGAAACTGGGTAACTGCAGTTTGGCCAGCTCTCATTAAAACTATAAAACAAGTGCTATTTGTTTATCATTATGTTTTTGAAAAATGCACAATCAAGGATGGGCCGAAAGACAAAATGAAATGCATTATATAGAACTTTTTTTGTATGTGCAATTTGGGTTTTTATTTATTTACATTTTTTTCTACGTTCTCTCCAAAGCCATTGGGCTTTATTAGTGTTACTAGATTATTCATAAACCACTTTAGATCTTTAGAGAGCCTTGTCCACCCTTCTGGAAATATCCCTTGCATGCTGGTAAGTGGTAGATCTGGCTGGGATTAATCATCATGTGAACACAAGAGCACCTGCAGTTATCGTCCTCAAAATTTGGCCTCAGGGACCGATTTCCTGTTTATTATTTATTGCTTTGTGTTCCCATTTTAATAAATTTAATTTAATTTATGTTACTGTTAGTCTGTTTCTCTATTCTAAGTAAATTTTGATTGATTTACATAGACTTTTGGATAGAATGTTTTTAGTTACAGAAATTTCTGAGCAACGCTAGTTTAGGCTGCTTTCACACATCAGGTTTTTTGTTTCAGGCTAAATCCGGGTCTCGGGAGAAAAACCGGAACCGGAAAAAATAAAAATCGTTTTTTCCCCCATTGACTTGTATTAGCGCCGGATTGCGCCGGATGACACAGCGTTTCTTCCGGTTTGATGCCGGATCCGGTGTACACTCGATTCCGGCGTCTGGAAAAAATGTCTACTGTAAAGTTTTTTGTCTCCGGCGAAAAAGCCTGAAGCGCCGGAACCGACGCTTCCGGCTGTTTGCTAAAATGGAAGCCTATGGGAGCCGGAAGGTGCCGGATGCAGAAAATGGCGGGATCCGGCTGCCTGATCCGGTTTTTTTAAACTGAGCATGCTCCAATTTTTTTTTAATCCAATAATCTAGATAGGCTAGCTGGATCCATAAAAAAAAAAACGGATCCGTCGCATCAGTTTTTCACAATCTGCGCCGGATCCAGTTTTTCCAGCATTCGCCGGATTTAGCCTGAAACAAAAAACCTGATGTGTGAAAGTAGCCTAAAGAGTTTCAATAAAGCCCACATACACATTATTGTTTACGCTAATGCACCTTATTTGTTATGAATGTAGTTCGGTTGCACTTGTCTGATCACCAAATCACCTCTTCATTAGTATTCTGCTAGCACTATAGGTGCTGAAACTTAATTTTTCTCATTCCTGGCATGCAGTTTACTGGTTACTGTTGTCAAATGGTTTGCCTGCCCTAAACTGAAAATCTGTCCATCAGTAATTCCTGTATGTAGTTTGACAGACAGGAGAGCAGGAGCAAGAGAGAGACAGGAGAGCAGGAGCAGATACAGTAGACAAAGACCTAACTTCCTCAAATTTGTCTCATTGTCTACTGTCAGAGACTGATTACACTTGGCAACAGACAGTGAAAAGCATGTTAAGGGGTTAAGAAAACATATAGAGAGCTATTCATCAAATCTGTTATGCCAGTAAACCAGAAAAAACGCTTTGAAAATACATTGTGATGGAATATAGAGCTGCGCAAAAATGTAGGGATTTTTGGTGTTTTCACACAAATTTAAAGCTCAAAATGAGAGTAGCTGGGTAGGAGCCAAGATGGGGCATCGCTAAGCGAAATTCCACTAAAGTGACTGTGTTTTTTACACCAAGAATGCTACTCCAGTCCCTGACTTTTGGATATGGGTCGGACCCCACTCCGTCTTAAAACCACCATAACTACAGTAAACCTAGGCACTAAAATAAAAACACAAAACACGTTATTTTGGTTGTCAAAATGGCCACAGCTTTTATTTAAATCACAGGATTAAATAATCACAGTAGGAGTCAGGTGAAGTGCTAGTACATTGGGATTCACAAGTACTGTGAGATCACCAGCTGTCTGACATACAGCACCAGGACAGACAGCCATAAAGGGGCGGCACGCACTGGCTTGCCATTCAAGGGCATCAACACTCCTGTGCTTAACCACTATGCCCGCCCCTGATTGACGTTACCATTACAATGTCCTTGAAGCTGGCTACCAAAACCGAGCCTGTTCACCAACATGAGGTTTTTACCTCCTCTATTAAAATGAGTCCTCCTTACCTTGTCTGCAACTTCCACCTGACTCTTAAACCACCACCAGCGAGGCCATTTGACACCTTGAATGGACTCGACCCCCATAAACCATGCCTAATAAAGCCATCAACCAGTTCTACATGCTATGGAAAGACTGTGCATACGAGTAACAAAATTCCAGAGTTACGACAGATTAATTTTAACAATGCAACACTACCAAATTATGATCGATAATACAGTAACTACAGCAAAATAACAGCCGCTAAACATCCTCCAATGAGGATCCTATAATGGGGAATGGGGAAATAAACCATAATAAAGGGGTGTAGCCACAGTCTGACTACCTGTATAATCACATCTGTCATGCCTAAAAAAAACTATTATACTGCACGCATTGTAGCCAGCTTTAATAATTCACAGATTTTAGTTCTAGAAACCACCATTATGTACAGTAGCTGGGCTGTGCAGTAATAATTTAAACTCACTACTACTACCTGAAAAGTGATGAGTGTATATATAAAGAGAAAGATACTATAAATAAGGAGTAATTAAAAGCCATACACAATATAATATCGACATTATAACCGACTATTAAATAACTTCCATAATATTTTGACATAGTAAACAAAATAAGCCTATAGCAGAAAAGTTTATAAAGGCATTATTAATAATCCTGCCACGCCATTGTTAATCGCTTTTCAGGCACTTGATAACATATACCATTAACCACTCCAAATGGGACAAAGGCATTGGGAATAGGCATATTGCCTTTCATGTTAATGCACTTGATTACTTCACCCTTAGCTGCTCCCACTGGCTCCAGGGCATCGGGATGCACTTTATTAATTTTCCCTTAGTCGCTCCCACTGACACCAGCGCACCCATATTAGGTACATTGCTCTCCAGTTTAATGCCCCAGATTACGGCATTGTCCAGATGACAACAGGAGTTGGTCAATATAAACAGTCAAAATCCGTGCCTCTGTATTCTCAAGTCACATGAAAAAAGAGAGGGTCCTTGAAGCTACCGATTGTATTGAAAAACATGCCTACCCTTTTTTTTTTTTTTCTTCTTTCCCTCCAGCCGCTGTTGGCTCGTAGGACACAATTTATTCTGTAGGCATGTAAAATATTATTGCCATGACCCCAGGAACTTTACCCTAACAGGGTCTTGTAAGATATAAATGCTTCTGGAGACGAGGGGGCTATACCGTGATGGTCACACCTCCACACCAGGGGGCCATACCCAAGATGGTTACCCCTCCATACCAGGGGGTCATACTGTGATGTACAGCGCTCCATCCAGGGGCCATACCTGAGATGTTTACCCCTCCACACAAGGGGGCATACCCGAGATGGTTACCCCTCCAAACCAGGGGTCATACTATGATTAACACCCCCCTAAACCAGGGGTCCATACCTGAGATGGTTACCCCTACTAAGCAAATTATAAGTAGCTTCAAGGACCCACTAAAAAGGAAAAACAACTGATTTTTTTTTATTCACGCCTCATTAAAACAAACATTCAATAACCCATCAAAGAATAAATAACATTAACTTACTGGGATGAGTCCATGAAGCTTCTAAAATCTGATAAAATCTGATGACAAAGTGAACAGAAAACTTACCAACAATTTACTCCCAGCCGTTGCCCCACTGGTTCGGGAGCACCGTAACTACAGGCTTCCAATGTTCACTTGAACTTCCTGAGGATCCGACAAACCCTTGCCGAAAGTCCCCTCCATATTTCACAAGATCTAAAACCATATTAAATACCAAAAGGAGGAATCCATATCCAAATGGATTCTCCAGACCAATTTGTAACCAACTTCAAGGACCCCCCCCTCCCCAACCACCAGGCTCCAGGTAATCCACTCAGTCTGTGCTATCCACCATCTTAGGTAATAGAAAATTAAGCAGTCGGTGGGTATACACCGCTCCTGCAAACATATGGAGGGGACAATATATAGAATTAGCAGTGGTGAAGGAAGAGGGGTGCGGGGGGGCCGGCGCTGCGGGAGGAGGAGAAAAAGAAAAAAAAAGACTGCAAGCGGAGCTCAAGATAACTGTGTTATTTCCTGCAAAAACGAGTCCTGGCTGGAAGAAATGATGGCGGTCTGTGCTGGATGAAAGATGAAGGACTTCATCTAGAGACGTCACTGGTGAGTCAGTGTTAGCTATACACTGACACTATACACTATATACTATAATCAGAGGTCCTGTGTACAATGTCACCAGTGATCACTGTATTACCTATACATTATATACAGAGCTCCTGTGTATAATACCACCAGTGATCTTTGTATTACCTCTACACAGACACTGCATACTAAGTACAGATCTCCTGTGAATACTGGCACTTATGGTGATAGTATTGTGTTTTTTTTATTACTGATCAGTATTGTAGTATTCAGTCACTATGTGGTGATAATATGTGGTCTGGAAATGGTGTTGTGGTATTTGTCCCTTGTATGTGCTATTTGGTCACCAAGTGGTGGTAATATGTGATCTGGTCATGGTGAGGCGGTATTTGTCCCTTGTATGTAGTATTATTCGGTCACTATGTGGTCTGGTCATGGTGTGGTGGTGTTTCTTCCTGTATGTGATATTATTGGTCTTGGTATAGTGGATTCTGTTGTGTATGGCGGTCATTTGTTCTCTCTGATATTAATTAATTAAAAGTCACAGGTTTGGCATGTGGGGGTGACACCATTAGGCCCAGTTTAAGTTCTACAAAACAGAAAAACTATTCTTGGTAACCTTTGTGTGTATTGAGAGGGGAAGGGGGGGGGGGGGCCGCCAAACTCGGCAGCAGCCCCGGGCGGCAAAAGCTCTAGCTACGCCTCTGAGAATTAGACAACATACAATAAAACATCAAAGCATAAAGAACATTAGTACGCTGGGAGGAGTCTTTGAAGCACATAAAATCTGGTGATTACCAAACATAAAGTGAACATAAAATGTACCAACAATTACTCCCAGCCGTTACCCCACTGGCTTGGGAGCACCATAACCACAGGATTCCAATGTTCACTTCAACTTCCTGAGTATTCGACAAATCCTTGACGAAAATACCCTCTACATTTCACCAGATCAATAACCAAATTAAATTCCAAAAGGAGGAATCCATATCCCAATGGATCCCCCCGACCAACTTATAACCAACTTCAAGGACCCCCTCAACCGCACAAGATGTGGGATAAGTGAAGATGAAAACCCCATGTAAGTTTGCAACCAAGGTATACTACAGGTTGATACTGGAAAATATCCCATCATAAGGTCAGATATAGTCAGTGATGGGCAATGCTGTATTATATGCTGTAACAATGAAGGAGAGGAAGCCGCCTGTACCACTACATCAGTTACAGGCAGGCTCTCTAATCACTAGCTGCACATAAATAGTAAGAGAATATAATATGTAGGTCTAGCATAAGCTGCCTACAGCTATAAGTGTATGTGCAGAAAACTGCAAGGTCTGTTTCCCCCATCAGTCACGCTACCTACATACAATAGACGAGAGACAGGGTTGAAAATTGGGCCAATGATGTGTTCTCAAGAGCAAGGTGCAGCATCACACTCGGAGTACCCACTCACTGCCCGCTATGTGCGGAGTTAGTAATGCCCCACCATGTGCTGAATTACTCCCCAAATAATTATTTGACTTCAGATAAAATATATATAGTAAGGCTCCAGGTAAACCACTCAGTTATCTTAGGTAATATAAAATAAGCGCTCAGTGAGTATAACCCGATCCTGCACACATATGAGGGGGACAATATACAGAAAACAGGATGGATATATCAGGCAGGACAGCATGCAACATAAGAGGACCAAAGGCTGCCATATCTCCAGAAATAAAGCACTAAGCTGAAAGTCATGCACAGATTATATGTACAGCCAGGTAAATAACCTGGAGACACAGGATCTTTATACACAACTAGCTATTGAACCCGTTCTACGCCCGGGTGGCGAGCATTTATATTGGTATATGGTCTCCATCCCGGTATGTGCTGCTCCATCCTGCGTCCTCATCCTGTCATGTGCTGCTCCCATCCTGCGCCCCCATTCTGTCATGTGCTGCTGCCATCCTGCGCCCCCATTCTGACATGTGCTGCTCCCATCCTGCTCCCCGGTTCTGTCATGTGCTGCTTCCATCTTGCACCCCCGTTCTGTCATGTGCTGCTGCCATCCTGCACCCCCGTTCTGTCATGTGCTGCTGCCATCCTGCACCCCCGTTCTGTCATGTGCTGCTCCATCCTGCGCCCACGTTCTGTCATGTGCTGCTCCCATCCTGCGCCCCCATTCTGTCATGTGCTGCTCCCATCCTGCGCCTCCATCCTGTCATGTGCTGCTCCCATCCTGCGCACCGGTTCTGTGATGTGCTGCTCCCATCCTGCGCCCCCGTTCTGTCATGTGCTGCTTCCATCTTGCACCCCCATTCTGTCATGTGCTGCTGCCATCCTGCACCCCCGTTCTGTCATGTGCTGCCCTATTCTGTCATGTGCTGCTCCCATCCTGCACCCCCGTTCTGTCATGTGCTGCCCTATTCTGTCATGTGCTGCTCCCATCCTGCGCCGCCGTTCTGTCGTGCTGCTCCCATCCTGCACCCCCGTTCTGTCATGTGCTGCTCCCATCCTGCGCCACCGTTCTTTAATTTGCTGCTCCCATCCATATGCCCCATACGCTGCTCCATAATATATGCCCCGTATCAGGTGGCGTAAGTAACAAATAGCTGTGGCATGAAGTGCCACAGCCTCATGCCACAGCAATTTGTTACTTGCGCCACCTGATTCCTTTCCGCCGCCATTTTCTTGGTCCTCCTGCTGGCGGAATCGGCGCCTGCGCAGTCTGCGCTTTCCAGCGCCATCTTCTTGAAGACACACTGCAGTGTGTCTTCAAGAAAATGGCGCCGGAAAGCGCGGACTGCGCAGGCGCCGATTCCGCCAGCAGGACCAAGAAAATGGCGGCGGAAAGGAATCAGGTGGCGTAAGTAACAAATTGCTGTGGCATGAAGTGCCACAGCTTCATGCCACAGCAATTTGTTACTTACGCCATTCCTTTCAGTCCATTTTCTTCGTCCTCCTGCTGCCGGAATCGGCGCCTGCGCAGTCCACGCTTTCCGGCGCCATTTTCTTGAAGACACACTGCAGTGTGTCTTCAAGAAGATGGCGCCAGAAAGCTCGGACTGCGCAGGCGCCGATCCCGGCAGTAGGAATCGGCGCCTGTGCAGTCCGCGCTTTCCGGCGCCATTTTCTTGAAGACACACTGCAGGGCGCAGGCGCCGATTCCGGCAGCAGGACAAAGCAATCAGGCGGCGTAAGTAACAAATTGCTGTGGCATGAAGTGCCACAGCTTCATGCCACGGCAATTTGTTACTTACGCCATTCCTTTCCGCCCATTTTCTTCGTCCTCCTGCTGCCGGTATCGGCGCCTGCGCAGTCCACGCTTTCCGGCGCCATTTTCTTGAAGACACACTGCAGTGTGTCTTCAAGAAGATGGCGCGGCAGCAGCAGGAATCGGCGCCTGCGCAGTCCGCGCTTTCCGGCGCCATTTTCTTGAAGACACCTGCATCATATAGCATCATCGGTTTCACACGTCCTGATATTTCTGGAACCGGTAAACACGGTACCGGAGATATCTGTGTCCGTGTGATAAATCCATGTGGCACACGTGTGGCTACCGTGTGCTGCCCGTGTGCCGCATCAGGACTGCATGGACAGCCGCCGGGAAGCAGCGCTACAGTAACCTCTGTTCCCCTGTGTGTGGTGCTGAAGCCGGCTGTCATCCCTTCTCCCCTGCTCGGCCTGCGAGCAGGGGAGAAGGAATGAAAGAATAAACCGACATGGGTTCCCCCTATATTTTACAACCAACCCAGCAAAACTCACAGGTGCGGGCTGCTATTCTCAGGCTGGTAAGGGGCGATGGATATGGGCCCCCCAGCCTTAAAAAAGCAGCCCGCAGCTGCACAGAAAAGGCGCATTTATTAGATGCGCAAATTCTGGAGCTTTGCCCGGTTCTTCCCACTTGCCCTGTAGTGGTGGCAAGTGGGGTAATGAGGGGTTAATGTCACCTTCCAATTGTAAGATGACATTAAGCCAACTTGGTAATGGAGAGGTGTCATTAAAACACCTATCCATTACTAATCCTTTAGTTGTTAAAGGGTCAATCAAACACACCACACAATAAGAAAAAAGTCTTTTAATGAAATAAAACAATATACACATTTTTTCTATCTCTATTACTCTGCCATTCCAAGCGAAGCCCCTGCTCTCCTGGAAAAAAAGTAAAAATAATAAACCAACAATATACCATACCTGTCCGACATACAATCAGTCCCACGCAGTGATCCATATCTAGGGGCATTTACAGTTTATAACTGGGAGCGCTGCTAATGCGTCCGCTCCCGGCTGTAAACTACTGGTGAATGAATGAAACACTGGGAGTGGAGCTTCAGTGACTAGCAGTGACATCACCGAAGCTGCGCTCCCTGGAGGCCTGAACTAAAATAAACTTCAGCGTGGGAAAATCCCAGCTGATTTTCACATGCTGAAGAGTTCATTTTTAGGTCTTCAATGCTCTTACTGAGGGAAGGAGGTTGTCGACCAAAATCTTGTGATACATGACCCCATCCATCATCCGACAGTTCACTTCTCTTTCTGTTATCCCTGCTTAGTGTGACACATACAGACAGACAATGCAAAGTTTGAGTCACCTTCTCCCCTTTTTATCTGGTTTCAGGTGTCCCTTTTTTATCTGGTTTAAGATTTTCATATTGCCACACTTGTTTATTACCACAGGTGAGTTTGAACAAGCATCACATGCTTGAAACAAAGTTGTTTAGCCACAATTTTGGAACGGTACCAACAATTTTGTCCTGCCTATTTTGGGGTTTTTTGTGACCCTGTATTTTCATCTCTCCCTCCCCCAATTCATTATAAGATCCTGTTTTGTCCCCTCTCCCCCTTGCAATTCATTATAAGGCCCAGTATTGTCTTTTACCACCCCCCATTCATTGTAGGTCCTCCCTGTATTATCGTCCCTCACCCCAATTCATTAACCCCTTAAGCCCCGAGGGTGGTTTGCACGTTAATGACCGGGCCAATTTTTACAATTCTGACCACTGTCCCTTTATGAGATTATAACTCTGGAACGCTTCAACGGATCTTGGCGATTCTGACAATGTTTTCTCGTGACGTATTGTACTTTATGTTAGTGGTAAAATTTATTCGATATAACTTGCGTTTATTTGAGAAAAAAATGGAAATTTGGCGAAAATTTTGAAAATTTTGCAATTTTCCAACTTTGAATTTGTATACCCTTAAATCACAGAGATATGTCATGCAAAATACTTAATAAGTACCATTTCCCACATGTCTACTTTACATCAGCACAATTTTGGAACCAAAATTTTTTTTTGGTAGGGAGTTATAAGGGTTAAAATTTGACCAGCAATTTCTCATTTTTACACCACCATTTTTTTTTTTAGGGACCACATCTCATTTGAAGTCATTTTGAGGGGTCTATATGATAGAAAATACCCAAGTGTGACACCATTCTAAAAACTGCACCCCTCAAGGTGCTCAAAACCACATTCAAGAAGTTTATTAACCCTTCAGGTGTTTTACAGGAATTTTTGGAATGTTTAAATAAAAATGATCATTTAACTTTTTTTCACACAAAATTTATTTCAGCTTTAATTTGTTTTATTTTACCAAGGGTAACAGGAGAAAATGGACCCCGAAAGTTGTTGTACAATTTGTCCTGAGTACGTTGATACCCCATATGTGGGGATAAACCACTGTTTGGGCGCATGGCAGAGCTCGGAAGGAAAGGAGCGCCATTTGACTTTTCAATGCAAAATTGACTGGAATTGAGATGGGACGCCATGTTGCGTTTGGAGAGCCCCTGATGTGCCTAAACATTGAAACCCCCCACAAGTGACACCATTTTGGAAAGTAGACCCCTTAAGGAACTTATCTAGATGTGTGGTGAGCACTTTGTCCCACCAAGTGCTTCATAGAAGTTTATAATGCAGGGCCGTAAAAATAAAAAATCATATTTTTTCACAAAAATGATCTTTTTGCCCCCAATTTTTTATTTTCCCAAGGGTAAGAGAAGAAATAAGACCACAAAAGTTGTTGTGCAATTTGTCCTGAGTACGCTGATACCCCATATGTGGGTGTAAACCATTGTTTGGGCGCATGGCAGAGCTTGGAAGGGAAGGAGCGCCATTTGACTTTTCAATACAAAATTGACTGGAATTGAGATGGGACGCCATGTTGCGTTTGGAGAGCCCCTGATGTGCCTAAACATTGAAACCACCCACAAGTTACACCATTTTGTAAAGTAGACCCCCCAAGGAACTTATCTAGATGTGTTTTGAGAACTTTGAACCCCTAAGTGTTTCACTACAGTTTATAACGCAGAGCCGTGAAAATAAAAATAATTTTTTTCACAAAAATGATATTTTAGCCCCCAGTTTTGTATTTTCGCAAGGGTAACAGGATAAATTGGACCCCAAAAGTTGTTGTCCAATTTGTCCTGAGTACGCTGATACCCCATATGTTGGGGTAAACCCCTATTTGGGCGCATCGGAGAGCTCGGAAGGGAAGGAGCACTGTTGTACTTTTTCAACGCAGAATTGGCTGGAATTGAGATCGGACGCCATGTCGCGTTTGGAGAGCCCCTGATGTGCCTGAACAGTGGAAACTCCCCAATTCTACCTGAAACCCTAATCCAACAACACCCCTAACCATAATCCCAACGGTAACCCTAACCACACCCCTAACCCTGACACACCCCTAACTCTAATCCCAACCGTAAATATAATCCAAACCCTAACTTTAGCCCCAACCCTAACTTTAGCCCCAACCCTAACCCTAACTTTAGCCCCAACCCTAACCCCAACCCTAACCCTAGCCCTAACCCTAGCCCCAACCCTAACCCCAACCCTAGCACCAACCCTAAACCTAGCCCCTTTCCCTAACTAAGGGGGTGATGAAGGGGGGTTTGATTTACTTTTATAGCGTTTTTATATCGGATTTTTATGATTGGCAGCTGTCACACACTAAAAGACGCTTTTTTATAGCAAAAAAGTTTTTGTGTCTCCACATTTTGAGACCTATAATTTTTCCATATTTGAGTCCACAGAGTCATCTGAGGTCTTGTTTTTTTGCGGGACGAGTTGACGTTTTTATTGGTAACATTTTTGGACACGTGACAGTTTTTGATCACTTTTTATTCCGATTTTTGTGAGGCGGAATGACCAAAAACCAGCTATTCATGAATTTCTTTTGGGGGAGGCGTTTATACCGTTCCGCGCTTGGTAAAATTGATAAAGCAGTTTTATTCGTCAGGTCAGTACGATTACAGCGATATCTCATATCATTTTTTTATGTTTTGGCGCTTTTATACGATAAAAGCTATTTTATAGAAAAAATAATTATTTTGGCATCGCTTTATTCTCAGGACTATAACTTTTTTATTTTTTTGCTCATTATGCTTTGTGGCAGCTCGTTTTTTGCGGGACAAGATGACGTTTTCAGCGGTACCATGGTTATTTACATCCGTCTTTTTGATCGCGTGTTATTCCACTTTTTGTTCGGCGGTATGATAATAAAGCGTTGTTTTTTGGCTCGTTTTTTTTTTGTTTTTCTTACGGTGTTCACTGAAGGGGTTAACTAGTGGGACAGTTTTATAGGATGGGTCGTTACAGACGCGGCGATACTAAATATGTGTACTTTTATTGTTTTGTTTTTTTTTAGATAAAGAAATGTATTTATGGGAATAATATTCTTTTTTTAATTTATTTAGTAATTTTTTTAAAAAATTTTTTTTACACATGTGGAAATTTTTTTTTTTAACTTTTTTACTTTGTCCCAGGGGTAGACATCACAGATCGCCGATCTCACAGTTTGCACAGCACTCTGTAAGATCGGCGATCTCACTCATCGCTGCAGGCTTACAGAGCTTCAGCTGCAGCCTGCTCCTGACCCGGAAGTACTCCCTGCAGGACCCGGATGCAGCCCTGCGACCATTTTGGATCCGGGGACTGCATGGAGAAGACCTCGGTACAAGGTGAGCACATCACCTTGTATCGATCGTCTCAGGGAAGCACGCAGGGAGCCCCCTCCCTGCGCGATGCTTCCCTGTACCGCCGGCACACCGCGATCATATTTGATCGCGGTGTGCCGGGGGTTAATGTGCCGGGAGCAGTCCGTGACCGCTCATGGCACATAGTGCCGGATGTCAGCTGTGATAGTCAGCTGACACCCGGCCGCGATCGGCCGCGCTTCCCCTGTGAGAGCGGCCGATCGCCTATGACGTACTATCCCGTCGGTGGGAATTAAGGCCCACCCCACCTCGACGGGATAGTACGTCATATGGGATTAAGGGGTTAAAAAACATTGTATTGTCTGTAACGGGAGTGGTGAAACCACTGTGCCATGGTCAAAAGGAGAGCCTGGAGGGGTGTAATAATAATAATAATAATTTTTATTTATATAGTGCCAACATGTTCTGCAGCACTTTACAATTAACTATTGATATGTACCCTGAACTAGGTGAACATGTGACTCTTCACTACAGCCTCTGATGGTGGGGTTAGACTTGGATCCAGATGGATACCAGGTGCTACACCAAAGTAGACTTCAGATGCACGGCAGCTGACCCCCAAAGGGAAGAAAGCTGGAATGGCCCAGAAGGAGAGTACAACTGGTACAGGCAGGCTCGACAGGATCCACAGGAGCTGGCGGGAATGGCTTGTATTCAGGCAGGCACTGCTGGTATACTGGTAGGCACTGGCAAGTGCAGGTTGGTATGGTTGTATACAGGTGAGCACAGCAGGTGCAGACTGGTACAGCTGGTATACAGGTTAGCAAGGCCGGTGCAAGCTGCTAGAGCTAGTATACAGGTGAGAATGCAGGTGCAGGCTACAAGGGCGAGAACTTTATTGAATACAAACAAACAGTAATTAGATATCAAACAAATCTTGAGACAAATAAAGTACACAAGGGTATTGCAAGCAAAAGAGACAGTTAAGGTAGCACAGATGAAAAGACAGCGTGGAAAAAACCTGATGCCATTTGTATCTTCATAAAGTGCATAGTGCAACAGATAAACATAGGGGAAGGGGTCGGGGTGTGTAGGGTCTATATAGGTTAATAGAGTCCATGTGGACAAATCCCTGAGCCCTGTACACAGGCTCCAATCAGTAACATGTTGTAGGCGATCGAAAAGGACACCCTGAATCCTTACCCCAAAAGCTGGCACTCAGAGAGACTCCACGCTGTAGCCCCAACGCGCGTTTCGCGTCAGCTTTGTCATGTTACTGATTGGAGCCTGTGTACAGGGCTCAGGGATTTGTCTACATGGACTCTATTAACGTATATAGACCCTACACACCCCGACCCCTTCCCCTATGTTTATCTGTTGCACTATGCACTTTATGAATATACAAATGGCATCAGGTTTTTTCCACGCTGTCTTTTCATCTGTGCTACCTTAACTGTCTCTTTTGCTTGCAATACCCTTGTGTACTTTATTTGTCTTAAGATTTTTTTGATATCTGATTACTGTTTGTTTGTATTCAATAAACTTGTCATTTTTATATGGACTTATACTCCGGTTTTCTCTATATAATCCAGTTCTGGGAGTGTCCTATACGTATTTATGAGTGATACTTCTCTTTAGTAGGCTCCCCCATGGTGGTTGTGAGCATGGTGGAGAAGTTTGGAACTACAGTTAGGTCCATATATATTTGGACAGAGACAACATTTTTCTAATTTTGGTTATAGACATTACCACAATGAATTTTAAACAAAACAATTCAGATGCAGTTGAAGTTCAGACTTTCAGCTTTCATTTGAGGGTATCCACATTAAAATTGGATGAAGGGTTTAGGAGTTTCAGCTCCGTAACATGTGCCACCCTGTTTTTAAAGGGACCAAAAGTAATTGGACAATTGACTCCAAGGCTATTTCATGGATAGGTGTGGGCAATCCCTTCGTTATGTAATTCTCAATTAAGCAGATAAAAGGCCTGGAGTTGATTTGAGGTGTGGTGCACGCATTTGGAAGGTTTTGCTGGGAAGTAAACATGTGGTCAAAGGAGCTCTCCATGCAGGTGAAACAAGCCATCCTTAAGCTGCGAAAACAGAAAAAACCCATCCGAGAAATTGCTACAATATTAGGAGTGGCAAAATCTACAGTTTGGTACATCCTGAGAAAGAAAGAAAGAAAGAAAGCACTGGTGAACTCATCAATGCAAAAAGACCTGGGCGCCAAGGAAGACAACAGTGGTGGATGATTGCAGAATAATCTCCATGGTGAAGAGAAACCCCTTCACATCAGCCAACCAAGTGACCAACACTCTCCAGGAGGTAGGCATATCACTATCCAAATCCACCATAAAGAGAAGACTGCACGAAAGTAAATACAGAGGGTTCACTGGACGGTGCAAGCCACTCATAAGCATCAAGAATAAAAAGGCTAGACTGGACTTTGCTAAAAAACATCTAAAAAAGCCAGCACAGTTCTGGAAGAACATTCTTTGGACAGATGAAACCAACATCAACCTCTACCAGAATGATGGAAAGAGAAAAGTATGGCAAAGGCGTGGTACAGCTCATGATCCAAAGCATACCACATCATCTGTAAAACATGGCAGAGGCAGTGTGATGGCTTGGGCATGCATGGCTGCCAGTGGCACTGGGTCACTTGTGTTTATTGATGATGTGACACAGGACAGAAGTAGCCGAATGAATTCTGAGGTATTCAGAGCCATACTGTGTGCTCAGATCCAGCCAAATGCAGCCAAACTGATTGGTCGTCGTTTCATACTACAGATGGACAATGACCCAAAACATAAAGCCAAAGCAACCCAGGAGTTTATTAAAGCAAAGAAGTGGAATATTCTTGAATGGCCAAGTCAGTCACCTGATCTCAACCCAATTGAGCATGCATTTCACTTGTTAAAGGCTAAACTTCAGACAGAAAGGCCCACGAACAAACAGCAACTGAAAACCACCACAGTGAAGGCCTGGCAGAGCTTCAAAAAGAATGAAACACAGCATCTGGTGATGTCCATGAGTTCAACACTTCAGGCAGTCATTGCCAACAAAGGGTTTTCAACCCAAGTACTAAAAATGAACATTTAATTTAAAATTATTGACTCTGTCCAATTACTTTTGGTCCCTTTAAAAACAGGGTGGCACATGTTAAGGAGCTGAAACTCCTAAACCCTTCATCCAATTTTAATGTGGATACCCTCAAATCAAAGCTGAAAGTCTGAACTTCAACTGCATCTGAATTGTTTTGTTTAAAATGCATTGTGGTAATGTCTATAACCAAAATTAGAAAAATGTTGTCTCTGTCCAAATATATATGGACCTAACTGTATATGTTTCAGTTTGGGCTTGTTATATTACAAGGGCGAGAACGGCTGACATACAAGCAGGACATGCGGGTAAGTACAGGCAGCTATGGGCAGGTACAGGCAGGTACTGGAAGACCAGCTTAGATCAAGGGACCTGAAAACTAGCAAGCATGCAATTTGCTAGCATCTAGTCTTGGTAGATGCATTACCTCATGATCTATTACCATGTGCACATTACCATTATGTACATTCCTATGTGTCTGTTCTGATTGACAATTTTATAGTGTGTATTTTGATTATTCCTAATAAATTTTGCACTTTTTTACTCTTTAATTTGTTACTCCAATCTTTCTCCTGGTTATAAAGCAGAGTATACATGTTGCTCAGGCACCTCCCAACATGTGAAGGTTCCTTAAATAATAAGTGTCTCCCAGCCATTGGCTGGAGACACTTTATGATGATGTGTGCTGTTCCTTTTAGAGGGTGGGAGTGCATGTGTGCCCTAAGCACAGTGCTCAAGGATAGGCGAGCCATGCGCAGATCATGGGCAATAGCAGCAGGAGGAGGAAGTGCAGGACAGGGGCCACGGTGGTAAGTCGGTGTCCCTGCTGGGGTAGAGGGAAAGTGTGCAGGGACACAGGCTATACAGTACCCCCTCTTTACACCCTCTCTTCTTCAGGCCCGCAAGAAATCTCTCCCGGAGGAGAGGGGCATAGATGTTCTTCCTGGGCTTCCACAATATCTCCTCAGGACCGAAGCCCTTCTAATCATCAAGAAAAAATGTTTTTCCTCTTACCCTCTTAGTGGCTAGAATATTCTCTACATCAAAAACATCTTCATTGCTGACCAGAGCAGGAGTGGTACCTGACTCCTTGAAGAATGGAAGACAACAGACTTGAGGAGAGACACATACAATGAATTGGGGATTCATAGAAACACCAGGAGTTTGAGTTTGTAAGCTACAGCATTAATTTGAGAACCTCGAACAGACCGATGAAGCGAGGGCCCAATTTAAACGAGGATAGCTTAAGGTGGACATATTTTGACAAAAGAGAAAACCTTATTTCCAGGGCAAAAGGGGTGGGTCCAGATGTCTCCTGCTGCATGTCTCTTCATCCATTCAGAAGATTTAATTAAAGAGGTCTTGGTGTTCTCCTAGATCTTAGAGAAACCTTTTAGAAGAGTTTCAGTGAAATGTAGCAGACACAGGAAACGGAATATTGGTGTGTGTTGCCCATACACCACGAAAAACTGATTTAGCTGAGGATTCACTCACACGGTTGTTGTATGAGAAATCGGCCAGAGGCAGGATTTCAGCCCAGTCACTGTGGTGAGCGTTGACAAACTGCCTCAGGTAGTTGGTCAGGATCTGGTTAACCCGCTCTACCTGGCCATTGGACTGCGGATGATAGGCTGAAGAGTTTCCAGGTAGCCCTCAAGAAACGAGATGGAAGCTGGATGTCTCTATCATAGACAATATGGAGAGGTAACCCATGGAGATGAAAAATATGTTGAATTAACTTTTCGGCAAGCATAGGAGCAGCTGGGAGATAAAACAGCGGAGTAAAATGGACCATCTTAGAGAAGCAATCCACAACTACCCAGATGATGGTACTTCCGGACAATACTGGAAGATCAGTGATAAAGTCCATGGTGATGTGCTGCCAGGGAGCAGATGGTATAGGCAAGGTAAGTAACCAGCCTGTTGGAAGCTGTTTCAGTGTCTTATTCTGGGCACAGGAGGGACAGACCAAGACGAAATCCGAAATATTGGCCACCAATGGTGCCATGAAATGAGAATGGCTGTTTTATTTTCTCCGGCATGACCAATTTGGATGAGTGACCCCCAGTAAAGCATCCGCTTCCTGTCTCATTTGGAGACAACAGTTTTTCTAGTTGGGACCCAAGACAAGTCCAGTGGAATGAAAGCATCTTGGAGGGTTCAATGATGGTTTGATGCTCCTCCTGGTCAGAAGAAAGAAAAGTCCTTTTTATGTTCTTGAACCAGAGGACAAAATCAAAGTGCACGGAGAACAAAGACCACCTAGCTTCATGTGGATTTAAGCGCTGTGCAGACTGCAGGTAGGCCAAGTTCTTGTGGTCCTGACAGATATTTACAGGACTAACCGCTCGCTCGTGTAGAAAGCGCCACTCCTCCAGAGCCAGTATTATCACCAATTCTCAATCGCCTGTTGAGTAGTTGCGTTCTGGAGCCGAGAAGGGTTTAGAGAAGAAACTGTAGCTCACCATATGGCCGGAAAGAGACTTCTGGGTGAGGACAGCTCCAGCACTGGAGCGGAGGTGAAGGCATGTATTAAGGAAACAAGCCCATTGCTGGGGGACACTTTAGGAATTGCACGCAATGTCCCTTTAAGAGGGCGGGAGTGCCTGCACAATAAGCACAGTGCCCGGGGATCTGGGAGCAGACTCCAGGTGGAAGCAGCAGCAGGAGGAAATGCGAGACCATGGCCGCGGCGGTGAGTAAGTTGGCGTCACTGCTGTGGGAGAGGGAAGCATGCAGGGACACAGGCTCTACATTTCTCTCTCTCCTCCCAAATTCATGATAAGATCCTATGTTGTCCTCTTTTCACCCAATTCATTATAAGTACCTGTATTATTCGCTTTTCTCCAATTCATTATAAGACTGTGTATTGTCCTCTCTCTTTCACTCCATCATGCTCTCTCCACTACGGTACTAAAAAAAAAAACACCTCTTCAGATGGTCCTTTGTTGCTCTGCTTCCATCCTCTTTTGGCCAGGCATTTGTTGGATGATTGTAACACTGTGACTCTTTGTGACTAGGGAAAAGGGCCCTGAACTGTCCATAGGACTAGAGCCCTAACTATTCCTGCTCCCAATGTTACCTCTAATAGTGAAGAGCTTGGGCCACCAGCCTCTTCTCCTATTATTCCCTAAACTGTCCCCTCCCCCAGGAGGCCTGGGACTGGAATGCTAGAGGAGCGGCCGCCAGGGCCGTGGGGTACTCTGTACCGGGTCCGGTCTTAAAAGGAATGTCATGGTGGCTGCGACCCGGTCTGTGGCCCTGGGCATCCAATTAAAGGGAAAGGTCTTTAAGGGGATTTGTAATGTCTATGTTCGTGACGCCACCTGTGGTATTCGGTCAGTAGGACTGATGCTGCTTAAAGGGGTCCTCTGGGGTGATGTTGTTGCAGCAAGATGGTAACGCTTCCCACAGGTGAAGCGGGGTCCCCAGGTCTTCCCAGGTGTATGGCAAGATGGTGTAAGCCGATAAATGCACAAAGAACGAGGACACAAGTTTGCACGTCTTTACCTGGTTTACTGATGGTAGTAGTAGTCCTCAGTCCAGGGTACCAAGTACAGGGTGGCTGTGGTCCAGCCGGCTTGGAGGCAATAAAAGACCTCTTTACCAGGTGAGGTCCGTAAACCTTTCCTGCTAGCGCCTTTTAGTTAATTACGTCCCTGCTGCTTGAAACTCAGTGCAAGTCCCCTCCTGTCCTAAGACAGATGTCTGTACGATAGACAGTTTAAGCCTGTTTATAGGATCTCTTAGATGACCCAGCTCTTAAGGTCACTGCTTCACCTCAGACTTGTTACGGGCAATTGACATATAGTGCTTTGCCCTCCGGTTCTGTCGCGCATCCTGGAGAACAGCACGACCTCGGGCTCCCGATACCCGTCTTCTGCGCTCTGACTCTGAGGGTGTCTTTCCGCTGTTCCCCTGCTGAGCCCTTTCCTCTATGCTTCTTTCCTCTAAGCTCCTCCACAATTCAGCTCTCCTTCTGCTTCTCTTACCAGGGGTAGCAGCTCCCTCGTGGCTGCTTGGCCCCCACGTCTGCTCCAGACGTCTTTCAGTTACTGGAGACCAACTGTCTCCCTCCACTGTCTCTCTCAGACTCCCTGATACTGAATGGCTCCTCCCCCAGACCAGGATACATAAAGTGTAAGGGAGCTCCCCTGAATCCAGGTCCTGAGCTCCCCCTCCTGACCTAGATTCAGATTGTGTTGAATGCGAGTTCCTTACCTGATAGAAAGGATCCCCTTTGCCTCCAAGCGTGACATCACCCTCTCCGAAGGGAAGGCAACATCACTGCAGCAACCGGTTACCTGGGGGTGCTGCACTAGTGTATCAACACATAAGACAGTCAGGGATAACAGAAATCAACAAACATACAAACACTCACCAAAGGTAGAGAGGTATATAGGGAAGGGTAGAAATCTACCAACCAAATGGGAATAAGACAATAAGGAAAAGATACACCGAAAAAAACAGCATGCAACAATCTCCAGCAGCAAAAACGATCTCCAACTCAGCAAAGTGTCTCCAAGGAGCTAAGAAGCAAAGCTTTCACTGGCAAAGAGAAGGTCTGACTAGATTTTTTAGGGAGAGGAAAAGTCCTGGTCAAGAAGAGCTGTGAGATGGAGCTGAAAGTTTCTAACCAGCATAAAAAGGGTTGGTATCCTCTTTAGCACCAAAGGAAACTGAATCCATTTAATGTGAAACACAAACACACAAGCTAAATGGAAGATCTGCTATTCACAATACGTAGTGATCGTCTAACTCCAAATCTCCCAGGAGGACATGCCCGCTCAAGACAATGATACAGACAGCGCACTAAGGACATTGTGCCCCTGAGTTATGGAGTGCTAGATAGGAAGAGCAAGAAGCTGAGAGTAGCTTCCTGCAGCTCCACAGCTACCTTTTATTGCAGGAAACACTCCCTGCACTTCACACTGCTGATGTTGAAACATTATGAGGACAATCTGGGCATGAACCCCGTAGAGCCTTGGATGAAAGGCCAGATTACCATCATTATAATCTGCTTCTGCATGTTCCCTCCAGGTCCGCCATCAGGGCATTACAGGCATCACTGCCGTATGGGGCCCGGTGATGAGGAGCAAAAAGGGGGGCCCGAGCGAGCACGCTGGCAGCCGGTCCGGTCCGCGCTCTGCTCGGCCCCCCCCTGACATTTTTATTCAGGCTGCGGCTGCCAGTGCCACTGTGCTGTGTCTGTCTGTAAATGAGCCTGTTGTACCTTTAAGGCGGCCGGGCCCGCGGTGCATCATGGGCCCGCCCGCCGCAAGTTAGTGACGTCACACGCTGCCCTGCTCCACTTCCTCATTCCGGGACCAGAGCAGAGCAGCGTGCGGCGGTGTGACACCACGTGGACGGCGGAGGGAGCAGAGAAGATGCAGCGGGGGACCACCGGACGACGAGGGACCCGGCGGAGGAGAAGAGGCAGGCGGCAGCGGGGGACCGGCGGAGGAGAAGAGGCAAGCGCCGCCGGGGAGGGGGGGGAAAGGGGCACAGTGGACACACAGTGGGGCAGAAATGCTGGACACAGTGACAGGGGCAGAAATGCTGGACACAGTGACAGGGGCAGAAATGCTGGACACAGTGACAGGGGCAGAAATGCTGGACACAGTGACAGGGGCAGAAATGCTGGACACAGTGACAGGGGCAGAAATGCTGGACACAGTGACAGGGGCAGAAATGCTGGACACAGTGACAGGGGCAGAAATGCTGGACACAGTGACAGGGGCAGAAATGCTGGACACAGTGACAGGGGCAGAAATGCTGGACACAGTGACAGGGGCAGAAATGCTGGACACAGTGACGGGCAGAATGCTGGACACAGTGACAGGGGCAGAATGCTGGACACAGTGACAGGGGCAGAATGCTGGACACAGTGACAGGGGCAGAATGCTGGACACAGTGACAGGGGCAGAATGCTGGACACAGTGACAGGGGCAGAATGCTGGACACAGTGACAGGGGCAGAATGCTGGACACAGTGACAGGGGCAGAATGCTGGACACAGTGACAGGGGCAGAATGCTGGACACAGTGACAGGGGCAGAATGCTGGACACAGTGACAGGGGCAGAATGCTGGGCACAGTGACAGGGGCAGAATGCTGGGCACAGTGACAGGGGCAGAATGCTGGGCACAGTGACGGGCAGAATGCTGGGCACAGTGACAGGGGCAGAATGCTGGGCACAGTGACAGGGGCAGAATGCTGGACACAGTGGCAGAATGCTGGACACAGGGGCAGAATGCTGGACACAGGGGCAGAATGCTGGACACAGGGGCAGAATGCTGGACACAGGGGCAGAATGCTGGACACAGGGGCAGAATGCTGGACACTGGGGCAGAATGCTGGACACTGGGGCAGAATGCTGGGCACAGTGACAGGGGCAGAATGCTGGGCACAGTGACAGGGGCAGAATGCTGGGCACAGTGACAGGGGCAGAATGCTGGGCACAGTGACAGGGGCAGAATGCTGGACAGTGGCAGAATGCTGGACACAGGGGCAGAATGCTGGACACAGGGGCAGAATGCTGGACACAGGGGCAGAATGCTGGACACGGGCAGAATGCTGGACACAGGGGCAGAATGCTGGACACTGGGGCAGAATGCTGGACACTGGGGCAGAATGCTGGGCACAGTGACAGGGGCAGAATGCTGGGCACAGTGACAGGGGCAGAATGCTGGGCACAGTGACAGGGGCAGAATGCTGGGCACAGTGACAGGGGCAGAATGCTGGACACAGTGGCAGAATGCTGGACACAGTGGCAGAATGCTGGACACAGTGGCAGAATGCTGGACACAGGGGCAGAATGCTGGACACAGGGGCAGAATGCTGGACACTGGGGCAGAATGCTGGACACTGGGGCAGAATGCTGGACATTGGGGCAGAATGCTGGACATTGGGGCAGAATGCGAGACACCGGGCAGAATGGAGATACGGGGCATGATTGGAGACATGGGGGCATGACTGGAGACAGATGGGGGAGGATTGGAGACAGATGAAGCAGAATGGAGACACAGGGGGCATAATTGGAGACAAGTGGCAGAATTGCAGACACAGGGGCATGGTTGGAGACATAGGGGGCAGAATTGAGACATGGGGCATGATTGGAGACACTGGGGGCAGAATTGGAGACAGATCGTGCAGGATCATGGGGCAGGATGGATATGATGGAGACAGTCAGATGGGGCCGGATGGAGAGATCACATGGGGCGATCATATGGGGCAGGATGGGGAGATCATATGGGGCAGAATGGATACTCATGAGGGCAGGATGGGAGAACATATGGCTGACGCCAGGAATGAGACACATGGTGGCCAGGATGGGGAATATTATTACCATAGGGGCTAATTTAGGGATATTATTACTGCAGTGATGTATTTTTTATTTTTTGAGTATACTGTTTTAAATGAGGGGGCAGTCCTGTTACTGTATAGAGTGATACTATGTTGCCTCTTTTTCTTCATGTGGTGTAATGTAGAAGTTGTGAAAAATTAAGTAATGTATTCTACAAGCGGAGCTCGAGATAACGGTGTTATTTCCTGCAGAGACGAGTCCTGGCTCGATGAAATGATGGCGGTCTGTGCTGGATGAAAGATGAAGGACTTCACCTAGAGACGTCACTGGTGAGTCAGTGTGTTACCTATACACTGACACTATACACTGTATACTATATACAGAGCTCCTGTGTATAATTTCACTAGTGATCACTGTATTATCTGTACACAGACACTGCATACTAAGTACAGATCTCCTGTGTATAACGGCACTTATGGTGATAGTATGGGGCTTTTTTTTAAATTACTGATCAGAATTGTAGTATTCGGTCACTTTGTGGTGGTAATATGTGGTCTGGTCATGGTGTTGTGGTATTTGTTCCTTGTATGTGATATTATTCGCTCACTGTGGTGGTAATATGTGGTCTGGACATGGTGTTGTGGTATTTGTTCCTTGTATGTGATATTATTGGTCATTTTAAACATTGAAAAATAATTAAAAATATACCTAAATTGTATTGCATATTTTAACAAATATTTAATAGGTTACAGTAGAGTAGGGCCCGGCCAAAAGTGTCTACCGTGTTATGGTGGCGGCTTAAAAAATCTTTTGGCCAAAATAAAAGCTGCCGGCTATATGTGTGATCTGGTGATGGGAACTGTCAATGTGTGATAGGTGAGAAGTGGAGTTTTTCCAAGAGAGAGCGGTGGGACTGTGGACAGTTCGAGGGGTGGAGGCGGGGCTGGGGTGGAGCATGGGCGGAGTCTCAAGGGGGCCCCGAAAATTTTGCCAGTATGGGGCCCCGAAATTTCTAGTGGCAGCCCTGGTTCCCTCCCTGCAAATCTGGGCCTCACTGCTGCAAAACCAGCTGTACTGGTGGTATGTCCATTCCTGGTCAGAGCTGTCTTGCCTGCTTTTATCAAACATACAAGTATCAAAACCATAGGAACCATAGTTTGATTCCAACACATGAATTCCTTTACTAGTCCTCTTGTGGCAAAGGGACAGATCTATGGTCAGCATTTTACTATTTTTGGAGCTTAATTACTGTTTTTTTTAATGTTGTAAGCAAATAAGAACATTTTCACTCCTTTTTTTCTAGCAAATAGTGGATTTGATTCAACCCATGTGGACTGTGAGCAGGTCACCATCTTTCGGCAGATATCGTATCCCTATTCTTTTCAGAAATCTGTATAATATGTCATCAACCTAATGAACGCTTACGATTACGGTAGTACGCTGTATTAGTGTGACATTCTGTTTATCGTTTATCCTTATAACATATTAGTTGTTTGAATTGGAGCACATAAACCTTTTCAGTACATTTTAGAAGTGGCATTATGGTTTAAAGCTTGGCAGATGACAACTCAAAAAAACTAGGGCAAACTGACTAAAATGCTGCTACACAAGTAATCCTCTTATATTTTCTCACTGCATTATGTGGAGTTGGCCAGCACACAAAACATTGATTGAAGGATAAATAGACCGTATTAGTGGTTGTATTTATGAAGGAATTTTTGTGTACTGAGCTACGTTCAAATGTAAGCATTGCTAAGAGAACAAACATACAAGAAAAAACATATTTAAGAATGTAAATTCCTATGATCTGGGCAATAGTTGAAGGTAATGCAGAACTACACACCTCAACATTGAAATTGTAACACCAAGAAGTAAAAGTCATGGATCACAGGTTCAATAGACATGTTAATGATATGCCAATGTTGAAAAAATGGAAACAAAATTTTTAGCTTTCCATATTGAGAATGAGTGCCACATGCAGAAATACATGCACTTACAATAAGTCTTGGCATGAAATCAATTAGGTTATTAATGGTTGTCTGAGGAGTGTTCTGCCAATATGAATGCACTAGGACAAGCATGTAATTAAGATCTGCTGCTGGCAAATCCCTTTGCAATTGCTAACCAATGATGCTTGAGATTCGCTCGATAGAAGACAAGTATGTGGACTCTTGAGCTTAGCTTTCTGGTGCTCAATGGGAAACAAGTTCGGAGATGCCGCAGGCCATGGTAGCACACAAGCTGCTCACAGTAGCACATGCATCATGAGGCCTGACATTGTCTTGTTGAAAAACTGCTCCTGGGACATGTTGGAGAAAAGGCCGTACCATTGGTTCCATGAACAAATCAGTGTAACCTGAGTTGTTAATGTACTGGCAATGAAGACTAGATGGGTCCAATAATACATTATGTCACCATAATCCCAGGAGTAGGATTAGTGTGACAGAGAATAGGGGTAAAGAGAGATACATAAAGTGCATGTATACTAATGCCAGAAGCCTCACCAACAAAATGGAGGAATTAGAATTAATGTTGTTGGAGCATAATTATGCCATGGTGGGGATATCTGAGACATGGCTGGATGAGAGCCATGACTGGGCTGTAAACTTGCAGGGCTGTAGTCTGTTCAGAAATGACCGAACGGATAAGCGAGGGGGAGGGGTGTGTCTAAATGTAAAATCATCCTTAAAACCCATGCTGTGTGATAATATAGGTGAATCTAATTAAAATTTAGAGTCCCTGTGGGTGGAGATAAGGGGAGGGGGGGAAATAATAAATTACTGATAGAGGTTTGTTATAAGTCTCCAAACATAATGGAAACAACCGAGAATATCCTCAGAAAGCAAATAGATGAAGCTGCGACTCAAGGAGAAGTCATTATTATGGGGCACTTCGACTACCCTGAAATAGATTGGGGAACAGAAACCTGCAATTCCAGCAAAGGTAATCGGTTTTTGGCAACTATGAGAGACAATTACCTTTCACAACTGGTTCAGGACCCAACAAGGAGGCACTGCTAGACCTAATATTATCCAACAGGCCAGACCGCATATCAAATTTAAGGGTTGGGGGTCACTTGGGGAATAGTGATCACAAAATAATAAGTTTTCATGTATCCTTTAATAAGATGAGTAGTAGAGGGGTTACACGGACACTAAACTTCAGGAGGGCAAATTTCCAACGGATGAGAGATGATCTTGGTGAAATTAACTGGGACGATATCCTGAGACATAAAAATACACAAAGAAAATGGGAGACATTTATTAGCATCCTGGATAGGACCTGTGCACAGTATATACCGTATGGGAATAAACATACTAGAAATAGGAGGAAACCAATCCAATATGGCTAAATAGAGCTGTAAGGGGCGCAATAAGTGACAAAAAGAAAGCATTTAGAGAATTAAAGGAAGTAGGTAGTGATGAGGCATTAAATAAATACAAAAAATTAAATAAGTTCTGTAAAAAGCAAATCAAGGCAGCAAAGATTGAGACAGAGAGACTCATTGCCAGTGAGAGTAAAAATAATCCCAAAATATTCTTTAACTACGTAAATAGTAAGAAACTAAAAAATGATAGTGTTGGCCCCCCTAAAAATAGTCTGGGTGAAATGGTGGATGAGGATGATAAAAAAGCCAATATGGTAAATGACTTTTTTTCATCAGTATTTACACAAGAAAATCCCATGGCAGACAATATGATCAGTGATGACAAAAAATCCACATTAAGTATCACCTGCTTAACCCAGCAGGAAGTACGGCAGCGTCTAAAAATCACTAAAATTGACAAATCTCCGGACCCAGATGGGATACACCCCCGAGTACTGCAGGAATTAAGTACAGTCATTGACAGACCATTATTTTTAATCTTTAAAGACTCCATAATAACAGGGTCTGCACCACAGGACTGGCGTATAACAAATGTGGTGCCAATATTCAAAAAGGGGACAAAAACTGAACTCGGAAATTATAGGCCAGTAAGCTTAACCTCTACTGTGGGTAAAATCCTGGAGGGCATTCTAAGGGATGCTATACTGGAGTATCTGGAGAGGAATAACCTCATGACCCAATACCAACATGGGTTTACTAGGGACCGTTCCTGTCAGACTAATCTGATCAATTTCTATGAAGAGGTAGGTTTCGGACTGGACCAAGGGAACGCAGTGGACTTAGTGTATATGGACTTTTCAAAAGCTTTTGATACGGTGCCACACAAAAGGTTGATACATAAAATGAGAATAATGGGGATAGGGGAAAATATGTGTAAGTGGGTTAAGAGCTGGCTCAGGAATAGGAAACAAAGGGTGGTTATTAATGGAGCACACTCTGACTGGGTAGCGGTTAGCAGTGGGGTACCACAGGGGTCAGTATTGGGCCCTCTTCTTTTTTAACATTTTTTAATGACCTTGTAGGGGGCATACGGAGTAGAATTTCAATATTTGCAGATGGCATTAAACTCTGCAGGGTAATCAATAAAGAGGAGGACAATTTTATATTAAAGCATGATTTATGTAACTAAAAGCTTGGGCTGATAAATGGCAATTGAGCTTTAATGGGGATAAATGTAAGGTCATGCGCTTGGGTAGAAGTAATAAGATGTATAACTATGCGCTTAATTCTAAAACTCTGGGCAAAACCGTCAATGAAAAAGAACTGGGTGTATGGGTGGATGACAAACTCACATTTAGTGGCCAGTGTCAGGCAGCTGCTACAAAGGCAAATACCTCTATACAAGTCACTACTTCGGCCACACAGAGTACTGTGTACAGTTCTGGTCTCCAGTGTATAAGAAAGACATAGCTGAACTGGAGCTGGTGCAGAGAAGAGCGACCAAGGTTATTAGAGGACTGGGGGGTCTGCAACACCAAGATAGGTTATTACACTTAGGGCTATTTAGTTTGAAAAAATGAAGGCTAAAAGGTGATCTTATGTTAATGTATAAATATATGAGGGGACAGTACAAAGACCTTTTTGATGATCTTTTTAATCATAGACCTGAGACAGGGACAAGGGGGCATCCTCTACGGCTGGAGGAAAGAAGGTTTAAGCATAATAACAGACGCGGATTCTTTATTGTAAGAGCAGTTAGACTATGGAACTCTCTGCCATATGATGTTGTAATGAGTGATTCATTACTTAAATTTAAGAGGGGACTGGATACCTTTCTTGAAAAGTATAACGTTACAAGTTATATATACTAGATTCCTTGATAGGGCGTTGATCCAGGGAACTAGTCTGATTGCCGTATGTGGAGTCGGGAAGGATTTTTTTTCCCCAATGTGGAGCTTAGGCTTCTTTCACACTTCCGTCGGTACGGGGCCATCGCTAAAGCGTTGGCGCGACGTACCGACGGACGTTGTGAAAATTCTGTGCAACGTGGGCAGTGGATGCAGTGTTTCAATGCGCCCACTGTATAGTCCCAGGGAGGAGGGGGCGGAGTTCCGGCCATGCATGCGTGGTAGGAATTGCAGGACCCGACGTACGAACAAAACGTTCCCTTGAACATTTTTTCGCTACGATGGTCCGCCAAATACCGATGCATCCAGTGTACGACGTATGGAACGTGTGTCCATACGTCGCGATGCGTTGGTAATACAAGTCTATGTGCAAAAAACACATCCTGCCGGCAACTTTGCAGGATGCGTTTTTTGCACAGAGCGGCGCATTGCGACGGCCCCTAAATGACGGAAGTGTGAAAGAGGCCTTACTCTTTGCCACATGTTTTTTTTTTTTTTGCCTTCCTCTGGATCAACATGTTAGGGCATATTAGGTTAGGCTATGGGTTGAAGTAAATGGACTTAAAGTCTTCCTTCAACCTTAATAACTATGTTACTACTAGATGGTGGCCCGATTCTAACGCATGGGGTATTCTAGAATATATATGTATGTATATAGCGGCCACGTAGTATATAGCAAATACTACGTGGCCTGTGCTATATACTATGTGGCTGCTATATACATACATACATACATACATACATACACATTGTAGAATACTCAATGCATTAATACAGGCCACGCAGTATATAACAGTGGCCACGCAGTATATAACACAGCCCAAACAGTATATAACACAGCCCACATACTATATAACAACCCACGCAGTATATAGCAGCCACGCAGTATATAACACAGGCGACGTAGTATATAACACAGGGCACATAGTATATAGCACAGCCTACGCAGTATATCACACTGCCCACGGAGTATATAATACTGCCCACGTACTATATAACACAGCCCACATACTATATAACACAGCCCACGCAGTATATAGCAGCCACGCAGTATATAACACAGGTGATGCAGTATATAACAGCCCACGTAACATATAACAAGGCACGAAGTATATAGCACAGCGCACGGAGTATATCACACTGCCCATGTAGTATATAGCAGCCACGCGGTACATAACGCTGCCCACGCAGTATTTAGCAGTGTGGGCACCATATCCCTGTTAAAAAAAATAATTAAAATAAAAAATAGTTATATACTCACCCCTGGGATCCAGCGAAACTCTGGCGATGCGCGCGTCTGCCGCCATCTTCCGTTCCCAGGATGCATTGCGAAATTACCCAGATGACTTAGCGGTCTCGCGAGACCACTAAGTCTTCTGGGTAATTTCGCAATGCATCTCTGGGAACGGAAGATGGCGGCCGGCGCGAGCGCATCGTCAGACGACGGAAGGTGAGAATAGCAGGTTTTTTGTTTTTTTTATTATTTTTAACATTACATCTTTTTACTATTGATGCTGCATAGGCAGCATTAATAGTAAAAAAGTTAGGGACACACAGGGTTAATAGCAGCGGTAACGGAGTGCGGTATCCGCGGCCCGTTAGCGCTGGCATTAACCCTATGTGAGCGGTGACTGGAGGGGATTATGGAGCGGGCGCTGGGCACTGACTGCAGGGGAGTAGGGGAGGGACTAATCGGACTGTGCCCGTCGCTGATTGGTTGCGGCAGCCATGACAGGCAGCTGGCGAGACCAATCAGCGACGCGGGATTTCCGTTTCGTAAGTTGTCGACAGAAAGACGGAAGTACCCCTTAGACAATTATATATATATATAGATGTATTGCCTTGTGAAGGCATCAAGCAGTCTCCAGACCAATATCTGGCTATCACTATATCCACACAACTATAGAGATGGATGGGAAAAACGTGGATTTCATCTGCGCCGCCGAATAACTTGATGGTCCAGAATTATTCTCATACTAGAATAGAATAAACCACACTCTAGTATGTGAATAATTCTGGACCCTCAAGTTATTCAGTGATGCAGATCACATCCACGTTTTTCCCATTCATCTCTATAGTTCTGTCACTTAGGCTACGTTCACATTAGCGTTGCGCGCCGGTGCGTCGGCGACGCAACGCACGACGCACAAAAAACGCGCGCAAACAAACGCTGCGTTTTGCGACGCGTGCGTCGTTTTTTGACGAAAATCGGACGCACGAAAAATGCAACTTGTTGCATTTTCTTGCGTCCGACGCTAGCGTCGGAAACGACGCACGTGTCGGAAAACGCAACCAAAAAAACGCATGCGTCCCCCATGTTAAACATAGGGGCGCGTCGCCGCTGCGTCGCCGACGCAACAGCGACGCACATTAGCGGAACGCTAATGTGAACGTAGCCTTAGTGACTGGTGGATCTGCTGCAGCAGATAATCCTATTTGCTATAATATCAGCTTTGTCTGGTGAGTACAATCTAATTTTATTAACCCCATTTATCTTGGATAAGACCCTATTCTGCGCTATTCTCTCCAACAGTAATTATTATATCCACACAACAGCAGGACACATCAGTGAAGAGGATCAACCTCCATTCCAGCTTTCAATGCTCCATTCTAGCCTCTGGTTTCCCTCTGGAGACCACATAGGCAACGCCATAAAGAGACCTTCATGGAGGAACGTCACACTGGATCTACTGCCAGAATTGTGTGAGGTGGCATAATGTATAGTAACTAGACCCCTCTAATCTTCATATAGTTCGGTGTTATATTGATACTAGCTATTGAACCCGTTCTACGCCCGGGTGGCGAGCATTTATATTGGTATATGGTCTCCATCCTGGTATGTGCTGCTCCATCCTGCGCCCCCATCCTGTCATGTGCTGCTCCCATCCTGCGTCCTCATCCTGTCATGTGCTGCTCCCATCCTGCGCCCCCATTCTGACATGTGCTGCTCCCATCCTGCGCCCCCATTCTGACATGTGCTGCTCCCATCCTGCGCCTCCATTCTGACATGTGCTGCACCCATCCTGCGTCCCTATCCTGTCATGTGCTGCTCCCATCCTGCGTCCCCATCCTGTCATGTGCTGCTCCCATCCTGCGCCCCCATTCTGACATGTGCTGCTCCCATCCTGCGCCCCCGTTCTGTCATGTACTGCCCTATTCTGTCATGTGCTGCTCCCATCCTGCGCCCCCGTTCTGTCATGTGCTGCTCCCATCCTGCGCCACCGTTCTTTAATTTGCTGCTCCCATTCATATGCCCCATACGCTGCTCCATAAAGGTTTATGGCCCCCATAAAATGCTCCATAGTATATGCCCCGTACACTGCTCCATTATGGTTTATGGCCCCCATAAGATGCTCCATAGTGTATGCCCCGTACGCTGTTCCATAAAGGTTTATGGCCCCCATAAGATGCTCCATACTATATGCCCCCGTACACTGCTCCATTATGGTTTATGGCCCCATAAGATGCTCCATTATGGTTTATGGCCCCATAAGATGCTCCATTATGGTTTATGGCCCCATAAGATGCTCCATTGTATATGCCCCGTATGCTGCTGCAATATATATAAAAAAAAAAATACCATACTCACCTATGGTCGCTGGGCGCCGAGTGCTGGGGGGCCTGAGCAGGCGGGGACACCGGCGCGCTGTGGGGGTCAGGTGCCGGTATCGCCGCCATCTCAGGCCCCCCAGCACTTACTATATTCACCTGGCCCCAAACCGCCACTGCGCGCCGCCATCTTCCCGGTCCTCTGGCTGTGACTGGTCAGTCTGAGGGCGGCGCCAGCGCGCATTAAGCGCGTCATCGCACCCTCTGAACTGAAGGTCACAGGCCGAGGACTGGGAAGATGGCGGCGAGCAGCGGTGGAACGGGGCCAGGTGAATATAGCTCATACTTACCCTCCTGGCGGTCCCTGCTTCTCTGTTGGAGATCGCGGTGTGCGTTCATTGTTTACGCATACCGCGATCTCTTGCGAGCGTCACTCTATGAGGCCCAGACTGCCCCGGCGCTTGCGCAGTCTATAAAGGCTTCGGACAGAGTGACGCTCCCAGCGTTATATTATAGATGGCTGTGGAAGCAGGGGCACTACTATTTCTCAAAAAGATCCCAAGAGCTGGTTTTCAATATAACAATCTGCTACTGTGGGCAACCTGTCTACCGTAAAAGTACCACCATGTACAACAGCATTTCTGGACTTGTATCCTATTGAGCACCTCTAAATCAGGGACCTCACTAGTCTGCAATTGCAAAGGGAGCTGCAAGCATATCTTAATGATTTGCATGCCCAAATGTGTTCAGCGTGTCAGATTATTCCTCAATCATTAATAACCTCATTGATAGCATGAGAAGTCTATATATAAGTATATTTCTGCAAGATTTTTTAAATCAAGATGTTTTGAAAAAATTGTTTCCATTTTTTCATCATTTACATACCATTAATATGTCTATTGATGCTGTGATTTATTTAAGTCCATGATTTTTCCTTTTTGTTGTTGTAATGTCAACATTCAGAATGTATAAATCTTCACTCCACAACCCAGACACTCTCACTGCTTTCTACAATGCCACTCTTGCATCAGCTGTTGACTCGGTCGCCCCTCTCATGCATGGCAGAGTGCGACGACTCAATAGACAGCCCTAGCACAATAACCACACTAAAAAGCTTCGGCAAGAGTCCAGGATTGTGGAGCGTCATTGGAAGAAAAGAAATTCGCAAGATGACTTCACCGCTTTCAAACAAGCAACACTTGCATTTAAATCATCCCTCACCTCTGCTGTACAGGCCTACTTTACATCCCTCATATCCTCCTTATCCTACAACCCCAAACAGTTGCTCAACACTTTTAACTCCCTCCTTCACCCTCCACTGCCCTCTCCGACCTCCGTCATCTCTGCTGAGGACTTTGCCACACATTTCAAAAATAAGATAACCAAACAAGGCAAGTCTTTATTGTACAACCACCACAACTCCTTAGTATACCTGACCAATGCCCTTACACCATAACCTCCCTCTCCAACTTCACTGAAGGAGAGCTTACTCGTCTCTTCTCCAAATTACACCTCACTGCTTGTGCACTTCACCCATCCCACCTCCTTCCCAACCTCACCACTACACTTATCCCATCCCTAACCCATGTTTTCAACTTATCACAAACTTCTGGCACCTTCCCTTGTGCTTGCCACAGTCACACCTATTCTCAAAAAGACATCCCTTGACCCAACCGCTATGTCCAGCTATAGCTCCATATAGCTGCTTCCATTTGCTTTCAAACTCCTTGAGCAGCATGTTCACGCTGAGCTTTCCTCCCACTTCTCATCTAATTCATTCTTCGACATCCTACAATGTGGCTACCATTCCACTGAAACTGCCCTGACAAAAATTACTAACGACTTAATTACAGCCAAAGCTAACAGACAATTTTCTATACTCCTCCTTCTTGACCTGTCCTCTGCCTTTGACACAGTTGATCACTGCTTCCTACTACTGATCCTATCTTCCTTTGGCGTCAAAGATCTTGTCCTATCCTGGATCTCCTCATACCTTACCAACTGCACATTTAGCGTCTCCTACTCCCACACTACTTCCTCATCCCGCCCTCTCTCTGTTAGAGTCCCTCAGAGCTCTATCCTAGGACTCATACTCTTCTCAGTCTATACCCTTGACCTGGGAACTCATAAAGTACAATGGCTTCCAGTACCATCTGTACACTTATGACACTCATCTCTACCTCTCTGGCCCAGATTTCACCTCTCTGCAGTCCAGAATCCTAGAGTGTCTATCAGCCATATGCTGTTTCTCCTCTCACTTCCTCAAGTTCAATTTGGACAAATTTGAACTCATTCTCTTTCCTCCATCTCAAGTATCTTCCCTATCTTATCTATCTATCACAATAAATGACCTCACACTTTCTCTTGTAGCGGAAATTTGTTGCCTCAGAGTAACTCTTGACTCTGCCCTGTCCTTCAAGCCGCACATCCATGCTCTCGCCACGTCCTGTTGCCTCCAGCTCAAAATTATTTGCAGAATCCATCCTTTCCTCAATATACTAAAATGCTTGGGCATGCCCTCATCATCTCCCGCCTCAACTGCTGCAACATCTTCCTCTGTAGCCTACCTTCTAACACTCAGTTCTCCAGTCCATCCTTAACTCTACTGTCCGACTAATTAATTTCTCTCCTCGCTACCTCCCTGCTTCCTCCTGTCAGATCTTTTGGATCTCCTAAAAGTGAACCCGCAGAACCACGACAACGAACCTCCCAAGGGTGAGCTGGCCTGGTGGAACACCCCCAATAAAGGAAGCGTTAGGGGCAGGCCCAAGGGAGACTATTGCCGCAGAAGCTGATGGAACAGGAAGTAGGAGAGGAAAGACGTGGAAGTGGCTAAGGCGGAGACACAGGACAGAGTGGCAGTGACTGAAACAGAGTGGACTGGATATGGCGGACGCCCAGGACAGACAGAGTAAGGCGGAGACACAGGATGGACAGAATATGGCGGACAGACTGGATATGGCGGAAATCCAGAACAAGCAGGATATGGCGAATGCCCAGGACTGACAGGATAAGGCGTAGACACAAGGCGGACAGAGTATCGCACTGGAGAGAGCAATGCTCAGAGGGACCTGGGTCAAGTGAGGACAAATGACAATCACTCAAGGAGCAGAGGAAAGAGATTCCTTAAATAGACTGAGTGCTGCAGAACTTCTGGGTCGAGATCCTCCAGAGTCATAGAGAGGAGGAACGGAGCGTCTGGAGAGCAGAGGAAGGAAGTGCGTGTGCGCAGAAGGAGCTGGAGAGAGGAGTGTGCACGCGCACCCAAAGGGAGCCAGGGACCGGCGGTGAGACTGGAGGAGTAGAGACCGGAAGGCGCGCGCACACCGCAGGAGCGCCGTGTCGGATAAGTATGTCAGCGAACAGAAAGGTGAGTGGCACGCGGCGGCAGATGCGGCGGTGCGTAGAGGCGCCGTGACACCTCCCTTTGCAAATCGCTTCATTGGCCCCTAATTCCCCAGCGTATCCAGTTCAAACTACTAACACACTGACCTACAAAACCATCCATAACCTTTTTCCTCCATACATTTCCTAACTGTATTCTCACCCATCCTGTACCAGTTATGACTGGTATTGTTTAAGATTATTGTACTTGTTTTTATTATGTATACCCCTCCTTACTTGTAAAGCGCCATGGAATAAATGGTGCTATAACAATAAATAATAATAATAACTAATCACTTGATATCTTCCCTCACATAATCCCAAGACCTCGTTCTCTCCTTCATATTTAGTCGTTCCTCACTCAATCGCCTCCAAGACTTCTCCCGAATATACCCCATCCTCTGAAATTTTGTGCCCCAACACATCTGATTAGCCACCACATTTGGATCCTTCAGACGGAACCTGAAAACCCATCTCTTCAATAAAGCTTACAACCTGCAATGACCACGCTGCCACCTCAACACTACCGGAGCCACTGAAATCCCCCAACCTACTGTCTCCTTCCCCATCATCCTGTAGAATGTAAACCCGCATGGGCAGGGTCCTCTCCTCTGTACCAGTCTATCATTGTTAGTTTGTTTACTGTAAGTGATATTTGTATTTTGTATGTAACCCCTCATGCACAGGGCCTTGGAATCAATGGTGCTATATAAATAAGAATATAAAACCTGTGCTGTATAGTCAGTTTTGCTTTGCGACTTGCACACAGGTTTATTCAGTTAAAGTGCTGAAGATGGGCTACACTGATTGAGGGTATGTTCACATTGAGGTTTTTTTAATGTGGATTTTTCTGGATGAAAAATCAATGTAAACAAATATATATATACTAGATGGTGGCCCGATTCGAACGCATCGGGTATTCTAGAATATGCACGTCCACGTAGTATATTGCACAGCCCACGTAGTATATTGCCCAGCTGCGTAGTATATTGCCCAGCGACATAGTATATTGCCCAGCCACTTAGTATATTGCCCAGCCACTTAGTATATTGCCCAGCCACTTAGTATATTGCCCAGCCACTTAGTATATTGCCCAGCCACGTAGTATATTGCCCAGCCACGTAGTATATTGCCCAGCCACGTAGTATATTGCCCAGTGACGTAGTATATTGCCGAGCTACGTAGTATATTGCCCAGTGACGTAATATATTGGCCAGCCACGTAGTATATTGCCCAGCCACGTAGTATATTGCCCAATGACGTAGTATATTGCCCAGTGACGTAATATATTGGCCAGCCACGTAGTATATTGCCCAGCCACATAGTATATTGCCCAGTTACGTAGTATATTACCTAGTGACGTAGTATATTACGCAGCCACGTAGTATATTGCCCAGCCACATAGTATATTGCCTAGTTACATAGTATATTGCCGAGCTACGTAGTATATTTCCCAGTGACGTAATATATTGCCCAGTCACGTAGTATATCGCCCAGCCACGTAGTATATTGCCCAGTGACATAGTATATTGCCCAGCCACGTAGTATATTGCCCAGTCACATAGTATATTGCCTTGTTACGTAGTATATTTCCCAGTCACATAGTATATTGCGCAGCCACGTAGTATATTGCCCAGTCACATAGTATATTACCCAGTCACGTAGTATATTGCCCAGTTACATAGTATATTGCCCAGTGACGTAGTATATCGCACAGCGACGTAGTATATCGCACAGCGACGTAGCATACAGCGCAGAGCCACGTAGTATATTGGCCAGTAACGTAGTATATTGCCAAGCTACGTAGTATATTGCCCAGCCATGTTTGTCACAGGTGAAAAAAATAAAAAATAAACATATATTCACCTTTCCGAAGGCCCCTTGTAGTCCACGGCAGCTTGCGGTCCCAGGGTTGGTATCAGCGCGCAGGACCTGTGATGACGTCACGGTCACATGACGTCACGGTCACATGACCATGACGTCATGGCAGGTCTTTCTAGCGCAGGCGCGCAGGGCCTGTGATGACGTCGTGGTCACATGACCGTGACGTCATGACAGGTCCTTCTCCCATACCATCTTTGCCACCAGAAACTGCAGCGGAAGATGGCGGCCGGTGGGAGCGGCTCAGCGGACTACGGAGGGTGAGTATAGCAGGTTTATTTTTTTTAAATTATTTTTAACATTACATTTTTACTATTGATGCCGCATAGGCAGCGTCAATAGTAAAAAGTTGGGTACACACAGGGTTAATAGCGGCTGTAACGGAGTGCGTTACCCGCGGCATAACGCGGTCCGTTACCGCCAGCATTAACCCTGTGTTAGCGGTGACCGGAGGGGAGTATGCAGGCGCCGGGCAGTGACTGCGGGGAGTAAGGACTGTTCCCGTCGCTGATTGGTCGCGGCAGCCATGACAGGCAGCTGGTGAGACCAATCAGCGAATGAATAACCGTGACAGACAAACAGACAGAAGGACAGACGGAAGTGACCCTTAGACAGTTATATAGTAGATATATATATATATTTTGACACACACAGTCCCACTGTATAATGAAAGGCACAGCCCCACTGTAAGGACACGCACAACCCTACTGTATCATGACACACACACACACCCCCACTGTATAATTAATGACACACACAGCCCCACTGTATATGACCGTGTGAACGTGGGCTTAATACAGGTTCTCATTAGGGTGGAATAACACTAGCATATGGCATCGGATGTAATATGCCAATGATACTCGGCTCTTGCTCTGCTGTGAGCGTGAGCCAAGTGTCAGTGCTCCAATGCTCTCGCAGCACATGTGTGGAGGAGACGGAGAAATTAATTTCTCCATCTCCTCAATGGTCTGACTCGCCGTGTATCAGATTGCAACATCTGCTGAGAAAAAAAAAAACACGACTGCACACGGACAGCAAGTGAGAAGATTGTACCACTTTTGTGGAAGAAAATGGAACCGATTTTTTTTTTTATTTATTTTTTTTTTTTTATACTCTATTAGTCAATGTGGCAACATTTCACTTCCATATCAGAGAAATGTTCAGTTATGGATCCGAAACGTTGCCACATGGGCCAATAAGGAGTACGCTACTTTTCTCACAATTAATCGGAGTGATAGATAGACAGATACACACATACATAAGAATAGATACCGAGAATTACACCATTTATGCAGGACATTAGAAGTATACACAGCTCCACAATATACTGTATATACTTGAGTAAAAGTTGACCCCAAGTATATGACGAGGCACCTAATTTTTCCACAAAAAACTGTGAAAACGTATTGACTCGAGTATAAGCCGGGTATGCATTGTCCCCACATCTCCGTCCTTGTATGCATGGCTCCCCTGTCCCTGTATGCATGGCTCCTCATCCACATCCTTGTCTGTGTGGCTCCTTATCCCCATCTTTGTGTGCATGGATCCTTATCCCCATCCTTGTATTCATGGCTCCTTATCCCTGTTCATGTATGCATGGTTCCTAAAAAAAATAAAAAACCATATCCTACTTACCTTCCTTGCATGCCCTCGCAGCATCTCGTTCCGGTGCCAGCAGCTCCTGTGGCCGGGCGATCACGTGTCCCCCGCTCATTAAGGTAATGAATATTTACCCACACCTATGGGAGTGGAGAGGGGTGAATACTCATTACCTTAATGAGCGGAAGACACGTGATCGGTCGTCCTGAAGAGCTGCTAGCGCCGGAACGAGATGCAGCGAGGGTGCGCAGGGAAGGTAAGTATGATGTGTGCTGGAAACCGGCAGCTGTGGCTGTGAACGCTATAAGGCTGCCATCACACTAGCAGTATTTGGTCAGTATTTTACATCAGTATTTGTAAGCCAAAACCAGGAGTGGGTGATAAATGCAGAAGTGGTGCATATGTTTCTATTATACTTTTCCTCTAATTGTTCCACTCCTGGTTTTGGCTTACAAATACTGATGTAAAATACTGACCAAATACTGTTAGTGTGACGGCAACCTAAGAGAAATGAATATTCACTGCCAGTGCAGTGAATATTCATTTCTCTTTAGCAGCAGCACAGGCTTTAGCCACAGCCGCTGGCTCCTGCCTCTGTCACCCACTGCTCCTTCTCCGTCTTTCTGGGACAATGATTTATGTCTAAGCCGAGGGGGGTGTTTTCAGCACAAAAAAAATATGCTGAAAAACTCGGCTTATACACGAGTATATATGGTATACTACAATCTATTATATACACAGCTGCATATTATATACCGTGTTAAGGAATATAGAGCGGTGCATATATTATATAGTGTAGAGATGTGGCAGCAGTGTATATATAGTGTGAATTCTACACTATATGCATAGCGCCATACTATATAAACATCTCTACACTATATAAACATCTCTACAATATACGGTAATTAAGACAGCATTATACTATATTATGATGCATACATCACATGGGAGACACTGCGACTGCTGAACATATATCACATTGAAACTACTGTATATACAATACATAGTCGATACTGCGACTGATGTGTATAGTTGTAGTATCACCTATATATTATATGTGATATTGTGACTGCTGTACACACATTATTTAGATGAAACAGATATATACAGTGGGGCAAAAAAGTATTTAGTCAGTCAGCAATAGTGCAAGTTCCACCACTTAAAAAGATGAGAGGCGTCTGTAATTTACATCATAGGTAGACCTCAACTATGGGAGACAAACTGAGAAAAAAAAATCCAGAAAATCACATTGTCTGTTTTTTTTCACATTTTATTTGCATATTATGGTGGAAAATAAGTATTTGGTCAGAAACAAAATTTCATTTCAATACTTTGTAATATATCCTTTGTTGGCAATGACAGAGGTCAAACGTTTTCTGTAAGTCTTCACAAGGTTGCCACACACTGTTGTTGGTATGTTGGCCCATTCCTCCATGCAGATCTCCTCTAGAGCAGTGATGTTTTTGGCTTTTCGCTTGGCAACACGGACTTTCAACTCCCTCCAAAGGTTTTCTATAGGGTTGAGATCTGGAGACTGGCTAGGCCACTCCAGGACCTTGAAATGCTTCTTACGAAGCCACTCCTTCGTTGCCCTGGCGGTGTGCTTTGGATCATTGTCATGTTGAAAGACCCAGCCACGTTTCATCTTCAATGCCCTTGCTGATGGAAGGAGGTTTGCACTCAAAATCTCACGATACATGGCCCCATTCATTCTTTCATGTACCCGGATCAGTCGTCCTGGCCCCTCTGCAGAGAAACAGCCCCAAAGCATGATGTTTCCACCACCATGCTTTACAGTAGGTATGGTGTTTGATGGATGCAACTCAGTATTCTTTTTCCTCCAAACACGACAAGTTGTGTTTCTACCAAACAGTTCCAGTTTGGTTTCATCAGACCATAGGACATTCTCCCAAAACTCCTCTGGATCATCCAAATGCTCTCTAGCAAACTTCAGACAGGCCCGGACATGTACTGGCTTAAGCGGTGGGACGCGTCTGGCACTGCAGGATCTGAGTCCATGGTGGCGTAGTGTGTTACTTATGGTAGGCCTTGTTACATTGGTCCCAGCTCTCTGCAGTTCATTCACTAGGTACCCCCGCGTGGTTCTGGGAGTTTTGCTCACCGTTCTTGTGATCATTCTGACCCCACGGGGTGGGATTTTGCGTGGAGCCCCAGATCGAGGGAGATTATCAGTGGTCTTGTATGTCTTCCATTTTCTAATTATTGCTCCCACTGTTGATTTCTTCACTCCAAGCTGGTTGGCTATTGCAGATTCAGTCTTCCCAGCCTGGTGCAGGGCTACAATTTTGTTTCTGGTGTCCTTTGACAGCTCTTTGGTCTTCACCATAGTGGAGTTTGGAGTCAGACTGTTTGAGGGTGTGCACAGGTGTCTTTTTATACTGATAACAAGTTTAAACAGGTGCCATTACTACAGGTAATGAGTGGAGGAAAGAGGAGACTCTTAAAGAAGAAGTTACAGGTCTGTGAGAGCCAGAAATCTTGATTGTTTGTTTCTGACCAAATACTTATTTTCCACCATAATATGCAAATAAAATGTTAAAATAACAGACAATGTGATTTTCTGATTTTTTTTTCTCAGTTTGTCTCCCATAGTTGAGGTCTACCTATGATGTAAATTACAGACGCCTCTCATCTGTTTAAGTGGTGGAACTTGCACTATTGCTGACTGACTAAATACTTTTTTGCCCCACTGTATATATATATATATCTACTAGCTATTGAACCCGTTCTACGCCTGGGTGGCGAGCATTTATATTGGTATATGGTCTCCATCCTGGTATGTGCTGCTCCATCCTGCGTCCCCATCCTGTCATGTGCTGCTCCCATCCTGCACCCCCATCCTGTCATGTGCTGCACCCATCCTGCGCCCCCATTTTGACATGTGCTACACCCATCCTGCGCCTCTATTCTGACATGTGCTGCACCCATCCTGCGCCTCCATTCTGTCATTTGCTGCTCCCATCCTGCGCCCCCATCTTGTCATGTGCTGCTCCCATCCGGCACCCCCGTTCTGTCATGTGCTGCTTCCATCCTGCACCCCCGATCTGTCATGTGCTGCTCCCATCCTGCGCCCCCGTTCTTTCATGTGCTGCTTCCATCCTGCACCCCCGTTCTGTCATGTGCTGCTCCCATCCTGCGCCCCCGTTCTGTAATTTGCTGCTCCCATCCATATGCCCCATACGCTGCTCCATAAAGGTTTATGGCCCCCATAAGATGCTCCATAGTATATGCCCCGTACACTGCTGCATAAAGGTTTATGGCCCCCATAAGATTCCCCATAGTATATGCCCCGTACACAGCTCCATAAAGGTTTATGGCCCCATAAGATGCTCCATAGTATATGCCCCGTACACTGCTCCATAAAGGTTTATGGCCCCCATAAGATACTCCATAGTATATTCCCCTTACACTGCTCCATAAAGGTTTATGGCCCCCATAAGATGCTCCATAGTATATGCCCCCGTACACTGCTCCATTATGGTTGATGGCCCCATAACATGCTCCATATTATATTCCCCAGAACACTGCTCCATTGTGGTTGATGGCCCCATAAGATGCTCCATAGTATATGCCCCCGTACACTGCTCCATTATGGTTGATGACCCCCATAAGATGCTCCATATTATATGCCCGCGTACACTGCTCCATTATGGTTGATGGCCCCCATAAGATGCTCCATAGTATATGCCCCGTACACTGCTCCATTATGGTTGATGGCCCCATAACATGCTCCATATTATATGCCCCCGTACACTGCTCCATTATGGTTGATGGCCCCCATAAGATGCTCCATAGTATATGCCCCCGTACACTGCTCCATAAAGGTTTATGGCCCCCATAAGATGCTCCATATTATATGCCACCGTACACTGCTCCTTTATGGTTGATGGCCCCCATAAGATGCTCCATAGTATATGCCCCATACACTGCTCCATTATGGTTGATGGCCCCCATAAGATGCTCTATATTATATGCCCCCGTACACTGCTCCATTATGGTTTATGGCCCCCATAAGGTGCTCCATACTATATGCCCCCGTACACTGCTCCATTATGGTTGATGGCCCCAAAAGATGCTCCATAGGATTATATGCCCCGTATGCTGCTGCGATATATAAAAAAAAAATACCATGCTCACCTATCGTCACTGGGCGCCGAGTGCTGAGGGTCCTGAGCAGGCAGGGACACCGGCACGCTGTGGGGGTCAGGTGCCGGTATCGCCGCTAGCTCAGGCCGCCCAGCACTTGCTATATTCACCTGGCCGTGATCCAGCGCTGCGTACCGCTCCGTGTTCCGGCTCCTCTGGCTGTGACTGTTCAGTCAGAGGGCGGCGCACATTAAGCGCGTCATCGCGCCCTCTGAACGTCACAGGCAGAGGACCCGGAACATGGAGCCGCACGCAGCGCTGGAAGGGGATGGTGAATATAATACTTACCCTCCTGGCGCGTCCACGGTCCCTGCCTCTCCGGTGGAGATCGCGGTGTGTGTTCAGTGTTTACGCATACCGCGATCTCCTGGGAGCGTCACTCTGTGGGGTCCAGACTGCGCCGGCGCTTGCGCTTGCGCAGTCTATAAAGGCTTCGGACAGAGTGACGCTCCCAGCGTTATATTATAGATATATATATGTATATATATATATATATATATATATATATATATATATATATATACATATACTAGATGGTGGCCCGATTCTAACGTATCGGGTATTCTAGAATATGCATGTCCACGTAGTATATTGCCCAGTCACGTAGTATATTGCCCAGCCACGTAGTGTATTGCCCAGCCACGTAGTATATTGCCCAGTCACGTTGTATATTGCCCAGTCACATAGTATATTGCCCAGTCACATAGTATATTGCCCAGTCACGTAGTATATTGCCCAGTCACGTAGTATATTGCCCAGTCACGTAGTATATTGCCCAGTCACGTAGTATATTGCCCAGCGACGTAGTTTATTGCCCAGTCACGTAGTATATTTCCCAGCCACGTAGTATATTGCCCAGTCACGTAGTGTATTGCCCAGCCACGTAGTATTCAGCACAGAGCCACGTGGTATATTGCCCAGTCACGTAGTATATTGCCCAGACATGTAGGTATATAACACTGCCCACGCAGTATTTAGCAGTGTGTGCACCATAGTCCTGTTAAAAAACATAATTAAAATAAAAAATAGTTATATACTCACCCCTGGGATCCAGCGAAGCTGTGTAATGCTGCCGCCATCTTCCGTCCCCAGGATGCATTGCGAAATTACCCAGATGACTTAGCGGTCTCGTGAGACCGCTAAGTCTTCTGGGTAAGTTCGCAATGCATCTCTGGGAACAGAAGATGGCGGCCGGCTGGTGCGCATCGTCAAATGACGGAAGGTGAGAATAGCAGGTTTGTTTTTTTAAAATTATTTTTAACATTACATCTTTTTACTATTGATGCTGCATAGGCAGTATCAATAGTAAAAACTTGGTCACACAGGGTTAATATCGGCGGTAACGGAGTGCGTTACCCGCGCCATAACGCGGTCCGTTACCGCTGGCATTAACCCTGTGTGAGCGGTGACTGGAGGGGATTATGGAGCGGACGCCGGGCACACTGACTGTGGGGAGTATGGAGCCGGGAGTATGGAGCGGGCATCGGGCACACTGACTGTGGGAGTATGGAGCGGGCGCCAGGGACACTGACTGCGGGGAGTATGGAGCGGGCGTCGGGCACTGTGACTGCAGGGGAGGGACTAATCGGACTGTGTCCGTCGCTGATTGGTCGCGGCAGCCATGACAGGCAGCTGGCGAGACCAATCAGCGACGCGGGATTTCCGTTACGGAAGTTACCAACAAAGACAAAAAGACGGAAGTACCCCTTGGGCAATTATATATATAGATTAGACACAGATAGATAGTGCGACTATACACAGCAGTGTCACCTATATAACGTATATACATTAGTCTGTACATTATACAGGTGATACTGCAAATGTTGGATACATGTTATATAGGCGATACTGCTACTGCTGTATATAATGATAGTATCACCTATATATCATATATACCCTGTTTCCCCGAAAGTAGGACCCCCCCGAAAGTAAGACAGGGTGGGGGTTTCGGGGGGGTCCTCCAATGTAAGGCCTCCCCCGAATGTAAGGCAGGGTTGGGGGGGCCACTGTGAAATGTAAGGCCCTTACCTTTGGGCCGCCGCTGTCCCCCATTGGGTCACCAGGCTCCAGAGGTGTCCTCAGGTGCAGCTGGGCGGGTCCAGCGCTCATGGGGTTAACTCGCCGTGTTAACCCCGCAATCCGCCCAGCTCAACAGCTCATTGGCCGCCCCTGCTCCCCACGTCACCGCCGGCCCCCGGCTCGAGTGCTGATTGGCCAATCAGCTCGAGTGCTGATTGGCCCAGCAGCTCAGGCTGTAATTGGCCGCCCCAGCCCCACGTCACTGCTGTTTCCCTGCTGATTGGCACAGCGTTCCCTGCAGCACAGGCCTTCCGCACCCACAGCCGCACCGCAGAGGAAAACGTCCAGCATTTAAAAACCAAGTAGGGAAACATGTACTGTATAGGGTATGGGGCTGTGTGCAGTGGGATCCGGCACTGTTATGGGGTATGGGGCTGTGTGCAGTGGGATACGGCACTGTTATGGTATGCAGGCAGAGGGTATACAGCAATTACCGTACAGTACCGTACCGTAGTGTGTTACTGTTACCGTACTTTGATTTGTTGTCTGCTTTCCAGTTGAACGGTGTAACGTTAAGTACTGTACTGAATTTGAAAATTGTCATTTTTTTTTTCGGCTAATGACCTCCCCCGAAAGTAAGACAGGGTGGGACTTTTTGGGGTAAAATTAATGTAAGACAGGGTCTTACTTTCGGGGAAACACGGTACATCAGTCTATAGTCATTATATAGGCAATACTGCTACTGATGTATATATACGTTATATATAGGTGTTACTGCTGTGTATACAGTATATGTATGTATGTGTGTGTGTGTGTGTACACACACACACACCAGTATCACCTATATAACGACATATACACAGAAGTATCACCTATATACACATCAGTAGCAGTATTGCCTATATAATGTGTATAGACTGCTATATATACATTATATAGGCGATACTGCTGTATATAATAACTATACCACCTATATAATGTATGTATAGCAGTCTATATCCTATATAGGTTACACTGCTACTGATGTGTATATACCTTATATAGGTTATACTGCTGTGTATACATGTACATATATGTGTGTGTGTGTGTGTGTAGATATATATATATATATATATATATATATATATATATATATATATATACACACTGTATATATATATATATATATATATATATATATATATATATTATACACATATACATACACACACCACAGTGTCACCTATATAAGGTATATACGCATCAGTAGCAGTGTCACCTATATAAGATATAGACTGCTATACATGCATCATTATAGTGGTATAGTGATTATATACAGCAGTATCACCTATATAATGTATATATAGCAGTCTATACACATTATATAGGTGCAACTGCTGTATATACATAAAAAAAAAATCATCTTGGGACTCACCCAGGTCCCTGAGATGGGGGGGAGGTCGGGAGGATGAAGAGCTGAGGTGGGTCGGGTCCTGGCCAGCGTTGGCAGTGAAGAGGAGAGGATCATCCCAGGCATTGGTGAGCTGTCTTCTCTGACGCTGGTGCAGGCCGGCCAGCGTCAGGCTATGCGCGCCTGCTCTTTCAAATATCACCATGTGCGCGCATGGTCTCCTGCTTGCCCGCTCTGACATGGGCAACAGACGAGCACGCGCAGGACCTAGGATCGCGGCCTTGCTCACATACTAGTGCGGGCTGCCGTGGCACTTGTCAGAGCAGGCAACGCGTGCACACAGGACCTGGCTACATTTTAAAGGGCCGGCTGGAGTGATGCGTCGCGCTATGTATTAAAATCGCTGCCGCTCCTCCAGCGGCCCTGTGTACTTGCTCAGGCACCGGCCCGGGGGGCAGATGCATTCTTGCCACCCGGCCCAGTCCGCCCCTGCACGACCGTGACGTCATGGCAGGTCTTTGTAGCGCAGGCGCGCAGGGCCTGTGATGACGTCACGGTCACATGACCGTGACATCATGGCAGGTTCTTGTCGCGCAGGCGACCACTGGAACCTGCAACGGAAGATGGCGGCCGGCGTGAGCTGCAACGGAGAGTGAGTATAGCAGGTTTTTTTTTTTAATTATTATTTTTAACAGAACATTTTTTACTATTGATGCCGCATAGGCAGCGTCAATAGTAAAAAGTTGGGGACACACAGGGTTAATAGCGGCGGTAACGGAGTGCGTTACCCGCGGCATAACGCGGTCCGTTACCGCCAGCATTAACCCTGTGTTAGCGGTGACCGGAGGGGAGTATGCGGGCCACAGGCACTGACTGCGGGGAGTAAGGAGCGGCCATTTTCTTCCGGACTGTGCCCGTCGCTGATTGGTCGCGGCAGCCATGACAGGCAGCTGGCGAGACCAATCAGCGAATGAATAACCGTGACAGACAGAAGGACAGAAAGACGGAAGTGACCCTTAGACAATTATATAGTAGATTTTTTTGCATTTGGGTGTGTCTTTTAACGTTTTTCGTGCATGTGGCATTTATTGCTGCTTCAGTTGATTCAGTAGTCAAATTTACACCTTAAAAATTGGAATATTGCTTCACTCTCCACATGAAAAAAATCATCAGATGTGGTGAATCTGAAACATTTCTTTATGAGGATTTTGAAGCAGGATCAGTTCTAAATTCCGCTCTGTGTGAACATACTCTTTCAACTGTATATAATAGACCAAATGGAGCAGTTTTCCTGGAGTGTCCACCACCAGTGTCAAGAGGGGTTCTTCACCAAGAAATGTATATTATCACTCAGTTTATTGACTTGCAATATTGTAATGTTTGCACATAATGCAGTCCTTTTGTTAAAATAACTAAACTAAAGGTTTTGCTGTGCATATTACTGCAATGTGGGAACTACAGTTGCTCCTTGGTTTTTGTTCTTTTGACTTTTTTTCCACTATAATTTTTGGCATATATGTTTTTTTAATTTTTCAGACCATGTGCTGCTTCTGCTTATGTCATGTCAAAGTGGCTTCAGGGTTGCGGTTTACAAAGCAAGAGGAACAGAGCTATTAAATTGTATATATTTAATCTGGAAAAGTAGGCAGTGTTTATAAAGATGTTATAAAATGGGAACAAACAATACGGTATGTAAAATTACATAAAATAAAAGGGATAATTTGGCAGCCCTGGATAGAACAACACTTAGATACCTGACTTGCTCAGGCACTGAGACTCTCCCCATAATCAACTGTGAATGATTAAAACCTGTAAAGAGTTTTGGTAAAGACTCCACAAGGATGATTTATGTAATTGTCTTATCTATTGGAGACTGCTTATTGACGTAATTTTAAATATTATTTAGATAAATCCTATGTATCTTTCCCCACCCCTGTCTATGTCTTGTCTCCCCTTATAACAGCTGTAGTTATGTATACATATTTGTTATTCTATAGTCCCTTGCATGGGAAAAGATTTAAACTTGGTTTTATAAGTTTCTAAATAAAAATCTATTGAAACTAAAATAAAAGGGATAACAAAAGAAACTAAGTACTAAGCTGTTGTCATGGAATGGCTCAAAGCTTTGCAGAGGGAAGTACACCTTAGGAAAACAGAACCCACAACAACCTTCTAGTACTGACAAAATGCAAAAGCGCAAATTCTGCTTTTTATTAAATCAAAGTTATGCTCACCAGGGCTGTGGAGTTGGAGTCGTGGATTTAGAGTTGGTATCCATTTTGGTGGAGTCGGAGTCTGTATAAAATGGAAATACATTGGGTACAGTAGTTCAATGCAATATGTGCTGTAAAAATTTTTCAGAAGAATTTGGGAAAGCTATAAAAAAAGTCCTATAAATGTCTGTTCTATTCCTGATTTAAAGATCTAGATTTTTAGTTGAGATGAATCTGTACTGTACTTCATGTACATGCTCAGTAGTTAGAGTTGTGGATTCGGAGTTGGGAGTCAGGGAAATTGAGGAGTCAGAGGTTTGGCTTACTGACTCACAGCCTTTATGTCCACATACTGTACCTCCCCTTGGTGAGCTCATATGGGGACTTGTTGTGGGATGTGTATTATGATAAGGCAATTCAGTACCACAATGGACATAGAAGCCAGAGCACATACAGTGACCTGACAATAACCCAAAAACATAGAACGAGCTCTGAGACGTGGAAACTCTGCTGACCGCAATCCCTAATCCTCTCCAACACACACTAGAGGCAGCCGTGGATTGCGCCTAACGCTCCCTATGCAACTCGGCACAGCCTGAGAAACTAGCTAGCCTGAAGATAGAAAATAAGCCTACCTTGCCTCAGAGAAATACCCCAAAGGAAAAGGCAGCCCCCACATATAATGACTGTGAGTTAAGATGAAAAGACAAACGTAGAGATGAAATAGATTTAGCAAAGTGAGGCCCGACTTTCTGAACAGAGCGAGGATAGGAAAGGTAACTTTGCGGTCAACACAAAACCCTACAAACAACCACGCAAAGGGGGCAAAAAGACCCTCCGTACCGAACTAACGGCACAGAGGTACACCCTCTGCGTCCCAGAGCTTCCAGCAAGCAAGAAAAAACAAATAAGCAAGCTGGACAGGAAAAAACAGCAAACAAAATAACAAAAGCGGAACTTAGCTATGCAGAGCAGCAGGCCACAGGAACGATCCAGGAGGAAGCAAGTCCTATACTAGAACATTGACTGGAGGCCAGGATCAGAACACCAGGTGGAGTTAAATAGAGCAGCACCTAACGACTTCACCACATCACCTGAGGAAAGAAACTCAGAAGCCGCAGTACCACTCTCCTCCACCAACGGAAGCTCGCAGACAGAATCAGCCGAAATACCACTTGTGACCACAGGAGGGAGCTCTGCCACAGAATTCACAACAGTACCCCCCCCTTGAGGAGGGGTCACCGAACCCTCACCAGAGCCCCCAGGACGACCAGGATGAACCATATGAAAGGCACGAACAAGATCGGGAGCATGGACATCAGAGGCAAAGACCCAGGAATTATCTTCCTGAGCATAACCCTTCCATTTAACCAGATACTGGAGTTTCCGTCTCGAAACACGAGAATCCAAAATCTTCTCCACAATATACTCCAACTCCCCCTCCACCAAAACCGGGGCAGGAGGATCAACAGATGGAACCATAGGTGCCACGTATCTCCGCAACAATGACCTATGGAACACGTTATGGATGGAAAAAGAATCTGGAAGGGTCAAACGAAAAGACACAGGATTAAGAACCTCAGAAATCCTATACGGACCAATGAAACGAGGCTTAAATTTAGGAGAGGAAACCTTCATAGGAATATGACGAGATGACAACCAAACCAAATCCCCAACACGAAGTCGGGGACCCACACAGCGTCTGCGATTAGCAAAACGTTGAGCCTTCTCCTGGGACAAGGTCAAATTGTCCACTACATGAGTCCAGATCTGCTGCAACCTGTCCACCACAGTATCCACACCAGGACAGTCCGAAGACTCAACCTGCCCTGAAGAGAAACGAGGATGGAACCCAGAGTTGCAGAAAAACGGCGAAACCAAGGTAGCCGAGCTTGCCCGATTATTAAGGGCGAACTCAGCCAAAGGCAAAAAGGACACCCAGTCATCCTGATCAGCAGAAACAAAGCATCTCAGATATGTTTCCAAGGTCTGATTGGTTCGTTCGGTCTGGCCATTAGTCTGAGGATGGAAAGCCGAGGAAAAAGACAAGTCAATGCCCATCCTAGCACAAAAGGCTCGCCAAAACCTTGAAACAAACTGGGAACCTCTGTCAGAAACGATATTCTCCGGAATGCCATGTAAACGAACCACATGCTGGAAGAACAATGGCACCAAATCAGAGGAGGAAGGTAATTTAGACAAGGGTACCAAATGGACCATCTTAGAGAAGTGATCACAAACCACCCAAATGACTGACATTTTTTGAGAGACGGGAAGATCTGAAATAAAATCCATAGAGATATGTGTCCAAGGCCTCTTCGGGACCGGCAAGGGCAAAAGCAACCCACTGGCACGAGAACAGCAGGGCTTAGCCCGAGCACAAATCCCACAGGACTGCACAAAAGAACGCACATCCCGTGACAGAGATGGCCACCAAAAGGATCTAGCCACTAACTCTCTGGTACCAAAGATTCCAGGATGACCAGCCAACACCGAACAATGAACCTCAGAGATAACTCTATTCGTCCACCTATCAGGGACAAACAGTTTCTCCGCTGGGCAACGATCAGGTTTATTAGCCTGAAATTTTTGCAGCACCCGCCGCAAATCAGGGGAGATGGCAGACACAATTACTCCCTCTTTGAGAACACCCGCCGGCTCAGATAAACCCGGAGAGTCGGGCACAAAACTCCTAGACAGGGCATCCGCCTTCACATTTTTAGAGCCCGGAAGGTACGAAACCACAAAGTCGAAACGGGAGAAAAACAGCGACCAGCGAGCCTGTCTAGGATTCAACCGTTTGGCAGACTCGAGATAAGTCAAGTTCTTATGATCAGTCAAGACCACCACGCGATGCTTAGCTCCTTCAAGCCAATGACGCCACTCCTCGAATGCCCACTTCATGGCCAGCAACTCTCGATTGCCAACATCATAATTTCGCTCAGCAGGCGAAAACTTCCTGGAAAAGAAGGCGCATGGTTTCATCACCGAGCAATCAGAACTTCTCTGCGACAAAACAGCCCCCGCCCCAATTTCAGAAGCATCAACCTCGACCTGGAACGGAAGCGAAACATCTGGCTGACATAACACAGGGGCAGAAGAAAAACGACGCTTCAACTCTTGAAAAGCTTCCACCGCAGCAGAAGACCAATTGACCACATCAGCACCCTTCTTGATCAAATCGGTCAATGGTTTAGCAATACTAGAAAAATTGCAGATGAAGCGACGATAAAAATTAGCAAAGCCCAGGAACTTTTGCAGACTCTTCAGAGAAGTCGGCTGAGTCCAATCATGGATGGCCTGGACCTTAACAGGATCCATCTCGATAGTAGAAGGGGAAAAAATGAACCCCAAAAATGAAACCTTCTGAACACCAAAGAGACACTTTGATCCCTTCACAAACAAAGAATTAGCACGCAGGACCTGAAACACCGTTCTGACCTGCTTCACATGAGACTCCCAATCATCCGAGAAGACCAAAATATCATCCAAGTACACAATCAGGAATTTATCCAGGTACTCTCGGAAGATGTCATGCATAAAGGACTGAAACACTGATGGAGCATTGGCAAGTCCGAATGGCATAACTAGGTATTCAAAATGGCCCTCGGGCGTATTAAATGCAGTTTTCCATTCATCGCCTCGCTTTATACGCACAAGATTATATGCACCACGAAGACCTATCTTGGTGAACCAACTAGCCCCCTTAATCCGAGCAAACAAATCAGATAACAGCGGCAAGGGGTACTGAAATTTGACCGTGATCTTATTTAGAAGGCGGTAATCTATACAAGGTCTCAGCGAACCATCCTTCTTGGCCACAAAAAAGAACCCCGCTCCCAATGGCGACGATGACGGGCGAATGTGCCCCTTCTCCAAGGACTCCTTCACGTAACTCCGCATAGCGGCGTGCTCAGGTACAGATAAATTAAACAGTCGCCCTTTTGGAAATTTACTACCAGGAATCAAATCGATAGCACAATCACAATCCCTATGCGGAGGTAGGGCATCGGACTTGGGCTCATCAAATACATCCCGGTAATCAGACAAGAACTCTGGGACCTCAGAAGGGGTGGATGATGAAATAGACAGGAATGGAACATCACCATGTACCCCCTGACAACCCCAGCTGGACACAGACATGGATTTCCAATCTAATACTGGATTATGGACCTGTAGCCATGGCAACCCCAACACGACCACATCATGCAGATTATGCAACACCAGAAAGCGAATATCCTCCTGATGTGCAGGAGCCATGAACATGGTCAGCTGGGTCCAATACTGAGGCTTATTCTTGGCCAAAGGCGTAGCATCAATTCCTCTCAGTGGAATAGGACACTGCAAGGGCTCCAAGAAAAACCCACAACGCCTGGCATACTCCAAGTCCATCAAATTCAGGGCAGCGCCTGAATCCACAAATGCCATGACAGAATAGGATGACAAAGAGCAGATCAAAGTAACGGACAAAAGAAATTTTGACTGTACTGTACCAATGGTGGCAGACCTAGCGAACCGCTTAGTGCGCTTAGGACAATCGGAGATAGCATGAGTGGAATCACCACAGTAGAAACACAGCCCATTCTGACTTCTGTGTTCTTGCAGTTCAACTCTGGTCAAAGTCCTATCGCACTGCATAGGCTCAGGTTTATGCTCAGTTAATACCGCCAAATGGTGCACAGATTTACGCTCACGCAAGCGTCGACCGATCTGAATGGCCAGAGACACAGACTCATTTAGGCCCGCAGGCATAGGAAATCCCACCATGACATCCTTAAGGGCTTCAGAGAGACCCTTTCTGAAAATAGCTGCGAGCGCACCTTCATTCCATTGAGTGAGCACGGACCACCTTCTAAATTTCTGACAGTAAATCTCAATCTCATCCGGACCCTGACACAGATCCAGCAAATTTTTCTCTGCCTGATCCACCGAATTAGGTTCATCGTACAGCAATCCGAGCGCCAGGAAAAACGCATCAATATTACTTAATGCAGGATCTCCTGGCGCAAGGGAAAATGCCCAGTCTTGAGGGTCGCCACGCAAAAAAGAAATAATAATTCTCACTTGTTGAACTGGGTCACCAGAGGAGCCAGGTTTCAAGGCCAGAAACAGTTTGCAATTATTTTTGAAATTCACAAACTTGGCTCTATCACCATAAAACAAATCAGGAATAGGAATTCTTGGTTCTAACATAGGCTTCTAAACCACCAAATCTTGAATCTTTTGTACATTTATAACGAGATTATCCATTGAAGAGCACAGACCCTGAATGTCCATGTCCACACCTGTGTCCTGAACCACCCAAATGTCTAGGGGAAAAAAAAGGCAAAACAGTGCAAAGAAAAAAAAATGGTCTCAGAACTTCTTTTTTCCCTCTATTGGGAATCATTAGTACTTTGGTCCTCCAGTACTGTTATGATAAGGCAATTCAGTACCACAATGGACATAGAAGCAAGAGCACATACAGTGACCTGACAATAACCCAAAAACATAGAACGAGCTCTGAGACGTGGAAACTCTGCTGACCGCAATCCCTAATCCTCTCCAACACACACTAGAGGCAGCCGTGGATTGCGCCTAACGCTCCCTATGCAACTCGGCACAGCCTGAGAAACTAGCTAGCCTGAAGATAGAAAATAAGCCTACCTTGCCTCAGAGAAATACCCCAAAGGAAAAGGCAGCCCCCACATATAATGACTGAGTTAAGATGAAAAGACAAACGTAGAGATGAAATAGATTTAGCAAAGTGAGGCCCGACTTTCTGAACAGAGCGAGGATAGGAAAGGTAACTTTGCGGTCAACACAAAACCCTACAAACAACCACGCAAAGGGGGCAAAAAGACCCTCCGTACCGAACTAACGGCACGGAGGTACACCCTCTGCGTCCCAGAGCTTCCAGCAAGCAAGAAAAAACAAATTAGCAAGCTGTACAGGAAAAAACAGCAAACAAAATAACAAAAGCGGAACTTAGCTATGCAGAGCAGCAGGCCACAGGAACGATCCAGGAGGAAGCAAGTCCTATACTAGAACATTGACTGGAGGCCAGGATCAGAGCACCAGGTGGAGTTAAATAGAGCAGCACCTAACGACTTCACCACATCACCTGAGGAAGGAAACTCAGAAGCCGCAGTACCACTCTCCTCCACCAACAGAAGCTCACAGACAGAATCAGCCGAAGTACCACTTGTGACCACAGGAGGGAGCTCTGCCACAGAATTCACAACAGATGTGATAGGTCTATTAGAATGTTATGAAATCCCCACCTTTCAGGATATCTTTGCTGCTAGAGGTCCCAGGAGGCAGATATTGTCATGTTTCCTATCGCAATTTTACATATCCATAGAGATGAAACATGGCATGATAAGCATCATCAAACCAAAATTAAGTTGGAGGGGTTAGAATGGCCTTACGGTGATGTGAATTAATGTGTTCTACTTGTCCCTCCATTATGGTGCTGTCATATTAAAATCCATAAAGCCACTCAAGGAGGGGGCATTTCCCTCCCCTCCTCTTTCACACAGAATTGCAGTAGGAGAAAGAGCTTACAATCTACAAAACATTTGATAACACAGGTCAACAAAAAAAAATTTTTTTTCTGGTGTCCAAAATATTTTAATGAATTTGGGGTATTTTTGGGGTGCTGATTCTGACTATGCTATCAGTTTTGCCAGATTGGCTCAAGTTTTTGAGATTTTTGGTATCTTATTTATAGCACTTGTTGGTAAATGCGACGCATCATCTCATTAATTTCTTTGGATTAGTACTTGAACTGAGCAGTTCTCAATATAGTTTTGTGTTAATTAGTGTTCTAAAAGTTTGTTCATAGCTTGATTTTGCACTAACTTTATGTTGTTGTCTGTTTTCCAGTGAAAAGCATGAACTCATCAAGAAGAAGTTGTCTTAACGATCCAGACTCATTCTGTTACATTTGTGGTGAATACACACTGCCAATACACACTTCATCATCATCAGGTGGGGGAAGGTCAGGTAACATGGTAACCACAGGTACAGGCACATCTTCACAATGAGGGACAGGCCTTCTTGCAGATTCCATGTTAGGATACTCCCATTTTCGTTTCTTATGCTTATTGAATCCTTGCACTTGCACTGCACAGAAATAACAGTCATCATGATGATTTTTTTGCTCTCTCCACACCATTGGAACACCAAATTTGAAGCTTTTTCTTTGTCCTTTGCTCCATTTTCGTAATAATTCGATACATGCTTTGCACACTATGTGTGGTGCCCAAAACTTGTCTTGGTCCCCAAGCATAACCCCAAAATAGGCAAAATACACTTTTTTTACGAAGTCTGTTATGTTTCTTCTATGTTTTGGCAGTGTGTATTCACCACAAATGTAACAGAATGAGTCTGGATCGTTAAGACAACTTCTTCTTGATGAGTTCATGCTTTTCACTGGAAAACAGACAACAACATAAAGTTAGTGCAAAAATCAAGCTATGAACAAACTTTTAGAACACTAATTAACACAAAACTATATTGAGAACTGCTCAGTTCAAGTACTAATCCAAAGAAATTAATGAGATGATGCGTCGCATTTACCAACAAGTGCTATAAATAAGATACCAAAAATCTCAAAAACTTGAGCCAATCTGGCAAAACTGATGACATATTCAGAATCAGCAGCCCAAAGTTACCCTAAATTCGATGAAATATCTTTGGCACCAAAAATGCTGTTGACCAGTGTAATAGGACCTCATATTTAACAAATGGCAAGAGAGTAAACTACATATAGCTAGGGGGTGAGGAAGCCAGTTAAGATAAGAAGAGTTAATCATTCAAGTTCCTTTTCAAGCTCAGACTCCCTGCAGTGCCCAGGTGACTGAAAGAGGATGCCTATTGTGGGGCCATAAATTCGTAAGTTTTAAAAAGAAGGGAAGCGAATATTTAGCAGATTTGGATACCTATTGTACTCTCCAGGATTAGCTTCCTTTCATCAAAACATTTTAGTAGCTACTGGGACGCTGGTGGAAAGTTGTGAATATTAGGGTTTGTATAGATCTGATATTGATGGGACGTACATCTTCAGTGTTGTACATCTTCAGTTTCAGGACTAATCTGGGAAGAAGATGTACATTTTTCATAACTGTGACACCTGCCTATTAGCCTCAAGTCAGTAGCGGCCAGATGGCTGACACCAGCCATCAGGGCTGCCACTAGAAATTTCGGGGCCCCATACTGGCAAAATTTTCGGGGCCCCCTTGAGACTCCGCCCAGGCTCCACCCCAGCCCCGCCTCCAGGCTCCACCCCTCGAACTGTCCACAGTACCACCGCTCTCTCTTGGAAAAACTCCACTTCTCACCAATCACACATTAACAGTTCCCATCACCAGATCACACATATAGCCGGGAGCTTTTGTTTTGGCCAAAAGATTTTTTAAGCCGCCACCATAACACGGTAGACACTTTTGGCCGGGCCCTACTCTACTGTAACCTATTGAATATTTGTTAAAATATGCAATACAATTTAGGTATATTTTTATTTATTTTTCAATTTTTAAAATGACCAATAATATCACATAGAAGGAACAAATACCACCGCACCATGACCAGACCACATATTACCACCACATTAATCGAATAATATCACATACAAGGAACAAATACCACAACACCATGTCCAGACCACATATTACCACCACATAGTGACTGAATACTACAATTCTGATCAGTAATTTAAAAAAAAGCACCATACTATCACCATAAGTGCCATTATACACAGGAGATCTGTACTTAGTATGCAGTGTCTGTGTACAGATAATATAGTGATCACTAGTGAAATTGTACACAGGAGCTCTGTATACAGTATACAGTGTATAGTGTCAGTGTATAGGTAACACACTGACTCACCAGTGACGTCTCTAGGTGAAGTCCTTCATCTTTCATCCAGCACAGACCGCCATCATTTCATCCAGCCAGGACTTCTCTCTGCAGGAAATAACACAGTTATCTCGAGCTCCGCTTGCAGAACACATTACTTAATTTTTCACAACTTCTACATTACACCACATGAAGAAGGCGACATAGTATCACTCTATACAGTAACAGGACCGCCCCCCATTTAAAACAGTATACTCAAAAAATAAAATAAATACATCACTGCAGTAATAATAACCCTAAATTAGCCCCTATGGTATTAATAATATCCCCCAGCCTGGCCCCGTGTGTCTCATTCCTGGCGTCAGCCAGATGTTCTCCCATCCTGCCCTCATGAGTATCCATTCTGCCCCATATGATCTCCCCATCCTGCCCCATATGATCGCCCCATGTGATCTCTCCATCCTGCCCCATCTGTCTCCATCATATCCATCCTGCCCCATGATCCTGCACGATCTGTCTCCAATTCTGCCCCCAGTGTCTCCAATCATGCCCCATGTCTCCATTCTGCCCCCTATGTCTCCAACCATGCCCCCATGTCTCCAATCATGCCCCGTATCTCCATTCTGCCCCGTGTCTCGCATTCTGCCCCAATGTCCAGCATTCTGCCCCTGGGTCTCACAGTCTGCCCCTGTGTCCAGCATTCTGCCCCTGTCACTGTGTCCAGCATTCTGCCCCTGTCACTGTGTCCAGCATTCTGCCCCACTGTGTGTCCAGCATTCTGCCCCACTGTGTGTCCAGCATTCTGCCCCACTGTGTGTCCAGCATTCTGCCCCACTGTGTGTCCAGCATTCTGCCCCACTGTGTGTCCAGCATTCTGCCCCACTGTGTGTCCAGCATTCTGCCCCACTGTGTGTCCAGCATTCTGCCCCACTGTGTGTCCAGCATTCTGCCCCACTGTGTGTCCAGCATTCTGCCCCACTGTGTGTCCAGCATTCTGCCCCACTGTGTGTCCAGCATTCTGCCCCACTGTGTGTCCAGCATTCTGCCCCACTGTGTGTCCAGCATTCTGCCCCACTGTGTGTCCAGCATTCTGCCCCACTGTGTGTCCAGCATTCTGCCCCACTGTGTGTCCAGCATTCTGCCCCACTGTGTCCAGCATTCTGCCCCACTGTGTGTCCAGCATTCTGCCCCACTGTGTGTCCAGCATTCTGCCCCACTGTGTGTCCAGCATTCTGCCCCACTGTGTGTCCAGCATTCTGCCCCACTGTGTGTCCAGCATTCTGCCCCACTGTGTGTCCAGCATTCTGCCCCACTGTGTGTCCAGCATTCTGCCCCACTGTGTGTCCAGCATTCTGCCCCACTGTGTGTCCAGCATTCTGCCCCACTGTGTGTCCAGCATTCTGCCCCACTGTGTGTCCAGCATTCTGCCCCACTGTGTGTCCAGCATTCTGCCCCACTGTGTGTCCAGCATTCTGCCCCACTGTGTGTCCAGCATTCTGCCCCACTGTGTGTCCAGCATTCTGCCCCACTGTGTCCAGCATTTCTGCCCCTGTGTGTCTACCATTCTGCCCCACTGTGTCCAGCATTCTGCCCCACTGTGTCCAGCATTCTGCCCCACTGTGTCCAGCATTTCTGCCCCTGTGTGTCTACCATTCTGCCCCACTGTGTCCAGCATTTCTGCCCCTGTGTGTCCACCATTCTGCCCCTGTGTGTCTACCATTCTGTCACACTGTGTCCAGCATTTCTGCCCGTGTGTCCACCATTCTGCCCCACTGTGTCCAGCATTTCTGCCCCACTGTGTCCAGCATTCTGCCCCACTGTGTCCAGCATTCTGCCCCACTGTGTCCAGCATTCTGCCCCACTGTGTGAACACCATTCTGTCCCAAGGTGTCCAGCATTTCTGCCCCACTGTGTCCACCATTCTGCCCCACTGTGTCCACCATTCTGCCCCTGTGTGTCCACCATTCTGCCCCACTGTGTGTCCACCATTCTGTCCCAAGGTGTCCAGCATTTCTGCCCCACTGTGTCCATCATTTCTGCCCCACTGTGTCCATCAGCCTGCCCCCCGGGCCCCCCTGGATCGCAGCTCTCAAAGAAAAAAAAAAACACGACTTCTTACCTGGCCATGCTCCTGCGCCGGGCGAAGATCCCCCCAGGCTCCACACAGACGCACTCGCCGGGCCCGGCGGCTAAATGACGTCAGACGCCGGCGACTCCGGCGAGTGCGCACTGCGGCCCTATTCAGCTGCCAGCCTCAGACTGGCTGGCGGCTGTTAACTATTGATGTCAGAAGGGTGACATTAACCCTTCATTATCCCATATCCCACTGCTACACGGGAATGGGAAGAGAGTGGCCAAGTGCCAGAATAGGCGCATCTTCCAGATGTGCCTTTTCTGGGGTGGCTGGGGGCAGATGTTTTTAGCCAGGGGGGAACCAATAACCGTGGACCGTCTCCAGGCTATTAATATCTGCCCTCAGTCACTGGCTTTACCATTCTGGCGGAGAAAATTGCGCGGGAGCCCACGCAAATTTTTTCCGCGATTTAACCCTTTAAATTAACCCCTTACCGGCATCGGACGTACTATACCGTCCGATGCCGGCTCCCCTGCTTTGATGCAGGGCTCCGCGGTGAGCCCGCACCAAAGCCGGGACATGTCAGCTGTTTTGAACAGCTGACATGTGCCCGTAATAGGCGCGGGCAGAATCGCGATCTGCCCGTACCTATTAACTAGTTAAATGCCGCTGTCAAACGCAGACAGCGGCATTTAACTACCGCTTCCGGCCGGGCGGCCGGAAATGACGTCATCGCCGACCCCCGTCACATGTCCGGGGGTCGGCGATGCGTCTCCATTGTAGCCATAGAGGTCCTTGAGACCTCTATGGTTACTGATTGCCCGTCGCTGTGAGCGCCACCCTGTGGTCGGCGCTCACAGCACACGTGCAATTCTGCTACATAGCAGCGATCAGCAGATCGCTGCTATGTAGCAGAGCCGATCGGCTTGTGCCTGCTTCTAGCCTCTCATGGAGGCTATTGAAGCATGGCAAAAGTTAAAAAAAAAAGTTTAAAAAAATGTGAAAAAAATAAAAAAAACATAAAAGTTTAAATCACCCCCCTTTCGCCCCAATCAAAATAAATCAATAAAAAAAATATCAAATCTACGCATATTTGGTATCGCCGCGCTCAGAATTGCCCGATCTATCAAATAAAAAAAAGTATTAACCTGATCGCTAAACAGCGTAGCGGGAAAAAAACTCGAAACGCCAGAATTACGTTTTTTTGGTCGCCGCGACATTGCATTAAAATGCAATAACGGGCGATCAAAAGAACGTATCTGCACCGAAATGCTATCATTAAAAATGTCATCTCGGCACGCAAAAAATAAGCCCTCAACCGACCCCAGATCACGAAAAATGGAGACGCTACGAGTATCGGAAAATGGCGCAATTTTTTTTTTTTTTTTTTTAGCAAAGTTTGGAATTTTTTTTCACCACTTAGATAAAAAATAACCTAGTCATGTTTGGTGTCTATGAACTCGTAATGACCTGGAGAATCATAATGGCAGGTCATTTTTAGCATTTAGTGAACCTAGCAAAAAAGCCAAACAAAAAACCAATGTGGGATTGCACTTTTTTTGCAATTTCACCGCACTTGGAATTTTTTTCCCGTTTTCTAGTACACGACATGTTAAAACCAATGATGTCGTTCAAAAGTACAACTCGTCCCGCAAAAAATAAGCCCTCACATGGCCAAATTGACGGAAAAATAAAAAAGTTATGGCTCTGGGAAGGAGGGGAGCGAAAAACGAACACGGAAAAACGAAAAATCCCCTGGTCATGAAGGGGTTAATAGCTAGAGCGCCCAAATTTTGCACATACACACTACTAACATTAGTAGTGTGGAATATGCAAAAAAAAGGGATATGAGATGGTTTACTGTATGTAAACCATGTCTCATATCATGTCGGGTTTGAGAAGGAGATAGCTTAAAAGCCGGTAATTCAATTGCCAGCTTTTCCTATCTAGCGCTGTATGATATATTAATATAAATATATATATATATATATATCAGTATATATGTTTTTACGATTTTTTGAGAACATGGATCCATTGTATGTCCGTATGTCGGTTTTGCAAGCCTGCGAGAAAATCTTGCAGTACGGATGCCATATGGATTACATACGGAGGATGCCATGTGCAAAAAAACGCTGACAGACCCTGCCTACGGATGAGATACAGACCACTATTTTGGGGACTTTTCTGCGTATTACAGCCGTAAATTACAAACCGTATTTTTATACGCTGAGTGTGAGGCCGGCCTTAGAGCGAGCACACACCCCACAAGTATTCACAATTTTTTAATATCAGGACCCATAGAAGGCCACCAAAAATTCCTAGCTACTGCCCCCCGGGTAGCTGCAATCCCAGGGTGTGCACTCAACACAGAGTCATGAAATTCTTGCAGAAATGTGAGACAGAAATGATCGGGTACAAAAACAATTTACCAGGGGGTTTATTCTTGGGAGCTTGTGACTGTGCTTCCAAAATCTCTTTCTGTAACTCAGATGAGATTTCAGCCACAACCACTCCAGGTTGAAGAATGGAGGAAGGAGGTTCTGGAGGGGACACACAATCAAAACTTCGGGATAAGGCATCCGCCTTTACATTTTTAGACCCTGGTCGGAACGTAATGGTAAAATGAAATTGAGAAAAAGAAAGTGCCCACCGAGTCTGTCTGGGGGTCAATCTCTTAGCAGATATAGGCCAAATTTTTATGATCAGTGATGACCGTAATGGGATGAACACCCCCCTCCAAAAAATGCCTCCATTCTTCAAAGGCCAATTTAATTGCCAACAATTCCCTATTGCCAACATCATAATTTCTCTCAGCCGACGAGAATTTTTTTTAGAGAAAAAGGCACAGGGTTTAAAGGGAAGGTGCCGCGTTTTAATATTGTAAAAAAAAAAAAACAACCTCTTTAATTCCTTATTTTTATAAGTTATTTTCAAGTGCATAGTATTTATTGTTTTTTTTTAATTCATTTTTTTTCTGCCACTGGGTGCCGCCATTTTGATTTGCAGGACTAAGTGTAGCTGCACGACACTTACAGTCTGCAAATACGGCAGCCCTGAGCATAGAGATCTGCGGTCGGACGCCGACCCTATCTATAATACTGTAGCCGCATTAGCTGTGAACTGGGCACGCCCAATTCACAGTTGTAGGCGTGTCTGGGTGCCATTCTATTGTAGCCCAGGGCTTTACCTGCTATTGTTCAGACCTGTAACCAGAAGTGAAGGTCATTCACCTCAGATCCTGTGAAGTGATAACAGACATACAAGACCAGAGGAGCATTTTAGAAGAAGACATACAGCGGCGAGACCAGGACAGAGCGAGCAGGCTGAACATTGCAGACGGTCACTCGGTAAGACTGAATGTAGCAGCATCAGGGCTGTGGCGGTGAATGGCTAAGCATGAATGTTCACTGCACAGGGAAAAACTATAAGATGGAGGAGTGAATTGGAGGCTGACAGAGAGAGTATGGGGCAGAGCTGGAGTATGTGAGCAGAGCCAGAGCTTGTGTATAGTGAATGGGAGCAAAGCCAGAGCTGAGATATCGTGATTAGGTGCTGAGCCTCAGCAGGAGTATGGTGAACGGGGGCAGAGCCTGAAATAGGGTATGGTCTATGTGAGCAGAGCTGTAATATGGTGAACAGGAGCAGAGCCGGGGTATAGTGAATGGGGGCAGAACTGTGGTATGGTGAATAGGAGCAGAGCTGTGGTATGGTGAATAGGAGCAGAGCCGGGGTATGGTGAATAGGAGCAGAGCCGGGGTATGGTGAATAGGAGCAGAGCTGTGGTATGGTGAATAGGAGCAGAGCTGTGGTATGGTGAATAGGAGCAGAGCTGTGGTATGGTGAATAGGAGCAGAGCTGTGGTATGGTGAATAGGACCAGAGCCGGGGTATGGTGAATAGGAGCAGAGCCGGGGTATGGTGAATAGGAGCAGAGCTGTGGTATGGTGAATAAGAGCAGAGCTGTGGTATGGTGAATAGGAGCAGAGCTGTGGTATGGTGAATAGGAGCAGAGCTGTGGTATGGTGAATAGGAGCAGAGCTGTGGTATGGTGAATAGGAGCAGAGCTGTGGTATGGTGAATAGGAGCAGAGCTGGGGTATGGTGAATAGGAGCAGAGCTGACGTCCCCCGGCGTCAGCTTCCCTGCATTGTGTCAGCGCCGGCCGGCTGTAAAGTAGAGCACAGCAGTGACGTCACCGCTGTGCTCTGCTTTACGGCCGGCCGGCGCTGACAGTCAGTGCGGGAAGCTGACGCCGGGGGATGTGACAGACACCGGAATGTGAGTATGTACTGGTTTTTTTTTTTTAACTTTTACAATGGTAACCAGGGTAAATATCGGGTTACTAAGCGCGGCCCTGCGCTTAGTAACCCGATATTTACCCTGGTTACCAGTGAACACATCGCTGGATCGGGGTCACACACGTCATGACACACGTCATGACAGCGGGTGATCAGCGACCAAAAAAAAGGTCCTGATCATTCCCAGCGACCAACGATCTCCCAGCAGGGGCCTGATCGTTCGTCGCTGTCACACATAACGATTTCGTTAACTATATCGTTGCTACGTCACAAAAAGCAACGATATCGTTAACGAAATCGTTATGTGTGAAGGTACCCTAACCCCCCACCATCAAGGTGATAAAGGGATCCTAAACCTAACCCTAGGGATCCAAACCCTAACCCTAACCCCCCACCATCAAGGTAATAAAGGGATCCAAACCCTAATCCTAACCCTAACCCCCCACCATCAAGGTGATAAAGAGATCCAAACCCTAACCCTAGGAATCCAAACCCTAACCCCCCACCATCAAGGTGATAAAGGGATCCAAACCCTAACCCTAACCCTAGGGATCCAAACCCTAACCCTAACCCTAGGGATCCAAACCCTAACCCTAACCCTAGGGATCCAAACCCTAACCCTAGCTATTTCTATTTATAGTGGGTTTTCTAGTCGATTTTGATGATTGGCAGCTGTTACACACTTCTCATCATGCGTTTCAAAAACGCAAACGCAGGAAAAAACGCATGTAAAAAGACGCGTTTTTTTTACCGCATACAAAAACGCATGCGTCTAAAAAACGCAGCGTTTGCACGCGTTTACATGCGTTTTTTTCACCACCTGCGTTTGCGTTTTTAACGCTGCGTTTTTAAACGCAAAAGTGAAACTAGCCTTAAAAGCAGAGAGAAGTGCAAAGTTTGGTGCAAATATTCCTTGTAATATGAAAATAAGCTGGAAACAAATTTGCCTATGAAAGGGGTTGAAATTAGTGTCTGTGGGAGATATTTCTAGTGGAGCTTTTGGATAGCCAAGCCATAGTCTAATTGCTTCTACTGCAAGCTGGAATGACCCAAACTAGAGAAGGGAAGCAATCAAATTCCATATATAATCTTTTATAGGATTGACAAACTACACAATGGTGTATATCAATCTATATTTTACCTGGGATGTAACTTTCATAAAACAGACTGGATCATGTTTATAGGCTGCAAGGAACTCTTGGGGGAAATTATTTTTGGATTGGTATGAAAAGTGTTATTGCCAGTAGCAGGTAATACAATTATTTAAAAGGACTCTGTTACCGGATTCATATTGCCCAAACAAAAGGCACCATGATTCAGTGCCTGGTGGCACAATTAGGCACTGGTGCTACGGAGAAAAGAACAGTAATAATAGTATAAAAAAACAATCCAGCACTGCTCCAGGTGATTGACAGGTCTTGCCCTATGTACACTCCTGGGAGAGACCTGTCAATCATGTTAAATGGTGCAGGGAAAATCCATCTGGGGTGGCACTGGACTAGCCTTCATCTCCAGCTTTGATATACTGTATATCTGGTGGTTTGGGCAGCATGATTCAGCTTTACGGTTCCCGGTTTGTCCGGATGAAGAGGTCCTGCGTGACCTCGAAACACGTAGACTTTCAACCTGTTCCAATACATGTTTTTATCCTAAGAATATTCCATCTCAGCAGCGCATAAGTGATACCTCAGTTCGTGTTTCTCTGATACTTATGACAATGTGATATTTCAGTTTTTGCAAAATATCTACATTTCTGTTTTTTTTTCTTTTTCAGCCAAAATGGGGTGCAGAGTGTACATTAATGAGAAAAAAAAATGATGAACTTTGTTGACTTTCCCAAATGGCTGCAATGAAACAAAGAGTGAAAAATTTAAAGGGGTCTAAATACTTTCCGTACCCACTGTGTATATATATATTTAGGGCCCAGTTCACCAATACATCAAGATGGCGTTCACACCAGTCTTGCTGAGGAAATGTGCTGGAGTCAGACTCTCTTGACTTATGAAAAGAAGCACAACTCTCCTTGAATCAGGAACTTCAGATGAGTGTTGTACACCTCTGTGGGTACCTCACCACATATACTACTCCAGTCCTTACTGGAGTAAGAATTGTAGAGTAAAATTTCTTGAGGGCAGTCATCAAGCCCCAGTCACGCCTTAGCTCTGCACTTTGTCGGAGCTGGCTGAAAATGGTTTGAGAATTCCAAAAGTAGCATCATTTTAGTTAAGTGGTGTAAAAATTCTCCAACTTTACAAATCTTTTTTAAGCCAGAAATCTGGGGTGAAAACTTTGATGAATTGGGCTTAATGTCTGTATAAGCTTAGGGTCACACGGCCATCGATTCTCACATGCAAGAGAAAATTGGGACGATTATGCTAATGTCACTCGGATTTAACTCTGTTAGAGTTTGATTTGAGTGTCACCTCAGTGTGATCTAATGTGGAGAAGATGGAGAACTTAATTTTTCCATCATATCCATTATCTGTGTCCGCGGTAATCGGACTGCACTCAGATGACATACAAGTCCAGTCCAATGGTTCACACGCAGTCATAGACTTGTAAGAGTGGCGTGATCCGATTATTGGATGCACTCACAGTAATCTGCGATTGTTTTCACGTGCTGAATTACCATGAGAAATAAAGCACTGGTCGTCACTGACCCATAGTATAACATTGGGCCAAGTGCTATAGAATAAAGCATTGGATAGCACTCGTGTTATACGGTCATATAAGCAAGCCCTAAACCCGAAAATCTGCAATCTCAAAAACATTTGCCAGCCATGTATTTTTAATTTACTTACGCAGTCAGTCAATATTACAATAAGTGCAACAGATATGCAATTGAAGTATTCAATCTAATCAATATGTCAGGGGAATTTTTCCAGCCTGTCTATCCACACTTGATACCTGCACCTGTTTCTTGCCTAAAACATATTTCACATGAGTAATTGCTCATCTCTTGGGAACCACTGAGCATGAAAGAGACACTAAAATAAAGTTGTCATGTCTGCAGAGAAGCTGCCTGTTATCTAAATCAGGCTGCCCACACATGACAAGATTTTTAAGTAGCCAAGGTCAATTTAGTCAGGCATTAAAAAAATACATCATATTGTGGCACAATTATCTTTATTAACTCTTTACTATACTGAGATTAAATCATGACGGTTTGAAAAAAAAGAAGAGCAAGTAATTTTTTATTTTGGGACCAGCAGGACATAAGGGAACATGACACACAATACAGTATTGTATGTAAAATACGGTATTTGACATATCGTTTTGGAGACATGGCCAACAATTAGTTAAGGGCACAATGAAAGTATAAATACGTGCTAAGTTTAGGTGCACATAATATTTTGGCCACATAATACAGGATTTGATTATTCAGTATCAAATACATTAAGCCAAATACATTTCAGATTATATCTCCACTATAACATACAATTAAACTACTTAAAGGGTGTCCTAGAAAAAAAAATCCATAAAGACATCTCAGGGGAAGGTATATACAGTATCACAGTCACATTGAACATTCATTATAACTGGGGCAGGGAGAAAGAGCTGACACATCAACTTCCATTGTAGTAGGGACCTCCTGAAGTTACCAGGTAATTACAGCAGAGATCTTCTCCCGGATGCTAAGCCTGATATTTGTTTATTCAGAGGCGGAGAAGAACACTTCGAAGGAAAGAGTTTCCTCTGTTCAAAGGGCTTGTCTGAGAAATTTTGGAACCAGTGGTCAGTGAAGAATATTGGGGTTTGCATTGATCTGATATTTATGGGAGATATATTTTGGGTGTCTGTCAAAGAAATTACACCGGAGAGGTCACGTAGATCTCACCACTGCCACCAATTGTCAAAGATCACGGCCAGGGAGGTCGTGAAGATCCCTTAAGGTACCTTCACACTAAGCGACGCTGCAGCGATACTGACAACGATGTCGATCGCTGCAGCGTCGCTGTTTGGTCGCTGGAGAGCTGTCACACAGACAGTTCTCCAGCGACCAACGATGCTGGTAACCAGGGTAAAAATCGGGTTACTAAGCGCAGGGCCGCGCCTAGTAACCCGATGTTTACCCTGGTTACCAGCGTAAAAGTTAAAAAAAAAAAAACACTACATACTTACCTTCGCTGTCTGTCCCCCGGCGCTGTGCTTTCCTGCACTGACTGTGAGCACAGCGGCCGGAAAGCAGAGCGGTGACGTCACCGCTGTGCTTTCCGGCTGGCCGGCGCTCACAGCCAGTGCAGGAAAGCAGAGCGCCGGGGACAGACAGCGAAGGTTAGTATGTAGTGTTTGTTTTAGTTAACTTTTACGCTGGTAACCAGGGTAAACATCGGGTTACTAAGCACGGCCCTGCGCCTAGTAACCCGATGTTTACCCTGGTTACCAGTGAAGACATCGCTGAATCGGCATCACACACTCCGATTCAGCGATGTCTGCAGGGAGTCCAGCGACAAAATAAAGTGCTGGACTTTCTGCAGCGACCAATGACATCACAGCAGGATCCTGATCGCTGCTGCGTGTCAAACTGAACGATATCGCTAGCCAGGACGCTGCAACGTCACGGATCGCTAGCGATATCGTTCAGTGTGAAGGTACCTTTAGTTGTTATCTTTTTGTAATGAACAGCCCTCTGTTGCCTATTGTCTGGAGAATTACGCAAATGACAGACTATTAGCGGAGAAGGCTGCAGCTGTTACCACTAGAGTCGGTTATTGGGAACTAACAGCGAGTGTATGGTATATAAACCTCCGATTCCAACACATGGAGTATATGTATATACCACCGGTACAGTCACTGCTAACTCCACGATAACCCAAGAACTACTAGAAGCCACTGCCAGTCATTTTTATACAGGCTGACTGGATGCCTGACAGGTAGCGTATGGCTTTCAGGAGTGTGGTTTACCGAACAAAAGGAACAGAACCATTAAATGTTATATTTAATCCTGAATGATAGGCGGTGTTTATAAGAAAAATATACTAAAGATTTTACAAAATTTACAAAGGGGACAAAATAATACAGCATATACAGTTACACAAAATAAACGGATTTACAAGAAATTTACTACTCTGGTCACAGAGATTTCTCAGATAGCGGATGGAAGCAGTCTGGATCAACTCTAAACTGAGACACTGAGATGTACTGTATCTTTATTACCACTGAACCCAGGTCATTATTCGAATTGACCTTATATCAGCACCTAAGTTACATGCACCCCCCTTTCCTTGATGACCTCGCGTGGGATGCTCTCAGCCCTTCAGGATTTTATGAAATATCTTCACTCCTGATGACCGCAGAATTCCGAGATTGCTGTCATATTTTTTATTGGGATTTTACCTTTCCATGGATAGTAAACATGACATGGCTGGCAGGGCCGCCATCAGGGCATGACGGCCGTGACTGGCGTATGGGGCCCGGTGAGCAGAGGGGGCCCGCATCGGGCCCCGTCTCATCTGGTCACCGGGCCCCCCCTGCAGGCGCTGCGGCAGCGGCACACTATTGACTAACTATTAATGTCACCCTTCCTGCCAGTAAAACCCCAGGGAATGAATGGAATGTAGGTGACCTGTAGTTACCTTCAGTCGCGGTGATGCGCCCTCTGCTGGATGTCCTTGTCAGAATGTTTTCCCACGCACAAGTTCATATGAGGACATCCAGCAGAGGGCGCATCACCGCGACTGAAGGTAATTACAGGTCTTTGACCTACATTCCATTCATTCGCTGGGGTTTTACTGGCAGGAGCACAGCTGCATTAGCAGGCTCCTGCTTGTAAAATTAGTTAACCCCTTCAGATGGATTTACATCGTTGGACGTGACAGAACGACAGAAGGTATGGGATATTGTTGTTTTTTTATTTTACCTTTTTTACAGAACGAGGGTCTTCAGGTGGAAAACCAGTATAATAAAATACTACAAAAACCTGTGTATGTATTTCATTAAAATACTTTGTAATAATGTGTGTGTGTGTGTGTTTTTAACCATTTCATACTATTGGATTAATAATGGATAGGTGTCATAATTGACGCCTCTCCATTATTAATCTGGCTTAATGTCACCTTACAATAGCAAGGTGACATTAACCCTTCATTACCCCATATCCCACCGCTACACGGGAATGGGAAGAGAGTGGCCAAGTGCCAGAATAGGCGCATCTTCCAGATGTGCCTTTTCTGGGGTGGCTGGGGGCAGTTGATTTTAGGGGGGGCAATAACCATGGACCCTCTCCTGGCTATTAATATCTGCCCTCAGTCACTGACTTTACCATTCTGGTGGAGGAAATTGCGTGGGAGCTTCCGCCAATTTTTTTCACGATTTAACCCTTTAATAGCTAGAGCGCACAAATTTTGCACATACACACTACTAACATTAGTAGTGTGGAATATGCAAAAAAAAGGGATATGAGATGGTTTACTGTATGTAAACCATGTCTCATATCATGTCGGGTTTGGAAAGGAGATAGCAAAAGCCGGCAATTGAATTACCGGCTTTTAAGCTATCTAGCGCTGTATGAAATATTAATATATATATATATATATACATATATGTGTCTCACTGACATATATATATATATATATATATATATATATATATATATATATACTCCTATACTATGTGTAGACATTTATCTTAGCTATTCTATTCTAACCTGTCAGTGTGATTTTACTGTACACCGCACTGAATTGCCGGCTTTTCTATAGAACACCACTGCGTATTTCTCGCAAGTCACACTGCTGGTCCGTGTGTAATCCGTATTTTTCTGGCCCCCATAGACTTTCATTGGCGTATTTTTTGCACAATATGGTGACAAACGCAGCATGCTGCGATTTTCTACGGCTGTAGAACACCGTATAATACGGATCAGTAAAATACGGCTGATAGGAGCTGGGGCATAGAGAAGCATTGTACCATATGCAATCCGTATTTTCAGCACCTCTCTTACGTCCGTAAAACACGCTAGTGTGAGGCCGGCCTAAGAGTTCTCTGGTCCGGCCGGGGATTTAGTACCTTTGCCAATTCTGGATAAACCTTGGACACACCTGTCCATGGATTTTATCACTACTCTTCCTCCTTCAAAGGGCAACTCTGTAGTCTGGGTAGTGGTTGATAGATTTTCTAAACAAGCCCACTTTGTGCCGTTATCTGCGTTGCCTTCTGCTGAAACCTTGGCTCGTTTGTTCATTCAGCATATAGTTCAGTTGCATGAGGTCCCTTTGAATGTGGTGTATGACAGGGGTGTGCAATTTGTTGCTAGATTTTGGAGGGCTTTTTGTAAGAAGTTGGGGGTTACGTTGTCCTTCTCCTCTACTTATCACCCAGAATCTAATGGTCAGACTGAACGCACCGACCAGTCGTTGGAACAAATTTTAAGATGCCTTGCCTCTTCCAGACAGGAGGACTGGTGTGAGGTATTACCCATGGAAGAATTTATATTAAACTGTCTTATTAATCAGTAAACTGGCAAATCTCCTTTTCAAGTCAATTATGGATTTGCTCCGCAATTTGGAGAATTTTGACGCATGGATTCTGGTTGCCCTGGTGCTGAGGGTCTGGTGCAACAGTTAAGAACCTTTTGGAGGGAGGTTCAGGGTAATATCTCCAAAACTCAAAGGAGGTACAAACATTTTGCAGACAGGAGGAGGGGGTCAGCTCCTACACTGACAGTGGGGGAGAAGGTGTGGTTGTCTACCCATAACATCAAACTTAAAATACCCTCTATGAAGTTGGGCCCCAGGTTTATAGGTCCATACAAGATATTAGAGGTGATCAACCCGGTGGCCTATAGATTACAGTTGCCCGCCTCCTTCAAAATATCAAATGTCTTCCACAGGTCCCTATTAAAACCTTTGGGGACGGTTAGAGAAGAGTCCTCATCCAATGTTCCGCCAGTGTTGGTAGAGGGTCAACCAGAGTATGAGGTAGGGCGCATCATTGATTCACGGTGGATGCGTCGAAGGCTTCAGTACTTAATACATTGGAAGGGTTATTCTATTGAGGATCGGTCATGGGTTCCGGCCAGTTCTGTGCATGCTGATCGACTGGTGTGGGCTTTTCATGCCAGGTACCCTGAGAAGCCTGTGGGGTCCAGTGGCCCCCCGTTAAGGGGGGGTACTGCCATGGTTAGGACAAAGTTATGTCTTGTACTCTCAGGGTTGATGTTCTTAGCCTCTCTTTCAAGATGGGAGGGCTATTTATACTCGCTCCTAACCTGGCATCCTTGTCAGCTATAGGTTTTCTGCAGTCTGTATGCTTGACCTCTGAAGTGTGTGCTGGCTTGCTTTGTGTCTTGCTGTCACCTGCTTTATTCATTTTCCTGGATTACTGACTTCTGGCTTGGCTTCTGATTATTCTTTGACTCTCCCTGTTAGTATCTTGTAATCTCCTGGCTAAGACCTATGTTTGTTTCACTATTCTTTTATGCTTGTCCCTTCTCTGTTTCCCTGGCATCTGGCTCCGCCCCCTGACCGCCTCCCACTCTGTCACATGATCGTAGGTCCTTTTGCTTTACCTGATCACTCTGTCACATGTGGAAGGTCCTGTTGGTGTTTATGTTAGTTACCCGGTGTCTGGTCCAGCTCCCTGGCTGCTGGGTGCAGTTTCCCCTGCAGCATTAATACCCGGGTATCGTGACAGTGGCCTAACCAGATATTAGGTTTAGTGGGCAATCACTTTTTTTACACAGGGCCCTGTAGGATTGGATTTCTTTTTCCCTTACTAATACCTTCATTCAAAAGCTGCATTTTGTGTTTGTGTTATCTTTGCCTAATATTTAACCCCTTCATGACCGGGGGATTTTTCGTTTTTCCGTGTTCGTTTTTCGCTCCCCTCCTTCCCAGAGCCATAACTTTTTTATTTTTCCGTCAATTTGGCCATGTGAGGGCTTATTTTTTGCGGGACGAGTTGTACTTTTGAACGACATCATTGGTTTTAGCATGTCGTGTACTAGAAAACGGGAAAAAAATTCCAAGTGCGGTGAAATTGCAAAAAAAGTGCAATTCCACATTGGTTTTTTGTTTGGCTTTTTTGCTAGGTTCACTAAATGCTAAAAATGACCTGCCATTATGATTCTCCAGGTCAGTACGAGTTCATAGACACCTAACATGACTAGGTTATTTTTTATCTAAGTGGTGAAAAAAAATTCCAAACTTTGCTAAAAAAAAAAAAAAAATTGCGCCATTTTCCGATACTCGTAGCGTCTCCATTTTTCATGATCTGGGGTCGGTTGAGGGCTTATTTTTTGCGTGCCGAGATGACGTTTTTAATGATAGCATTTTGGTGCAGATACGTTCTTTTGATCACCCGTTATTGCATTTTAATGCAATGTCGCGGCGACCAAAAAAACGTAATTCTGGCGTTTCGAATTTTTTTCCCGCTACGCTGTTTAGCGATCAGGTTAATACTTTTTTTTAATTGATAGATCGGGCGATTCTGAGCGCGGCGATACCAAATATGCGTAGATTGGATATTTTTTTTATTGATTTATTTTGATTGGGGCGAAAGGGGGGTGATTTAAACTTTTATGTTTTTTTTATTTTTTCACATTTTTTTAAACTTTTTTTCTTAACTTTTGCCATGCTTCAATAGCCTCCATGGGAGGCTAGAAGCTGGCACAGCACGATCGGCTCTGCTACATAGCAGCGATCTGCTGATCGCTGCTATGTAGCAGAAATGGAGGTGTGCTGTGAGCGCCGACCACAGGGTGGCGCTCACAGCCACCGCTCATCAGTAACCATAGAGGTCTCTGGGACCTCTATGGCTACAATATACAAGCATCGCCGACCCCCGATCATGTGACGGGGGTCGGCGATGACGTCATTTCCGGCCGCCCGGCCGGAAGCGGTAGTTAAATGCCGCTGTCTGCGTTGATGACAGCGGCATTTAACTAGTTAATAGGTGCGGGCAGATCGCGATTCTGCCCGCACCTATTGCGGGCACATGTCAGCTGTTCAAAACAGCTGACATGTCCCGGCTTTGATGCGGGCTCACCGCGGAGCCCTGCATCAAAGCAGGGGAGCCGGCATCGGACGGTATAGTACGTCTGATGCCGGTAAGGGGTTAAATTTGTTTTGATGATTTCAAACATCAGGATGGGGCTCAGGCGCAGGTCGGAGGACATATATGTATATATTCCAGGTTGGGGAAACCCATCAGACTCTAGTTACGCCACTGCAGGTAAGAGATCTGCGGCTTTGTAGGTCCAGCAATGGCAACCCTGGCAGCAAAAGCTCAATATAGATATAACTTGATGGGCAGGCAGGAAATCCCTGGCTGTTTAGGAACTTCAGCATCGGCAGCTGCAAAACTGTATGGAACACAATATGCTACAGTAAACCAAACCAAAAAAAAAAAAAAAAACAAGGATCCCTAAAAAATAACTTTTAATCGCAATAGTTAAAAATAGAAGACTTTATATATCATATATAATAAAAAAGTACACAGTGTACCTAAAGAACCCTATAACGGACTACAATGAATCCTGCCTGTGAGTGGAGGTTGGCACCCTAATTTACGGCGGTTGGCGCCCCCACTCCTCGACGGCTCACCCTTTTAAATCCCTAAAAAAGGCCTGAATTACAGAAAGCCTAGTGAGCCCTAAAGTACAATCCTATACTGTCAGCTACCTACCAGTGGAGGTTGGCACCCTAATTTACTGCGGTAAGCGCCCCCACTCCTCGGCGGCTGACCCTAGGGTCCCTCACAGTCCCTATAATAGGGATAGACAGAAGATAATGTGGGAAAATGGATGTCATCCTGACCATAGTCTGTCAATACGTCCCCAGGTAATGGGCATTAATAATGTCCCACGTAATGGGCATTACCTGGGGACGTATTGACAGACTATGGTCAGGATGACATCCATTTTCCCACATGGACTTCTGGGCCTAATTGGAAAGGGCATAATACACCTCAACAAATAGATGAGTATAGCGGTTATATACCTTTATGCATACTGTCTATGTGGTAAGAACGATTGTGTTCAAGTACCCCGAGGATTGTAAAAGAGGTGTATATACATGCTAAAACTACTTGCCTACTATGGTTTTCCATTTATTACCTGGTGGATCCATGTTTTTAGGAGTATCTGTCCTATCATGATAAATGACATGCTGCCTTTTTACTGGTATAAAAATATTACACATTGATGTGGATCCAGTGTGTTTGTTGAAAGACTATCTGGTGGCATTGAGCATTTGTTTTTTGCTGAATATTATGATAATTTGGGAGTAGTGTGACCAATACACATTTTTTGTCATCTCACATATTCTGTCTATTCTTGCATTTTTTGCTGGTCAGATTAATCCAATTTGGACAAGATACATCTTTACACTCCGCTATACCCAGTTATCTGTAAGGGTATTTATTGTGGTGGTATATATTGTTATGTGACATCTACCATATATGTGACATCCACCATATATTGCTGTATAGAACTGTGATAGCAATTTATCTTTCTTTTTTTCTTTTTTCTTTTTTTGTATTTCATTTTTCCATTTTTTGTGTGTTTTTTCACGGGTATCGGAGGTGTATGTGGGACATTATCTTCTGTCTATCCCTATTATAGGGACTGTGAGGGACCCTAGGGGCAGCCGCCGAGGAGTGGGGGCGCCTACCGCAGTAAATTAGGGTGCCAACCTCCACTGGAAGGTAGCTGACAGTATAGGATTGTACTTTAGGGCTCACTAGGCTTTCTGTAATTCAGGCCTTTTTTAGGGATTTAAAAGGGTGAGCCGTCGAGGAGTGGGGGCGCCAACCGCCGTAAATTAGGGTGCCAACCTCCACTGACAGGCAGGATTCATTGTAGTCCGTTATAGGGTTCTTTAGGTACACTGTGTACTTTTTTATTATATATGATATATAAAGTCTTCTATTTTTAACTATTGCGATTAAAAGTTATTTTTTAGGGATCCTTGTTTTTTGTTTTTTTTTTGTTTGGTTTACTATTGCTCTAGGGTTCCAAATTATTCAGTTGTTTGGTTTTCTACAATATGCTACAGCCATTCTAATCAATAGCATCAACTGTAGGTGACTTCAATTCCTCTCTGATCCATGCCTCATGACAACTGTAAGATGTTCCATACTCTGAGGACAATCTGGTCCGCTTGGGAGTAACAAAGCCACTTGCCACTCTGAATGCCCTTTCTGACAGTGCACACGAGGCTGAACAAGACCGTACGCCCATGGCAAAATAGTCTAGTTTTTGCCACTGGCCCAATTTGCTCACCCAAAAGTCCATGGGGTCAGGTTCCAGGGTATTTGGCAGAGAAAAAAAAACAGTTTACGTATGACTGAACCTGGTTCAGACAGCGCATATCCATCTGATGTGTGTCTGGTTTGCATGCAGTAGGAGAAATCCAGTTCAATTATATAAAATCTTCAGCTTAATTAGTATATGATTAAAACAGCTTCACATTTTTTGTTAGTCCGTAGATAAGACCATCAGCATGTTTCTGGTGCACTCATGATGACTGAGGGTGCCAGAAACACATTTTAATAATATCCAAAAACCCTCAAGATTTTATACCATTGAGCTGGATTTCTTTTACTACATTCTGATCACTATTGTCAGTGGCAGCGACGTTCAGTCTGGGCTCCAGAGGGACTAGGCAACTGCGGTGAGCTGACTTTTTTCTCTTTCCAATTTGCATCTGGTTTCTGCAGCAGCAGATAAAATAACTGGTCCTTAACTTCATGTATTCTGCAATCACTGCTGCTGCTCCAGATACTTGTTATAGCAATAGCGCTGCCACAGGAAGGGTAGCATTGACTTTGGGGGGGAAGCAGAGCGGCTCCTGGTCAGACATGCAGTCGTTAGACATTTGCTTAGTAAAAGCTTCACTAAGTATGGAATACTGCCCAAGTTGGGAGACTTTATACCCAGGAAGGGGTGCAGGTTGGGGAGAGATTGTTATAGAATGAGTGACATTATACCAGGATGAGGCCCAGATTGAGGGACATTGTTATAGGATGGGGGATATTATACCAGACAGGGGGCCTTTATAGTGGACATTATGCCAGGATGGGAGATTGTTACAGGAAGGGGCCAGGATAGGGAACATTATTACTGGAAGAGGCTCAGGATGGTGGATATTATGCCAGGAAGGGACTCATGATGAGGAATATTATAAGAGGAAGAAGTCCAGGATAAGGGAGGGACATTATTACAGGATAGTGGCCAGGACAGGGGGACATTATTACAGAAAGGGACCACGATGGGGGACTTTATTACAGGAAGGTGCCTAGATGGGGACATTATTACAAGGAGGAGCCAAGATAGGAGATGTTGTTATAAGCAGGGGCCAGGATGAGGGACATTATTACATGGAGCCTGAATACATTTGTCTTTATATTATCTAAAATGCTATGAAGCCCTTGCATCTGAGCAACATATAGGTTGGGGCCCAGGTCCAAATTTTGCACCGATACCCATCGGACACTGTTTAAATGCATGACTATCCAATCCTCATCCCTTTGCATAAAGATATGTGTGTTAGTCCAAAAGCAATCAAACATGCAGCTTGCCACTGTATAGTATATATTGAATCTTTCTGTGAGGTAAGGCTGAGATCTTGTATTCATTTATTTTTCCTTTTTTTACCGTGTGCCATTTTTAAATAGGGGCTGGTTACTGTTAGACCACTTGCGTGTTATCCCTGACTTTATCTCCATTTAACAGCTCTACCCTTAAGGTACCGTCACACATAACGATATCGTTAACGATATCGTTGCTTTTTGTGACGTAGCAACGATATCTTACTTACATTCCTGTCGCGTCCTTCAGCATCAGCTTCCCTGCGTCCCCCAGTGTCAGCGCCGGCCGGCCGTAAAGCAGAGCACAGTGGTGACGTCACCGCTCTGCTTTCCGGCCAGCGCTTACACAGTGCAGGGAAGCTGACACTGGGGGATGCGACAGGAATGTAAGTATGTAGTGTTTTTTTTTTACTTTTACAATGGTAACCGGGGTAAGCATCGGGTTACTAAGCGCGGCCCTGTGCTTAGTAACCCGATGTTTACCCTGGTTACCCGGGGACTTCGGCATCGTTGGTCGCTCGAGAGCTGTCTGTGTGACAGCTCCCCAGTGACCACACAACGACTTACCAACGATCACGGCCAGTATCGCTGGTCGGGATCGTTGGTAAATCGTTAAGTGTAACGGTACCTCTAGGGTTAAGTTATTTTGTGTAGCGAGAGGTAATTTTATATTATAAGGATCGTTCCATGTGTTTAACCTTGCTGTGTTAATTAGTATAGTGTTATTTCAGTAAAGGCTAGCAACTTATCAGCTTTAACTTCCTAAAATAGCTTCATCTAATGCCTCAGCCACAGTGTTCCAGATTGTAAATGAGTGTAACACCAAATGTTTGAAAGTCGCTATTTACACATAATGTAATGATTGTATTTTCAACATCACCCTAGTTTCAAGCATTTTCTAGTGAGCTCATTTACAGTTTTTAATTTTCATAGAAATATTTTGCTGAACACAATAATAATTTAGAATCATTATAAAAACTCGATTTTGAGAAATCGGACTAATCCCTGATTAGTGAGGACGGACTAGGCCGCAGGCCTTGAGGGAGGACGACATGACAGGGTTGAATGGGCCTATAGGGGGTGAGCGGAAAGGTGGGGGCAATATTGTGGAGTGAGATCAGGGTATTATTTGAATTGGGGTTTACGGATTGGCTGAGGGCAAGGTAGGCAGGAAGGTGGGGGCAGTAAAGGGGGGGTTGAATATAAAAGGGGGCACCCATCTTAGAGGAGCAACCATTTTGGTGCCCCTCTGACTTAGATAGCAAGCGCTGTGGGTTTAAGGATAATGGAGGTAGAGGCAATTTTACAGCACCTCCGTGATGCGGCTAAGACCAGGGGCGCAGGTTGGCTACAGGCGTCGCTGCAAGGCCTGCTTCCTGAGGGGGGACCTGGGTCATCTACTTCCCTGACTGAGGGCCGCCGGCCTAGGAGGTCTCGTCCTCCGGAGCGCCTGAGCCCAGAGGTCACCCCTAGGGCCCGTCGCCGTGTGAGGAGCCCCTCAAGGGACCCTCCGGTTCCCGCAGCTAACCGCGGCTCTAGCGAGTGCTGCCAGGGAGCCGGGAGGAATCCCATTAGTCGGCGGGGCCTACAGCGGGGGGAGGTGTCGGCCTCCCCTTCATCTGAAGGATCGTCTTCGCATGTGGATCCAGGGATGGGAGCGGCCGGTGCTCAGCCAGGAACGGGCCCGGCTCAGCGGCGACAAGTGGCACAGAGGAAAGGACGGGGGCCTGCGCGACGGGCTCCTCAGCCAGCGGTACGGCGCGGGGGGTCGGCGCACTTACCGGAGACTGCCGGAGCACAGGAGCCAGGTACAGGAGCGGCGGCGAGCCCATCCATCCGGGCCGCCGCTCAGCGTGGAAGGGAAGATTCTCGGGCGGCAGCAGCACAGGCCCAGGAGCGCAGAGCAGTCAGTGATGGGCGCCGGTTTAGCCCCGCCCACTCGCTGGCTGCTGCTGCTAGTAACCGTTGCAGTGCTGGAAGCACTGCAGTTAATGTGGATCTTTGGGATTGTCAGAGGGGGGTACAATTAGGAGCTGTAGAGGGGCAGAGGGCATTAGTGTATGGGGGGGTTGAGGCAGGTAGTGGGGGCAGGTTGGCGGAGCGTCCCGCTGCGCGCCTTGATTCATCGCGGGCAGCATCTATGGATCGGGACCACCCAGTGGATTCTATCTCTGCAACGACATCTCAGGACTGGCCCATGGAAGTTCGTGGAGCATCAAGCCCGCCCGGACACGGAGGAGCACGGACTGTAGGAGCGCATCTGGACCCGGGATCAGCGGCTGCTGGGATCACAGCGCCCAGGCAGCCAGGTGAGAGTGCCGTTTTACCTTCTTTATTACCATCACTAGCTCCTAGTGTTGATTCGGGTAGAGGGGAGGTTTCTATAGGGGGGGTTAGTGTTGGTGCAGGTATTTTAATGCAAGGGTTAAGAGATTTGTTTCAAATGTGGGAAACAAGGGGTAGGCAAATTGAACCGTCGCCGTTATCGGCGTGGTTGGGGAACGTTCGGGAGAGGGCAGTCCCCGGGGCGGAGGGAGTCGGCGACTCTTGCGGACATGGATCCAGTATTTCACAGGGGGCTCCATTGGCACCTGGGTTGACATCAGTTGGTAGTTGTGAAGTAGTTCAACAGGGGGGCTCGGCGATAACGGAAAGTGGGAATAAAGAGAAAGACGAATCAACTCGGGTGGATGATTCGGCTAAGGGGGAGGTGTACGTATGTTTTGAGGGGCCTTTGGGCGCGCATTTGAAACCTGAGGTAAAAGAGAGAATTTGGAAAGGGGAGTATGTTGAAATTTTCTCGCTACTCCCTTTAGAGCGCTTCAATTTAGACAAAGCCCGTAGGGATGATTCCAAAAAAGAGGACGAGGAGAAGAGAAGGTTTAGATTAATTCCACGTACTTTTTCTAACTGGTTACAGGCTTTTGCGATTTTTGCTAGTGTCATAGGGGAAAAATCGCCGGAAACTTGTGCCCCATTGTTTTGCTATTTAGATATCATTGGGGAGGCATACAGGGTTTATGGGGGTCAAGGGTGGATTAGATACGATGAACAGTTTCGTCAACGTAAAGCAGTACGTCCAAATATTCGGTGGGATCACAAGGATATTTCTTTGTGGATGAGAGTGACAGCACCGGTCAGGCCGAGTCTGGGTTCTCAGTCATTTCTTGGGGGCACCGGGGGTTCAGGACAGTCGGGGCACTCGGTGGTCATGCAGAAGGGACTGTGTTTTGCCTTCAACGACGGGTCATGCAGATTTGGGGCAAAGTGTAAGTTTAAGCACGAATGTTCATCATGCGGAGGTACCCATGGGGCAGCTAGATGTTTTAGGGGCGGAAAATAAAAAGGGGCAGATGGATTTGAAAAAAGGGGTGACTCCGGTGCGTCTAGCAGAGATGGAGCGGTTCCTAAGTAGATATCCTGATGAAAGGGCAGCGTCAACTTTGAGAAATGGTTTTAAGAATGGTTTTTCAATACCTTTTGTGGACGTTAAGGTGCAATGGTCCAAAAAGAATTTAAAATCGGCTTACGATTTTCCTCAAGTGGTCACGGAAAAATTGAATAAGGAGGTGTCGCTTGGAAGAATGGCTGGCCCATTTCAGTCTCTCCCTATGGAAGGATTGAGAGTTTCCCCATTAGGGGTGGTGCCCAAAAAGGAGGCTAACAAATTTAGGCTAATCCATCATCTTTCGTTCCCAAAAGGTTTGTCAGTGAACGACGGCATTGATCCACAGTTGTGTTCAGTTCTTTATACGTCGTTTGACACAGCTATGGAGTGGGTGAGACATTGTGGACAGGGGGCTTTGTTGGCAAAAACCGATATTGAGGCCGCTTTTCGTTTGCTTCCTGTCAATCCGGATAGTTTACATTTGTTGGGGTGTTTCTGGAATGGGGGTTTCTATGTGGATCGTTGTTTGCCGATGGGCTGTTCCCTGTCGTGTGCATATTTTGAATTGTTCAGTACGTTTTTGGAGTGGACGGTAAAAGATGTATCCGGACTTCGATCTTGCATCCATTATCTGGATGATTTTTTGTTTGTTGGTCCAGCGCTCTCCGCGGACTGTTCAATTTTGCTTCATTCAATGGAGAGTGTGTCAAGCAGGTTCGGCGTTCCGTTAGCCGCTGACAAGACGGTAGGTCCGGTAACATGTTTGAGTTTTTTAGGCATCGAGATAGATACGGTTGCGATGGAATGTCGGCTACCTATGGATAAACTCGTGAGCATGAGAATGGACGTGAGGAGGGTGTATGAGTCAAAAAAGGTGACGTTGCATGTGGTGCAATCCTTGTTGGGGAAGTTGAATTTTGCATGCCGTATCATGCCAATGGGTAGGGCTTTTTGTCGCAGACTGTCTTTGGCTACTGTTGGAGTTCAGTCTCCGTCTCATTTTATCAGGCTTCGAAAGGCCTTAAAGGATGATTTGAAAGTATGGATGCTTTTCCTGGATTCTTATAACGGGAAGTCACTATGGATTGCACCGTTGGTGCCTGCGGAGGATTTGGGTTTTACGATTGGCCCAGTAGACGAGCAGGGTTTTTGTTTGGTCTTTCGAGGAAGTTGGTTAGCGTGTCGATGGCCGCCTTCATGGGTTGACAACGGTTTTTCTACTAATCGATTGCTGTGTATGGTTTTTCCCATTGCTGTTGCTTTATCTTTATGGGGATCAGAGGTCAGTAACATGAAGATTTGTTTCGGTTGTGAGTCGGAAGGCGCCGTGAGGGCGCTAAATTCACTATCATCCGCAGATTCGGCGTTGCTACGAGTTTTGCAGCATATCGTTTGGTTGGGCTTACGGTTTAACTTGTGGGTCACTGCGGAATTTCGGCTGTCTAATGAATCATTGACTGGTGACGCTATTTTTCATTCACAGTGGGATCGGGTTCCAGATGGCATGTCTCAAGTGGATCTCGTGCGAGTGTTCTGCCCGGAGGAATTATGGAAGCTTCCGTTGGGGCAGTAAGAGGGTTAATGTCTAGGTCATTGGCGCCAGGAACTTGGTCACATTATATTAAGGCTTGGGATACTTGGGAGGATTGGGACTTCTCGCTTGGATCAGATATGCATGACGACGAGAAATTGCTGTTGCTTTTGGGTCAAAAATGGGATTTAGGTTGGTCGGTACCTAAAGTTAATCAATTTTTGGCTGGTCTAGCATTCGGTTTTAAATTTAGGGGGTTACAGGACGTCACTAAATCATTTATGGTCCTCCAGGTGATGAAGGGGTGGCGTAAGGGTTGGAAAAGTTTAGATGGTCGTCGCCCTGTTTCCTATGAGATTTTATTGCAGTTAGGTGAGCAATTACCAAGGGTATGTGCTACTCAACCGGAGGTGGTTTTGTTTAAGTTGGCATTTGCTTTGGCATTCTTTGGGGCATTTCGTTTGGGGGAGTTGGTCAGTCCCTCTAAGAATAAAAAAGGGGGGCTGCTGGGTCGGGATGTAGTTTTACATGGGGATAAGCTGGTGATTTGGCTGCGTCAATCAAAAACTGATTTGGCTGGAAAAGGGTGTAAAATTGTGCTATTCGAGGTGATGGGTTCCCCATTGTGCCCTGTATTATGTTTTAGGGAGTTTTCAGAGGGGAGGGTTTGGGATGATGAGCCACTGTTATTACACAGAGATGGATCGTTTTTATCTCGGTATCAGTTTGTCACTATATTTAAGCGCTGTTTGACGCAAGGGGGTATTTCGGCTGAGAATTTTTCGGGTCACTCATTTAGGATAGGTGCAGCCACGGAAGCGGCGAGAAGAGGTTTAGGGGAGGACGTGGTGCGGAGGATTGGTCGTTGGGAATCTGTGAGGTTTAGGTCTTATATTCGCCCGTCATTGGTTTAAAGGTGGTCTTGAGTTGGGTGAGGATTTAATCGGGTCGTGCTTTGTGATTATTATGTTTTGGTTTGTTGTTTTTTCTTTTCAGGAGAAAGGCCTTTACTTGCATGGATTATGGGCCATTCGTTTGTATTTTGGGCAGCGGTAAGAGCGGACTTTCGCCCTCAAGGGAGACAGCTCGGTGTGGAAAAGTCATCAGCGACCATACGTTGGATTGGAAAACGTGGAATGTATTGGAAGCAGCTTTTACCGGAATTTCATAAGTTTGGGCGTTTGGACCGGGTACCGGATTTACTGGTGATTCATTTGGGGGGCAACGACCTTGGTAAACGCCCCTGTAGAGAACTGATCAACGACATCAAATTTGATGTTTTAAGGTTGTGGGCTATGTTCCCGCGTTTGTTGGTAATCTGGTCGGATATTATTCCCAGGAAAGTTTGGTTTGGAGCACGATCAGTGCAGGGTATCAACAGGGCCAGAATAAAAGTTAATAGGGCAGTTTCCCGTTTTATGGTGCGGAATGGGGCTCTTGTAATTCGCCATTTGGATTTGGAGTCGGGAACCGGCGAGTATTGGAGAAAAGATGGAGTACATTTGAATGCTATCGGTTTGGACTTATGGTGTCTTGCAGTGCAGGAAGGTATCGAGAAAGGGCTGCGGGTGTGGCGGGACACAAATGTCTGAGGGGTCAGGACATTGGTGTTGGTGGCGGGGGGAATGGGGTCCTCGAAGTTGGTGGTGTTAAGAAATGGCGGATTGGAGGGGGGGGGGGATGTGTGAGATCCTGGACTCCCCCTGGTGTGGCTTAGAGAATCGGTGGTTATACAGTCGAGAAGACTGGGGACGTGGGATTTTTTTGGAGGATATTGGCCGGGCGAGTCTTTAAGCGTCTCTGAGCTGGTGCCTAGCGGCTGGGGGCAGGGACACGACCTGGAGGCCAAATTTATGGAGATTGGATACGAGTTGGTTGACTCTTGGGGGCTTCGAGGACCGCCTTCCCTGGGGTTTTTTCAATGTTAATAAATGTTATGTTTTAAATGTTAATAAAAGATGGCTGCTGTGGCCAAATTTATCCAAACAAATGTTTTATGTGTAGTTATTGGGTAGGGGGGCCACGACAGTGTGGGAAGTCAGTAGATACTAGTAAATAAGGTTATTGGTCAATTTAAGCGAAACTCACAGGCATCATGAATACCTAATGTCAAGTGAGGACGGACTAGGCCGCAGGCCTTGAGGGAGGACGACATGACAGGGTTGAATGGGCCTATAGGGGGTGAGCGGAAAGGTGGGGGCAATATTGTGGAGTGAGATCAGGGTATTATTTGAATTGGGGTTTACGGATTGGCTGAGGGCAAGGTAGGCAGGAAGGTGGGGGCAGTAAAGGGGGGGTTGAATATAAAAGGGGGCACCCATCTTAGAGGAGCAACCATTTTGGTGCCCCTCTGACTTAGATAGCAAGCTCCCACCCACCCTCCCTTTTTGAATGGGGTAATTACTGGTTGGATCACAATTTTGGAACTTTAAGGTTAATTTAATGATGGCAGCGAGGGTTAAATTCATGGCGCTAAAGGGAATTAGTTATGCTTCGTCGCGGCAGCAGGGCGGGGGGAATGGGGTCCTCGAAGTTGGTGGTGTTAAGAAATGGCGGATTGGAGGGGGGGGGGGGATGTGTGAGATCCTGGACTCCCCCTGGTGTGGCTTAGAGAATCGGTGGTTATACAGTCGAGAAGACTGGGGACGTGGGATTTTTTTGGAGGATATTGGCCGGGCGAGTCTTTAAGCGTCTCTGAGCTGGTGCCTAGCGGCTGGGGGCAGGGACACGACCTGGAGGCCAAATTTATGGAGATTGGATACGAGTTGGTTGACTCTTGGGGGCTTCGAGGACCGCCTTCCCTGGGGTTTTTTCAATGTTAATAAATGTTATGTTTTAAATGTTAATAAAAGATGGCTGCTGTGGCCAAATTTATCCAAACAAATGTTTTATGTGTAGTTATTGGGTAGGGGGGCCACGACAGTGTGGGAAGTCAGTAGATACTAGTAAATAAGGTTATTGGTCAATTTAAGCGAAACTCACAGGCATCATGAATACCTAATGTCAAGTGGAATCTAATGATGCCAACTCAAATCTCTCCCAGTTCACACTTTATCTCCCACTGTCAGCCTTGTCATTATGTTTCGTAATCGTCTTTTTTATGCTTCTATTCTATATATGTCTTTTTCACACCATTGTCTTCTCTTTCTGAATTTCCAATTCATACTCTATCTTGTTAGTCAATCTGATTTATACAGAAATAATCCTTTTTGCAGTAATTGAAAAACTCATCATCAGGGGCAACAATGCAGTGTAGGATAACAGAATTGTGTAATTGTTGTATTATGGATCTAGACTACAGTGATCTGAGATACAGTTGCAAATTCTTAATTTCATGACCATTATTATTATTGTACATGTAAAAATAATATTTAGAATTGAGAGTCCTCAGTGGTTGATACCTTTTAATGGCTAAGGCTACTTTCACACTAGCGTTAACTGCAATACGTCGCAATGCGTCGTTTATGGGAAAAAACGCATCCTGCAAAGTTGTTTGCAGGATGCGTTTTTGCCCCATAGATTAACATTAGCGACGCATTGCGACGCATTGCCACACATTGCAACCGTCGTGCGACGGTTGCGCCGTGATGTGGCGGACCGTCGGGAGCAAAAACGCTTCATGTAACGTTTTTTGCTGCCGACGGACCGATTTTTCCAACCGCGCATGAGCGACCGGAACTCCTCCCCCACCTCCCCGCACCTCACAATGGGGCAGCGGATGCGATGAAAATCTGCATCCGCTGCACCCATTGTGCGGCGCAAACAACGCTAGCGTCGGTAACCCGGTAGTGTCGGTAACTAGCCCGACGCTAGTGTGAAAGTAGCCTAACTGAAAAGATGGTAATGAATTGCAAGCTTTCGAGACTACACAGGTCTCTTCATCAGGCAAAGACTAAAACAGATTCTGAAGAATCACATATTTATGCACAACATGGCATAGAAAAAAAAAAAAAAGGAAAAACCTGTCCATTATAATGACCACAGACAAGATAAAGATCCCCAATTCACATCAGGACTACAAGATCCCAGGTACTTTCAAGCTGCGTCACTTCTAATGTGGTGTACCTAATTATTTGTACTAAATGTCCAACTGGGGGTCTGTATGTGGGGGAGACAGGGCAGAAACTGAGAAAAAGGATGAACTCTCATCGCTATACAATAAAAGAAAAAGAATGGATCTACCTGTGGCAATACATTTTTGTCTCCCAAATCATAACATTGTGGACATGAAATTACTTGTGTTGAAAGGTAGCTTCAAATCTCAGAGAGACAGAAGAGTGGGGGAATATAAACTGATGATGACCTTTGACACTCTCACTGCAGGAATGAATGTGTCGCATGGATTTATGTCTTTTTACATCAACTAAGGAACTTGCCCCTCAGACCATGTGGGGTCATCACAACAGAGACCCTAATCACAAGACAATAAAACAATCCTTATCTAAGAATTGGCCCAATATTTATGGATGTAACTGTTTATCACTCATGGTAATTCTGCTTCATGTCACCTGTCTTATCCATGGTTTTTCCATTTTTTTTCTATGCCATGTTGTGCATAAATATGTGATTCTTCAGAATTTGTTTTAGTCTTTGCCTGATGAAGAGACCTGTCTAGTCTCGAAAGCTTGCAATTTGTTACCATCTTTTCAGTTAGCCATTAAAAGGTATCAACCACTGAGGACTCTCAATTCTAAATATTTTTCTATCTACTGGCTAACACGGTACCAAGATATATTTCTTGCATGTAAAAATAAGAAACTTTGTAATATAGCCTAGGGAAATCTGCTTCTCTCTCCTCCTGCAAGGATTACACAGGTCAACAAAAAAAAAATTTTTTTCTGGTGTCCAAAATATTTTAATGAATTTGGGGTATTTTTGGGGTGCTGATTCTGAATATGCTTATCAGTTTTGCCAGATTGGCTCAAGTTTTTGAGATTTTTGGTATCTTATTTATAGCACTTGTTGGTAAATGCGACGCATCATCTCATTAATTTCTTTGGATTAGTACTTGAACTGAGCAGTTCTCAATATAGTTTTGTGTTAATTAGTGTTCTAAAAGTTTGTTCATAGCTTGATTTTTGCACTAACTTTATGTTGTTGTCTGTTTTCCAGTGAAAAGCATGAACTCATCAAGAAGAAGTTGTCTTAATGATCCAGACTCATTCTGTTACATTTGTGGTGCATACACACTGCCAATACACACTTCATCATCATCAGGTGGGGGAAGGTCAGGTAACATGGTAACCACAGGTACAGGCACATCTTCACAATGAGGGACAGGCCTTCTTGCAGATTCCATGTTAGGATACTCCCATTTTCGTTTCTTATGCTTATTGAATCCTTGCACTTGCACTGCACAGAAATAACAGTCATCATGATGATTTTTTTGCTCTCTCCACACCATTGGAACACCAAATTTGAAGCTTTTGCTTTGTCCTTTGCTCCATTTTCGTAATAATTCGATACATGCTTTGCACACTATGTGTGGTGCCCAAAACTTGTCTTGGTCCCCAAGCATAACCCCAAAATAGGCAAAATACACTTTTTTTACGAAGTCTGTTATGTTTCTTCTATGTTTTGGCAGTGTGTATTCACCACAAATGTAACAGAATGAGTCTGGATCGTTAAGACAACTTCTTCTTGATGAGTTCATGCTTTTCACTGGAAAACAGACAACAACATAAAGTTAGTGCAAAAATCAAGCTATGAACAAACTTTTAGAACACTAATTAACACAAAACTATATTGAGAACTGCTCAGTTCAAGTACTAATCCAAAGAAATTAATGAGATGATGCGTCGCATTTACCAACAAGTGCTATAAATAAGATACCAAAAATCTCAAAAACTTGAGCCAATCTGGCAAAACTGATGACATATTCAGAATCAGCAGCCCAAAGTTACCCTAAATTCGATGAAATATCTTTGGCACCAAAAATGCTGTTGACCAGGGTTATTCATTCTCAAAATGTTCTGTTCCCAGGTTTGTATATTTAATTTCCTAGAGGAGCATGCATGGCTTATAAGTCTCCTGTCCCTGACATGCTTGGCTTGTCACATGCTACAAGGAGAAATGTTACCCCTTAGGCCGGCGTCACACACAGCGTATGAAAATACGGTCCGTATATTACGGCCGTAATACGCTGAAAAGTCCCGAAAATAGTGGTCCGTAGCTCCTCCGTAGGCAGAGTGTGTCACCGTTTTTTGCGCATGGCATCCTCCGTATGTAATCCGTATGGCAGCCGTAATGCGTGTTTTTATCGCAGGCTTGCAAAACCGACATACGGCTATACAAGGGATCCATGTGTAAAAAAAAAAAAAACATATATACTGTCTATATATATATATATATATATATATATATATATATATATGTCAGTAGACACATATATGTATATATATTAATATTTCATCCAGCGCGATATAGCAGAAAGCCGGTAATTCAATTACCGGCTTTTGCTTTCTCCTTCCTAAAACCCGACATGATATGAGACCTGGTTTACATACAGTAAACCATCTCATATCCCCATTTTTTTTGCATATTCCACACTACTAATGTTAGTAGTGTGTATATGCAAAATTTGGCCGTTCTAGCTAGTAAATTAAGGGGTTAAATGGCGGAAAAAATTGGCGTGGGCTCCCGCACAATTTTCTACGCCAGAGTGGTAAAGCCAGTGACTGAGGGCAGATATTAATAGCCTGGAGAGGGTCCACGGTTATTGGCCCCCCCCCCCTGGCTAAAAACATCTGCCCCCAGCCACCCCAGAAAAGGCACATCTGGAAGATGCGCCTATTCTGGCACTTGGCCACTCTCTTCCCATTCCCGTGTAGCGGTGGGATATGGGGTTATGAAGGGTTAATGCCACCTTGCTATTGTAAGGTGACATTAAGCCAAATTAATAATGGAGAGGCGTCAATTATGACACCTATCCATTATTAATCCAATACTAGTAAAGGGTTAAAAAAAAACACACATTATTAAAAATTTATTTAATGAAAAAAACACAAAGGTTGTTGTATAAATTTATTCTACTCTCAATCCACTCACTGAAGACCCTCGATCTGTAAATCAAAAAAAAATAAATAAACCAAGAATATACATACCTTCCGAGGATCTGTAAGGTCCAACAATGTAAATCCATCTGAAGGGGTTAAAATATTTTGCAGGCAGGAGTTCTGTTAATGCAGCGCTACTCCTGCCTGCAAAACCCCAGCGAATGAAGGTAAAGTAGGTCAATGACCTATATTTAGCTTCATTTGCGGTGAGGCGCCCTCTGCTGGCTGTTCCTAGATCGTGGGAACTTTCCTAGAAAGATCCCTGGCTCGAGTTCATATGAGGACAACCAGCAGAGGGCGCCCTCTTATGATCGTTTTTTGACGTACGTCGCAATGCGTCGTTTTGGAGTAAAAACGCATCCTGCAAAGTTGCCCGCAGGATGCGTTTTTTCTCCATAGTCTTTAATTAGCGACGGATTGCCACACGTTGCATCCGTTGTGCGATGGATGTGTCGTGTTTTGGCGGACCGTCGGCACAAAAAAAAGTTCCATGTAACGTTTTTTGGTGCCAATTTTTTTCGCCATTTAACCCCTTAATTTATTAGCTAGAACAGCCAAATTTTGCATATACACACTACTAACATTAGTAGTGTGGAATATGCAAAAAAAAAATGGGGATATGAGATGGTTTACTGTATGTAAACCAGGTCTCATATCATGTCGGGTTTTAGGAAGGAGAAAGCAAAAGCCGGTAATTGAATTACCGGCTTTCTGCTATATCGCGCTGGATGAAATATTAATATATATACATATATGTGTCTCACTGACATATATATATATATATATATATATATATATATATATATATATATATATATATATATATATATATATATATATATATATATATATATATATATACCTATTCTATGTGTACACATTTATTCTACCTATTCTACTGTAAGCTGTCAGTGTGATTTTACTGTACACCGCACTGAATTGCCGGCTTTTCTCTCTAACAGCACTGCGTATTCCTCGCAAGTCACACTGCTGGTCCGTGTGTAATCCGTATTTTTGGGGCTTCCATAGACTTTCATTGACGTTTTATTTGCGCAATACGGTGACAAACGCAGCATGCTGCGATTTTCTACGGCCGTAGAAAGCCGTATAATACTGATCAGTTTAATACGGCAGATAGGAGCAGGGGCATAGAGAATAATTGTGCCGTATTTTTTGCGAGTTTTACGGACGTAGTTTCTGCGCTCTTACGTCCGTAAAACTCGCAAGTGTGACGCCGGCCTTAGACACCAGTCCAAAGCCATATCAGATCTCAGACTTTGCACTGAGAGGAAATATCCCGAAACACCGTGTCTGCAAGTTTCGATTCTGGTTTGGCTTTTATCCTAAGTCATATTACAAGGCTCATTAAAGAGTCGATATTGACTTTAAGGATCGCTGGAATTTGAGTCCTCTTCCTCTCTGAAGAGAAAATTTGCATATTTAATTTTCCAGAGGAGCATAGCATGGCTTATAAATCTCCTCACTCTGACATGTCAGGCTTGGCTTGTCACTCTCAGCAAGGAGAAACATTACCACTTAGGCTACTTTCACACTAGCGTTTTTTGACGTACGTCGCAATGCGTCGTTTTGGAGTAAAAACGCATCCTGCAAAGTTGCCCGCAGGATGCGTTTTTTCTCCATAGACTTTCATTAGCGACGGATTGCCACACGTTGCATCCGTCATGCGATGGATGCGTCGTGTTTTGGCGGACCGTCGGCACAAAAAAAGTTCCATGTAACGTTTTTTGGTGCCTCGAGTCCGCCATTTCCGACCACGCATGCGCGGCCGGAACTCCGCCCCCTCCTCCCCGGACCTTACAGTGGGGCAGCGGATGCGTTGTAAAACTGCATCCGCTGCCCATGTTCTTTTTTTTCGCAATTTGTGTCGGTACGTCTGGCCGACACATGGCGACTACCCCGTACTGACGCTAGTGTGAAAGTAGCCTTAGACACCTGTTCATGGGTAAAATATGTCTTTAGTAAGTATTGAGTTTCCTATTACTTGGGGAGGAGATGAGTTGACAGTTAGTGCTCATAAAATTCTATGGAGAAGTGGAAGGCCATGTTCACGCAATGCTTTTGTGATGTGTTTTTTTTTTTTTACTATGAGTTTTAAAAAATAAAAAAAAACACTGTAAAATTAATACTTTGCTATCAATTTATCAGAAATGCCTAATGTGTACACACCTTGACTTTCGTTTCAGGAGAACTTGCAATAGGATATTATGTGCTCTGCCCCCCTCTCCTTTCCGCTTTCCAGAAAATTTTAAAAGCACCAATTGTTATCTTCTATTTCAGTAATGACAAATCTGCCATTACTGATTACTAATGTTACAGATTTTACTCATGAAATTAGACTGAAATATCAGTCCAGAAGAAGAAAGCAGATTTCTCTGACAATACAGTATATATTACAAAAGGTGCTAATGTTCTTCTGCACTATTGATTTATTAAAATAAGTTACTCTTTAATCAACTAAAAGTATGGTTGTAATCAGTCAATGGTCCCCAGATTGTTTGGATAAATAATTAGAAAAACAGTGTTATGCTGGAATATAATGAGACAACTATGTTTCCCAACTCACCAACACACATAAAAGCACTTCTTGGCCAAGTATCCCCTTGTGCTAAATGGGGAAAGCTCGGTAACTTATCTTCCCTGAAAATGAATTTTAGCTCCCCAATCCTGCTGTACATGGAGAGTAGGAAGGTCTCTATGCAGATTAAATCATCCAGTCCTGTCAATTTGCCAAGGTTGGTCAACTTGAAACCTTTTCTGACATCAAACATAATAATCCGTCCCTTTCCCCAATGCCCATTTTGACCAGGCACAGATTATCATGTCTGAGCAATCGCCCACGCACGTGGGGGTGTGCGGGCGATCGTAGCCGGGTGTCAGCTGATTCTGACAGCAGACACCTGGCACTAAGTGCCAGGAGCAGTCACAGACTGCTTCTGACACTTTAAACCCTGGCAAGATGCAGGGTCGCAATCGTTGCCATGGTGACTTGGATGTCGTCATGATGGCAGTTTGTAATTTTCACTCGGTAACATTCATTGTTTCTGTAAAATACCCATAGAGTTAACATTTTCACAACACCTGTAGATAAATTCCCTAACCTAAGGGGTATAGTTTCCCAATTGGGGTCACTCTGTATATGGAGTCCGCAAACTGTTCTAGGAAAATCTGCGCTCCAGGAGGCAAATAGCACTCCGTCCCTCCCAAGTCTCTCCCTATGGCTAAGTAGTACTGTACAGCCACATATAGGGTATTGCCACGTTCAATAGAAATTGTGGGACAAATTTTGGTGTCATTTTTACCCACTTCTTGTGTGAAAATGTAAACTCTGGGGCTAAAGCAAAATTTTGGTGGTAAAACTGTAGTTACGGTATTTTGTTTTCACTGCCCAATGGTATAAAATTCTGTGACACACCCATGGTGTAAATATGATCACTGCACCACTAGATGAATTCATTGAGAGTAGTTTGTAAAATGGGGTCACTTATGGAAGGTTCTGCTGTTCCGGCACCTCATGGACTCTCCCAGTGGGTCATGGCATCTGCAAACCATAACAGTAAATCCGGCGCTCCTTGCCTTCTAAACTTTGCACTGTGCATGAAAAATATTTCCCAATTACATGTAGGGTATTGGTGCAACTCTGGGAAAAAAATGGACCTCAGTTTGTTGTAAAAAATTTCTAATTGGCCCTTGAAAAATTAAAAGCTTGGGGCTAAAACAACATTATAGTGGTAAAAATGTAATTTATTCTTTCTTCATCGCTCAGTTTTATAAAACTCTGTGAGGCACATGTGGTGTCAATATGATCACTGCTCCCCTACATTAATTAACTGGGGAGTGTAGCTTGTAATACTAGTTCACATATAGGGGTTTTCTGTTGTTCTGGCACCTCAGGGGCTCTGCCAATGTGACATGACACCCTCAACTATTCCAGCAAAATCTGAACTCCAATATGGCGCCTCTTCCCTTCTGAGCTTTGCACGGTGCCTCAGAAGTAGTATTCCTTCACATATGGGGTATCGCGTACTCAGGAAAAATTACACAACAAATTGTATGGTGCAACATCTCCTGCTACCCTCATGAAAATGCAATATTTTGTGTTTAAAATATATTTGTGGGGAAAATTTAATTTGTATTTTTTTTTGTTGGTCAATGTTATAAACATAGGTGAAGCACCTGAGGGTTCAAAGTGCTCACCACACATCTAGATCAGTTCCCTGAGGGGTCTAGTTTCTAAAATGGGGTCACTTGTGGTGGATTTTTACTGTTTATTCACATCTGGGGATCTCCAAATGCAACATGACGTCCGTCCATTGATCCAGCAAATTTTGCATTCAAGAAGTCAAATGGCGCTCCTTCCCTTCCAAGCTCTGTCATGCGCCTAAACTGTGGCATTCTCCCTCATATGAGGTATCGGCGTACTCAGGAGAAATTGCACAACAAATTTTGAGGTCTATTTTTTCCTCTTACCCTTGTCAAAATAATAAATTTGGGATCTGAAGTAAACTTTTTGGGGAAAAAAAGTTAAATGTTCATTTTTTTTCCACATTCCAAAATTCCTGTGAAGCATATGAAGGGTTAATAAATTTCTTGAATGTGGTTTTGAGCACCTTGAGGGGTGCAGTTTTTAGAATGGTGTCACTTCTGGGTATCTTCTATCATATAAACCCCTCAGAGTGACTTCAAATGGGATGTAGTGTAGTCCTTAAAAAATGGTTTTGTAAAAATGAGAACTCGCTGGACAATTTTTAACTCGTATAACTTCCTAACAAAAAAAAATGTTGATTCCCAAATTGTGCTGATGTAAAGTAGACATGAGGGAAATGTTACTTACCGTATATACTCGAGTATAAGCCGAGATTTTCAGACCATTTTTTTGGGCTGAAAGTTCCCCTCTCCGCTTATACTCGAGTCATACCCAGGGGTCGGCAGGGGAGGGGGAGCGGGGGCTGTCTAATTATACTCACCTGCTCCTGGCGCGGTCCCTGCAGGTCCCTGGCTCCCCGGCGCCCCAGCTTCTTCCTGTACTGAGCGGTCACATGGTAGGGGTGGAGCCGCATATTCATTGCTGTAATGAGCGGTAACAGTGACCGCTCAGTACAGGAAGAAGCTGCGGCGCCGGGGAAGCAGGGACTACACAGCGCCAGGAGCAGGTGAGTATAATAGGGAGGGGGAGCGCTGCGCGATATTCACCTGCTCCCCATTCCGGTGCCGCTCCATCTTCAGCGTCTTCTGCAGTGACGCTCAGGCAGAGGGCGCGATGACGTGGTTAGTGCGTGCCCTCTGCCTGAACGTCAGTGCAGAGGACGCGGAAGACACAGCGGCGCCGGAACAAAGTCAGGTGAATATTGAAAGTGCCTGGGGCCTGAGCGACGGAGAGGTGAGTATGTGATTTTTTTTTTTTTATCGCAGCAACAGCAAGTCGGGCACGTGTCTGTATGGAGCATCTATGGGGCCATAACATTTGTGCAGCACTATATGGGGCAAGTGTCTGTATGGGGCCATAATCAACGTTTGTGCAGCACTATATGGGGCAAATATCTTTATGGAGCATCTTATGGGGCCATAATTAACGTTTGTGCAGCATTGTATGGGGCAAATGTCTGTATGGAGTATCTTATGGGGCCATAATGTTTGTGTAGCACTATATGGGGCAAATATCTTTATGGAGCATCTTATGGGGCCATAATTAAAGTTTGTGCAGCATTATATGGAGCAAGTGTCTGTATGGAGCATCTTATGGGGCCATAATCAAGGTTTGTGCAGCACTATATGGGACAAATATCTTCAACATTTGTGCAGCATTATATTGGGCAAATGTGTGTATGGAGCATCTTATGGGGCCATTATTAACTTTTATGCAGGATTATATGGGGCATATTTTAATGTGGAGCATCTTATGGGGGCCATCATAAACTTTATGGAGCATTATATGGGGCTCCTGATTCAATATGGATATTCAAAAACACTTAACCTACTGATGTCTCAATTAATTTTACTTTTATTGGTATCTATTTTTACTTTTGACATTTACCGGTAGCTGCTGCATTTCCCACCCTAGGCTTATACTCGAGTCATTAAGTTTTCCCAGTTTTTGTGGTCAGAATTATAATTATTGACCTGGTCATTAAGGGTACGTTTCCACGGGCACAAACCGGCAGCGCTTTGGACACAGCACGTGTCCGCTCCGTCCAAAGCGCTGCCGGCTTTTACAATTCTGCATGTGTTCATTGAACCATGCGGAATCACCGCATCCTATACATTGGACTGTGATATTTATCTTGCGGAGAAGGAGCATCTCTGCGAGATAAATTGACATGCTGCGGCCTAGAAAGATACGCCGCATGTGCGTATACGCAGGGAAGCCGGAGCCGTCCCTACACGTATAGTGGAAATGGGATTTCATAAATTCCCCTCCACTATGCTGTAACATCTGGCCGCTGCGGATTGGACACTGCAGCTGAACGCAGCGTCCAATCCGCAGTTTACTGACCGTGGAAACATACCCTAACGTGCAAACCACCCTCGGGGGTAAAGGGTTTAATCTAATGTGTAGGCTTTTGCCTGCATAGTACATCTGAAGTCTGTGAAGTTATCTTGATTCTCACCTTATGGTGGATATTGGGGGAAGGATCAGGCTTGTTAAATTTCAAATTTTCATACCCTGGGACATAATACAGAGTCTTGAGGAATAGTTGTCAGTTATATAAAGTCTATGGGCACCTTTACAGCTAGCAGACTCTAATGTTCCCAAAGTGACAATTTCTGTAGATAAATAATAATGAACAGCAATGCCAAAGCTATTATTATACACTGGAACTTGTTGTTCTGGATGGGACTGATTGATCGCAAAGCCCATACAAATTAACAATTTGCTGTCTTTAGCTTATGTGGAATGTTTGCTTTTATTCTTGAACTTTTCAAAGACGCGAAGGTGAATGTGCAAATTAACATGACTACATAAATTCAGAGTGATAGTCAAACAGAGAAACAAGAAAGATTATGGATTTTCTTGCTTTTTTTTTTATAAATTGTAAGGGGCTTTCATTTTTATTGCAATTGGAGTAAATTGTGAAATTGAACAATACCTGACCAACTCAATGGCGCTGACCAATGTGTGAAAGTAAACACTGTTCCCCCTAAAAAATGCACTGCCAATGTCTTAGGGTATGTTCATACGTTCAGGATTTCCATCCTTTTTTTTTCAGGACAGTTTTTTTAAAAAACTGCAGCTCTTGGCAGAAAACGCAGGTCCTTTTTTTGGTCCTTTTTTTGTCCTTTTTTGATGCGTTTTTTGATGCGTTTTTTTATCCTTTTTTTATGCAGTTTTCTATGCAGAGACTGTGTTTCCTAGGAAGCTTTTTAGGGCTAAAATGGCTGAAAATACCCTACCCCTACCCCTACCCCTACCCCTACCCCTAACCCTACCCCTAACCCTACCCCTAACCCTACCCCTAACCCTACCCCTAACCCTACCCCTACCCCTAACCCTACCCCTAACCCTACCCCTAACCCTAACCCTACCCCTAACCCTACCCCTAACCCTACCCCTAACCCTAACCCTAACCCTACCCCTAACCCTACCCCTAACCCTACCCCTAACCCTACCCCTAACCCTAACCCTACCCCTAACCCTACCCCTAACCCTACCCCTAACCCTACCCCTATTCTAACCTTAGTGAAAAAAAAAAAAAATTCTTAATTTTTTTATTGTCCCTACCAATGGGGGTGACAAAGTGGGGGGGGTGTCATTTACTATTTTTTTATTTTGATCACTGAGATAGGTTATATCTCAGTGATCAAAATGCACTTTGGAGCGAATCTGCCGGCCGGCAGATTCGGCGGGCGCACTGCGCATGCGCCCGCCATTTTGCAAGATGGCGGCGCCCAGGGAGAAGACGGCCGGACGGACACCGGGACGCCGGGTAAGTATAAGGGGGGGAGATTAGGGCACGGGGGGGGCATCGGAGCACTGGGGGGGGGCATCGGAGCACGGGGGGGCATCGGAGCACGGGGGGCGGGATCGGAGCACGGGGGGGCAGCCACACTCCGCCCACGCACTTCCGCCCGCTCCCCCGCACTTCCTGCTGCAGCGGTTCTGCACATCAAATCGCAGTAAAACCCGCAGATATATTTTTGATCTGCGTGTTTTACTGCGATTTTGACCTCACAATGGAGGTCTATGGGTGCAGAACCGCTGCGGTTCAGGAAGAAGAATTGACATGCTCCTTCTTTTTTCCGGGAGCTATTCAGCGCGGCTTTTTTTTTACAATTTCCGGACCATGTGCACAGTGTGTCCTGTTTTCCATAGGGTACAGTGTACTGTACCCTGCATGGAAAACAGCTGCGGAACCGCAGCGGCAAAACCGCCGCGGTTCCGCGGTAAAAAAACGCACTGTGTGAACATGGCCTTAGGTAAACTATTCCAGACCAATTTGTCATATTGGTAATTATGTATTTTTCATGAAGTCATGAACTTTTTTGTTCAGAATAGTCACTATTTTTTCAGACATAAAAATCTTTTTCCACTAAATAATTTGATCAATTTGCCCTTATTTCCAAAAATGTTTTATGGTTTCACATGTCTTGTATTGGTGCCCTAACGTTGCATGGTTCATGCTTGTATGACCTAAGCAAAGCTAAACTTTGGGGTCCTGAAAATCCCAGCAAAACCTGCTTTTTGTCTGCAGCTTTTTTTACTGCCAAGAGATCAGGTTTTGGCTGCAGAAAAAAAAAGCAACATGTGACCATAGCCTAAGAATTGTAAAACATTTAAAAATGTGACATTTCAGTTTTACCCTTTTGGCAAATATGTTTGATGATAAGGACCTTAATCTTCCCTCAAAATGTGAAAGGCCACATGAACAAATTTGGTGATTTTTTTTTTACCTCAGTATTTGTAAGACACAACCAGAAGTGGATGATAAATGCAGAAGTGGTGACGTGTTTCTATTATACTTTTCCTCTGACTGTCCCACTGCTGGTTTTGACTTAGAAATACTGAGGTAAAAAAAGTCACCAAATACTTCCAATGACCTCTTAACCGCCAAGAGCAAGCGACACTACTCTGTCCTCCTCCTCCTCGACCTGTCGGCTGCCTTTGACACAGTGGACCATTCCCTATTATTACAAACCCTCTCATCCCTTGGCATCGCAGACTTGGCCCTATCCTGGATCTCATCATACCTAACAGACCGGACATTCAGCGTCTCCCACTCACACACCACCTCCTCACCTCGCCCCCTATCTGTCGGAGTCCCACAAGGTTCAGTCCTTGGGCCCTTGCTCTTCTCCATTTACACCTTTGGCCTGGGACAGCTCATAGAATCTCATGGCTTTCAGTATCACCTCTATGCTGACGACACACAGATCTACATCTCTGGACCAGATATTGCCTCCCTTCTAACCAGAATCCCTCAATGTCTGTCCACTATTTCATCCTTCTTCTCCGCTAGATTTCTGAAACTTAACATGGACAAAACAGAATTCATCATCTTTCCCCCATCTCACGCGACCCCCCCAACGAACCTATCCATTTCAGTAAATGACTGCCCACTCTCCCCAGTCCCACAAGCTCGCTGCCTCGGGGTAATCCTTGACGCTGATCTCTCCTTCAAACCACATATCCAAGCCCTTTCCACTTCCTGCCGACTTCAACTCAAAAATATTTCACGAATCCGTTCATTCCTCAACCATGAATCTGCAAAAACCCTAGTCCATGCCCTCATCATCTCTCGCCTTGACTACTGCAACCTCCTGCTCTGTGGCCTCCCTTCTAACACTCTCGCACCCCTCCAATCTATTCTAAACTCTGCTGCCCGACTAATCCACCTGTCCCCCCGCTATTCCCCGGCCTCTCCCCTCTGTCAATCCCTTCACTGGCTCCCCATTGCCCAGAGACTCCACTACAAAACCCTAACCATGACGTACAAAGCCATCCACAACCTGTCTCCTCCATACATCTGTGACCTCGTCTCCCGGTACTTACCTACCCGCAACCTCCGATCCTCACAAGATCTCCTACTCTACTCCCCTCTTATCTCCTCTTCCCACAATCGTATACAAGATTTCTCTCGCGTATCACCCCTACTCTGGAACCCTCTACCACAACACATCAGACTCTCGCCTACCATCGAAACCTTCAAAAAGAACCTGAAGACCCACCTCTTCAGACAAGCCTACAACCTGCAGTTACCACCGATCGACAAAACCGCTGTATGACCATCTCTACTCTCACCTACTGTATTCTCACCCATCCCTTGTAGATTGTGAGCCTTCGCGGGCAGGGTCCTCATTCCTCCTGTACCAGTTATGACTTGTATTGTTTAAGATTATTGTACTTGTTTTCATTATGTATACCCCTCCTCACATGTAAAGCGCCATGGAACAAATGGCGCTATAACAATAAATAATAATAATAATAATAATACTGAACGGGTGCACGTGGCCTTACATGAATTTTCGCATTTTGAGGGAAGATTAAGGTCCTAATTCATTATATTTGCCGAAATTCTAGGGTAAAACTGAAATGTTTACAATTCTTAAGCTATATGAAACTTCTGAGTGGGCCCCTAGCCAGGTAACCTTGATTACAACTGGGTGACGCACCCTATTAGTGGAGAAGAACATCAGCAGATGACCGCTCTATTACTGAAGATAATCTCTATATATTAAGACCAATACTGATATTACCGCCGTATGGTCAGTGGTAGATACCAGTTCTACAGAACATATAAGAGATCACAGCACAATTACAGATAATGATTTACAGTTGACGTTCTTTCTCATGGAGTCGTTAACTTTTTACGTCTTTTCCATCTGGCCCAGACCGACATGACAACTTCTTCCAACCAGGACTCGGCTGCAGAGAATATAGCAAAGACACATTTCACTTCTCACATTTTCAGCACTGTGCCCAATGGGACTATTCCCAACCTGCACAAACTCCTCATCCTGCTGATACCCCAATTCTGAGTCGCTGCTGCCGTATATGTCCCTATTACTTCACCTACTGTGTGGTTCTATATTCCCTCTAAATTCTAAAGTAACCCTCTAGAATATAGTAATACTGGGTGTAAGTGCCCTAGAAAACAGTGCCCATATTTTGTCCCCTAAAAAGTAATATTGCCATGTGTGTGCCCCATTGGCAGTAACAGTAATCTGAATTCACCTATAACAATAAGTGCCCACTTTACATATAAAAATGTCCCGAGTTGCCCCCCTGTAAAGCTCCCCTATATACAGTATGATGCTCTCTTATATACAGTATAATGCCCCCTCACTGTATATAGACTGACCCCTTAATATCTCCCAAACTGTTTAATGGCTCCAACACTGTATGATGGCCCCGTCACTGTAATCTCCACACTGTATGATTGCCCCCTAGATAGCCTCCATATAGCATAATACACCAGATAGTCCTAAATATAGTATAATGCATTCCCCACGGGCAGACTCTATATATAGTATAATGCACTATATATAGTATAAAGCAAAAAGTACAGCCAAGAAGCAACGAAGAGTGGTGGTGGTGGGAGACTCACTACTGAGAGGCACAGAAGCAGCCATCTGCAGACCGGACATAACTGCAAGAGAAGTATGCTGCCTTCCAGGTGCGATGATCAAGGATGTGACCGATAGGATACCAAAGCTCTTCAGCTCCAAGGACGTCCACCCATTTCTTCTGATACATGTTGGCACCAATGACACGGCAAGGAAAGACCTACCGACAATCTGCAAAGACTTTGAAGAGTTGGGGAAGAAAGTAAAGGAACTGGATGCACAGGTAGTTTTTTCTTCTATCCTTCCAGTAGACGGGCATGGCACCAGGAGATGGAACAGGATCCTTGATGCAAACAACTGGCTAAGACGATGGTGCAGACAACAAGGATTCGGATTCCTGGACCACGGTGTGAATTACTGGTACGATGGACTCCTCGCCAGAGATGGACTACACCTCAACAAACCTGGGAAACACACATTCGCTAGAAGACTCGCTACACTCATCAGGAGGGCGTTAAACTAGAAGAAGAGGGGACGGGAAGAAAAACATTAGACTTGAACAAAGAAGACCCAGGAAAACATACTCAGATGGGAGGTAAGAACATTTCTCAAGCAATCCACAGTGAGGAGATTGGAACAAAACAAAATCCTCTAAACTGCATGCTCGCAAACGCCAGAAGCCTGACAAACAAGATGGAAGAACTAGAAGCAGAAATATCTACAGGTAACTTTGACATAGTGGGAATAACCGAGACATGGTTAGATGAAAGCTATGACTGGGCAGTTAACTTACAGGGTTACAGTCTGTTTAGAAAGGATCGTAAAAATCGGAGAGGAGGAGGGGTTTGTCTCTATGTAAAGTCTTGTCTAAAGTCCACTTTAAGGGAGGATATTAGCGAAGGAAATGAGGATGTCGAGTCCATATGGGTCGAAATTCATGGAGGGAAAAATGGTAACAAAATTCTCATTGGGGTCTGTTACAAACCCCCAAATATAACAGAAACCATGGAAAGTCTACTTCTAAAGCAGATAGATGAAGCTGCAACCCATAATGAGGTCCTGGTTATGGGGGACTTTAACTACCCAGATATTAACTGGGAAAGTGAAACCTGTGAAACCCATAAAGGCAACAGGTTTCTGCTAATAACCAAGAAAAATTATCTTTCACAATTGGTGCAGAATCCAACCAGAGGAGCAGCACTTTTAGACCTAATACTATCTAATAGACCTGACAGAATAACAAATCTGCAGGTGGTTGGGCATCTAGGAAATAGCGACCACAATATTGTACAGTTTCACCTGTCTTTCACTAGGGGCACTTGTCAGGGAGTCACAAAAACACTGAACTTTAGGAAGGCAAAGTTTGACCAGCTTAGAGATGCCCTTAATCTGGTAGACTGGGACAATATCCTCAGAAATAAGAATACAGATAATAAATGGGAAATGTTTAAGAACATCCTAAATAGGCAGTGTAAGTGGTATATACCTTGTGGGAATAAAAGGACTAGAAATAGGAAAAACCCAATGTGGCTAAACAAAGAAGTAAGACAGGCAATTAACAGTAAAAAGAAAGCATTTGCACTACTAAAGCAGGATGGCACCATTGAAGCTCTAAAAAACTATAGGGAGAAAAATACTTTATCTAAAAAACTAATTAAAGCTGCCAAAAAGGAAACAGAGAAGCACATTGCTAAGGAGAGTAAAACTAATCCCAAACTGTTCTTCAACTATATCAATAGTAAAAGAATAAAAACTGAAAATGTAGGCCCCTTAAAAAATAGTGAGGAAAGAATGGTTGTAGATGACGAGGAAAAAGCTAACATATTAAACACCTTCTTCTCCACGGTATTCACGGTGGAAAATGAAATGCTAGGTGAAATCCCAAGAAACAATGAAAACCCTATATTAAGGGTCACCAATCTAACCCAAGAAGAGGTGCGAAATCGGCTAAATAAGATTAAAATAGATAAATCTCCGGGTCCGGATGGCATACACCCACGAGTACTAAGGGAACTAAGTAATGTAATAGATAAACCATTATTTCTTATTTTTAGGGACTCTATAGCGACAGGATCTGTTCCACAGGACTGGCGCATAGCAAATGTGGTGCCAATATTCAAAAAGGGCTCTAAAAGTGAACCTGGAAATTATAGGCCAGTAAGTCTAACCTCTATTGTTGGTAAAATATTTGAAGGGTTTCTGAGGGATGTTATTCTGGATTATCTCAATGAGAATAACTGTTTAACTCCATATCAGAATGGGTTTATGAGAAATCGCTCCTGTCAAACCAATCTAATCAGTTTTTATGAAGAGGTAAGCTATAGGCTGGACCACGGTGAGTCATTGGACGTGGTATATCTCGATTTTTCCAAAGCGTTTGATACCGTGCCGCACAAGAGGTTGGTACACAAAATGAGAATGCTTGGTCTGGGGGAAAATGTGTGTAAATGGGTTAGTAACTGGCTTAGTGATAGAAAGCAGAGGGTGGTTATAAATGGTATAGTCTCTAACTGGGTCGCTGTGACCAGTGGGGTACCGCAGGGGTCAGTATTGGGACCTGTTCTCTTCAACATATTCATTAATGATCTGGTAGAAGGTTTACACAGTAAAATATCGATATTTGCAGATGATACAAAACTATGTAAAGCAGTTAATACAAGAGAAGATAGTATTCTGCTACAGATGGATCTGGATAAGTTGGAAACTTGGGCTGAAAGGTGGCAGATGAGGTTTAACAATGATAAATGTAAGGTTATACACATGGGAAGAGGGAATCAATATCACCATTACACACTGAACGGGAAACCACTGGGTAAATCTGACAGGGAGAAGGACTTGGGGATCCTAGTTGATGATAAACTTACCTGGAGCAGCCAGTGCCAGGCAGCAGCTGCCAAGACAAACAGGATCATGGGGTGCATTAAAAGAGGTCTGGATACACATGATGAGAGCATTATACTGCCTCTGTACAAATCCCTAGTTAGACCGCACATGGAGTACTGTGTCCAGTTTTGGGCACCGGTGCTCATGAAGGATATAATGGAACTAGAGAGAGTACAAAGGAGGGCAACAAAATTAATAAAGGGGATGGGAGAACTACAATACCCAGATAGATTAGCGAAATTAGGATTATTTAGTCTAGAAAAAAGACGACTGAGGGGCGATCTAATAACCATGTATAAGTATATAAGGGGACAATACAAATATCTCGCTGAGGATCTGTTTATACCAAGGAAGGTGACAGGCACAAGGGGGCATTCTTTGCGTCTGGAGGAGAGAAGGTTTTTCCACCAACATAGAAGAGGATTCTTTACTGTTAGGGCAGTGAGAATCTGGAATTGCTTGCCTGAGGAGGTGGTGATGGCGAACTCAGTCGAGGGGTTCAAGAGAGGCCTGGATGTCTTCCTGGAGCAGAACAATATTGTATCATACAATTATTAGGTTCTGTAGAAGGACGTAGATCTGGGGATTTATTATGATGGAATATAGGCTGATCTGGATGGACAAATGTCTTTTTTCGGCCTTACTAACTATGTTACTATGTTAGTATGTTACTCCCCATAGGTCTCCATATAGTATAATGCACTATAAGCAGACTGTATAGTGTAATGCAGCCCCATAGGCAGACTCTATAGCGTAATGCAACCCCATAGGCAGCCTGCTCAGGGGCCTCATAGCAGCCGGGTGGCAGAGCAGGGAGATCGATTCTGAATGTAACTGTATCGGCGCGATGTGCACGCCGATACAGTTACAGTAGCATAGCTCTGTATGGGCCCCCTCTGAGCACGGGGCCTGGACGACCGCCCCTTCTGCCCCCCCCCCCGGTAGCTCACTGCAGACCTAATGGTCACCAGTAATTTTTATTTCCTGACAGCTTAATTTATGACTTTAACCGCTTTCTGACATCGGACGTAATATTCAATCCATGTGCCCTGGGCCTATAGTATTTGATGATGGACGGAATATTATGTCCGAGCGATCGCCTGCACACAGAGGAGGGTGTGGGCAATCGCCGCTGGGTGTCAGCTGATTCTGACAGCTAACACCTGGCACTAAGTGCCAGGAGCGGTCACAGACCGCTCCCGGCACTTTGATCCCCGGAAGGCTGTGGATTCAACACGATTGAGGCATTCCGGGAGCAGGCAGAGGGTTGACAGCCCCTCTGCCTTTGGATTGGAGACGCCGCAGCACGTTGCGGTGTCCCGATCGTTGCCATGGTGACCGGATGTCGTCATGACGACATCCGGGTCACCAGAGCTAGGAAACTTGCTGTTCATGTGTGAGTGCATTATCAACAAGTCTCTCTATCAGTGCAGAGCTGACAATTTCTGCAGCATGGAGATGCTGCTTCACCTCCATTTTGCAGAAGCGATCAGCCTGCAAAAAATGATTGTCCCATAGTGGGACTAAGTAAAAATGTTAGAAAAAAGTCAAAACTTTTTTTAAAATATTTGTAAAAATAATAAAAAAAAAAAATCCAAAATAATGATAAAAAAAATCAAAAGATATTGTATCTCAAAATAAATATTTGAAAACAAAAAACAAAAATACAATAAAGCTACACATATTTGGTATGACTGCCTCCGTAGCGACACGACATATAAAACTGTCCCACTAGTTAACCACTAAATAAAAAACAAGGCAAAAAACAATGTTTTATCATATCACCGAACAAAAAGTGGAATAAAACGCAATCAAAAGATGGATATAAATAATCATGGTGCCGCTGAAAATGTCATTTTATATCGCAAAAGCCAAGCTGCCATACAGCTCCGTCAGTGGAAAAATAAAAAAATTAAGTTATAGCTTTCTCATAATAAAGCGATACAAAAATATTTTTTTATATTAAATAGTTTTTATAGTATAAAAGCGCCAAAATATAAAAAACTATGTAAATGAGGTTATCACTGTAATCGTACTAACCCAACAATTATAACTACCTAATAATTTTACCACCCACACACGGAATGGCATAACCTCCCACCTCCACCCCAAAAGAAATTCCTGAATTGCTGGTTTTTGTTAATTCTGCCTCACGAAAATCAGAATAGAAAGCGATCAAAAATGTCATGTGCCCAAAAATGGTGCCAATAAAAATGTCAACTCGCCCCGCAAAAAAACAAGACCTCACATAACTCTGTGGGCCAAAATATGGAAAAATTATAGCTTTCAAAATGTGGTGATGCAAAAACTATTTTTTGCAATAAAAGCGTCTAAATTTTGCTACTCTCTCTGGGTATAGTAGTTCCCCATCCCCTTTATTAATTTTGCTGCCCTCCTTTGTACTTGTTCTAGTTCCATTATATCCTTCTTGAGCACCGGTGCCCAAAACTGTACACAGTGCTCCATGTGCGGTCTAACCAGGGATTTGTACAGAGGGAGTATAATGCTCTCATCATGTGTATCCAGTCTTTTCTTAATGCACCCCATGATCCTGTTTGCCTTGGCAGCCTCTGCCTGGCACTGGCTGCTCCAGGTAAGTTTACCATTAACTAGTATCCCCACGGTATATTTTTATTTATTTTTCAATTTTTAAAATGACCAATAATATCACATACAAGGGACAAATACCACCGCACCATGACCAGACACCATATTACCACCACGTAGTGACCTATAATACCACATACAAGGAACAAATACCACCACACCATGTCCAGATCACATATTACCACCACAGTGACCGAATAATAGCACATACAAGGGACAAATACCACCACCATAGTGACTGAATACTGCAATACTGATCATTAATAAAAAAAATCACAATACTATCACTATAAGTGCCATTACACACAGGATATCTGTACTTAGTGTATGCAGTGTCTGTGTACAGGTAACACACTGACTCACCAGTGACATCTCTAGATGAAGTCCTTCAGCCTCGCTTTCCATCTTCATCCAGCACAGACCACCATCACGTCTTCCAGCCAGGACTCGTCTCTGCAAGAAATAACACAGTTATCTAGAGCTCCGCTTGCAGAACACATTGCTTAATTTTTTCCTAACTTCTACACTACACCAGATGAAGAAAAAAAGGCGACATAGTGTCACTCTGAACAGTAACAGGAGCGCCCCCTCCCCCCCCCATTTAAAACAGCATCCTCAAAAAATAAAATAAATATCACTGCTTTAAATAGTATCCCTTGCCCCTATGGTAATAATATTCCCCATCCTGGCCCCGTGTATCTAATTCCTGGCTCCAGCCATATGTTCTCACATCCTGCACTCATGAGTATCCATTCTGCCCCCATATGATCTCCCCATCCTGCCCCATCTGTCCCATGATTCTGACCCATCTGTCCCATGATCCTGACCCATCTGTCTCATGATCCTGCTACCCCATCTGTCTCCATCATATCCATCCTGCCCTATGATCCTGCCCCATCTGTCTCCATCCTGCCCCATATTCCTGCCTCATCTGTCTCCTTCCTGCCCCATATTCCTGCCCCATTTGTCTCCATCTTGCCCCTGTGTCTCCCAGCTTGCCCCTGTGTCCCACATCCTGCCCCCCTGTGTCTCACATCCTGCCCCCCTGTGTCTCACATTCTGCCCCGCCTCACATCCTGCCCCGTCTCACATTATGCCCCCTGTATCTCACATCCTGCCCCTGTGTAGTTTCCATTCCTGCCCTTGTGGTGTTTCCATTCCTTCCCCCTGTTTCCATTCCTGCCCCTTTGTGTTGTTTCCGTTCCTGCCCCTTTGTGTTGTTTCCATTCCTGCCACCTGTGTTGTTTCCATTCCTGCCCCCTGTGCCTCACATTCTGCCCCGTGTTGTTTTCATTCCTGCCCCCGTGTCTCCATCAAGCCGCTGTGTCTCCCATCCTGCCCTCTTGTCTTTATCATGCCCCGGGCTTGCTGCATTCAGTAAAAATAAAAAAAAACTTTCCTCTTACCTGGCTGTTGTCTAGCGCCGACGTCCATTCCAGACATTTCAGCGCAGACTCGCCTGCTAATGACAATGACGTCATATGCCTGCGACTTGCGCGCTGACATCAGCTGCCAGCCTCCGTTTGGCTGGTGGCTTTTGCCTGCAAGGCAAAAGAGGACACTGAACCTGCGTCTCAGACGCAGACTCATTGTACCGTCAGAAGCCTGCCACTGGGGCCCAGGGCCGGGCTCGATGGGCAGATGAGACGGTGCCCGATGCAGGACCCCTCTGCCCATCGGGCCCCATATGCCAGTCAGGGCAGTAATACCCTGATGGCGGCCCTAGTCACAGCAACCCAGTTAGAGAATATACCATTTATAACCACCCTATGCTTTCTATCACTAAGCCAGTTACTTACCCATTTACACACATTTTCCCCAAGGCCCAGCATTCTCATTTTGTGTACCAACCTCTTGTGTGGCACGGTATCAAATGCTTTCGAAGAATCAAGATATGCCACATACAATGACTCAACTTGGTCCAGTCTATAGCTTACCTCTTCATAAAAACTGATTAGATTGGTTTGACAGGAGCGATTCCTCATAAAGCCATGCTGATATGGAGTTAAGTTATTCTCATTGAGATGATCCAGAATAACATCCCTCAGAAAATCTTCAAATGTTTTACCAACAATAGAAGTTAGACTTACTGGCCTATAATTTCCAGGTTCACTTTTAGAGCCCTTTTTGAATATTGGTACCCCATTTGCTATGCGCCAGTCCTGTGGAACAGACCCCGTCGCTATAGAGTACCTAAATATAAGAAATAATGGTTTGTCTATAACATTACATAGCTCTCTTAGTACTCGTGGGTGTATGCAATCTGGACCCAAAGATTTATCTATTTTAACTTTATTTAGCTGGTTTCGCACCTCTTCTTGGGTTACATTCCTGACCCTTAATTTATGGTTTTCTTTGTCTCTCGGTATTTCACCTAGCATTTTATTTTCCACCGTGAATACCGTGGAGAAGAAGGTGTTTAATATATTCGCTTTTTCCTCGTCATCTACCACCATTCTTTCCTCACAATTTTTTTAGCGGCCTACAGATTCACTTTTGATTGTTTTACTATGATATAGTTGAAGAACAGTTTGGAATTAGACTTACTCTCCTTAGCAATGTGCTTCTCTGTTTCCTTTTTGGCAGCTTTATTTAGTTTTTTAGATAAAGTATTTTTCTCCCTATAGTTTTTTAGAGCTTCAATGGTGCCATCCTGCTTTAATAGTTTAGATGCTTTCTTTTACTGCTAATTGCCCCTCTTACTTCTTTGTTTAGTCAAATTGGGTTTTCCTATTTCTTGTCCTTTTATTCCCACAAGGTATAAACCACTTACAGTGCCTATTTGGGATGTTCTTAAACATTTCCCATTTATTATCTGTTTTCTTATTTCTGAGAACATTGTCCCAGTCAACCAGATTAAGGGCATCTCTAAGCTGGACAAATTTTGCCTTCCTAAAGTTCAGTGCTTTTTGTGACTCGGACCCTGACAAGTCCCCCTAGCGAAAGACAAGTGAAACTGTACAATATTGTGGTCGCTATTTGTTATTCTGTCAAGTCTATTAGATATTATTATGTCTAAAAGTGCTGCTCCTCTGGTTGGATTCTGGACCAATTGAGAGAGATAATTTTTCTTGGTTATTTTGATGAGTCTTATGCAAAGTTTGTTAGCCACATATCTACAGTGGGTAAAAAAAAGTATTTAGTCAGCCACCAATTGTGCACATTGTCCCGCTTAAAAAGATGAGAAAGACCTGTAATTGACATCATAAGTAGACCACAACTATGAGAGTCAAAATGAGAAAACAAATCCAAAAAATCACCTTGTCTGATTTGGCAAGATTTATTTAGCAAATTATGGTGGAAAATAAGTATTTGGTCACCTAAAAACATGCAAGATTTCTGGTTCTCACAGACCTTTAACTTCTTAAGAGGCTTCTCTGTCCTCTACTCCATTAGCTGTAGTAATTTACACAACTTTTATATCAATCACAGAATTAAATAATCACAGTAGGAGTCAGGTGAAGTGCTAGTACATTGGGATTCACAAGTACTGTGAGTTCCCCAGCTGTCTGACAAACAGCACCAGGACAAACGGCCATAAAGGGGCGGCACACACTGGCTTGCCTTTCAAGCAGAGCTAAACTTTCAGGGCACCAATGACCCTATTATTCTCACTCCTGTGCTTAACCACTGTGCCTGCTCCTGATTGACATTACCATTACAATGTCCTTGAGGCTGGCCACCAAAGCCGAGCCTGTTCACCACCATGAGATTTTACATCCTCTATTAGTTAAAATGAGTCCACCTCAACTTGTCTGCAACTTCCACCTAACTCTTAACCTACAAAGCCGTAACGGGTTATAAAGTCCAAGTCACATTTGACACTTTTTCTTTTAAATTAAATCACTTTTCTAAACTTAAAAACTTGAAGCCCCTGCAAAAGAATTAAGAGGACTAAACTTGGCAAACGTCCGATTCACAAAGTGTCATCCTACAGCGCTCAGGAGAGGAAAAAAACCCTGTGGAGGAAACCTCTAGGGAACCACGGCTGATTGCCCTTCCCTTGGGCTTAGAAGGTTAATGCAAATAATAACTCTTTACAGGCAATATAAAATTGAACCTGTTACAAGATATACAATGGCAAATTCAAAAATACAATAAAGCATTCATCATTATATAAGCAATAATTAAAACATTTTAGGGCAGAGATTGTAAACAGGGCGGGAGGGCAGGTAATGTTTCCTCCAGTTCATCCAGTGAAAGAGGTAGAGAGCCAGAGTTACCTCCTGTATATAAGCTCTACCCTCCTCACAGTAATACACGAGGCACAAACATACTAAGCTCCTTCATCTTAAAGCAACATCACTCTTGTTTAAAATCTACACTGCAATACAAACAAAGCTATAGGAGTTAAAGGGCGACCCATCCCCAAGTCATGTCCTCCTCTGTCTAGTCTCCAGTGGTTGCTTACATTCAGTATTTGGACAGTATTTGACATCAGTATTTGTAACCAAAACCAGGAGTGTAACAGTCAGAGGAAAAGCATAATAGAAACACGTCACTACTTCTGTATTTATCACCCACTCTTGGTTTTGGCTTACAGATATTGAGGTAAAATACTGACCAAATACTGTGGCTTTACACCAGAACACAGAAAATGTATATATTTCCATTTTCCTGCTTCTCCTAATAAAAGCAGTGTTACATAATCAACCAGTCAGGTTACATAATACACAAATCCGTTAATTTCAGCCCAGCTACTTTGTGTATATAGTGCTGTATCCCTGTCTCCTACATTATGAAAGCAATTACTCAGTAAATTACAGGTGAGCAAATAATAACCTTTGTTGAACAGAAGCTAATATGTACTTGAATCCCTGATTTTGGTTACTTGGTTACCCATCGACTAAAGCAATACCACGGCTCATTTTGAACTAGATAAGGTTGCCGCTTTTTTTTACATATTTGTTTAGTTTTAAAAAGACCTGTAAGAAAGTTAAGTTTTACATGTCATCAGGTTAACCCCTTCCCGACCTATGACGCATACACTGTGTCATGAAAGTCGGTGCCAATCCGACCTGTGACGCAGCATATGCGTCATGGAGGGATCACGTCCCTGCAGATTGGGTGAAAGGGTTAACTCCAATTTCACCCGACCTGCAGGGACAAGGGGAGTGGTACTTCAGCCCCCCGTGGCTACGATCACTCTGATTGGCTGTTGAAAGTGAAACAGCCAATCAGAGCGATTTGTAATATTTCACCTATGAAAACTGGTGAAATATTACAATCCAGCCATGGCCGATGCTGCAATGTCATCGGCCATGGCTGGAAGCCCTGATCTGCCCTCCCCCTACTGCCACCGATCTCCTCCCCAGTTCTCCGTTCTGTCCTGTACACTGCTCCGCTCCCCTCCGTCGTCTTGTCTGCACCCCGTCCTCCTGTCCGCTCCCCCCGTGCTCCGATCCACCCTCTGTGCTCCAATTCCCCCCCACATACTTACTGAGCCTCCCGGTGTCCGTCCGTCTTTTCCATGAGCGCCGCCATCTTCCAAAATGGCGAGCGCATGTGCAGTGTGCCCGCCGAATCTTCCGGCTGGCAGATTAGTTCCAGGTACATTTTGATCACTGTGATAAAACCTATCACAGTGATCAAAATAAAAAAAATAGTAAATGACCCCCCCCCCTTTATCACCCCCATAGGTATGGACAAAGAAAATATATATTTTTTTTCCACTAGGGTTAGGGTTAGAACTAGGGTTAGGGTTAGAACTAGGGTTAGGGTTAGAACAAGGGTTAGGGTTAGGGTTACGGCTAGGGTTAGGGTTGCGGCTAGGGTTGCAATTAGGGTTAGAATTAGGCTATGTGCACACGGTGCGGATTTGGCTGCGGATCCGCAGCGGATTGGCCGCTGTGGATTCGTAGCAGTGTTCCATCAGGTTTACAGTACCATGTAAACTTATGGAAAACCAAATCCGCTGTGCCCATGGTGCGGAAATACTGTTTTGTATTTTCCGCAGCATGTCAATTCTTTGTGTGGATTTTATACCTGTTCCTCAATAGGAATCCACAGGTGAAATCCGCACAAAAAACACTGGAATTCCACGGTAAATCCGCAGGTAAAACGCAGTGCCTTTTACCTGCGGATTTTTCATAAATGGTGCAGAAAAATCTCACACAAATCCGCAACGTGGGCATATAGCCTTAGGGTTGGAATTAGGGCTAGGGTTGGAAATAGGGTTAAGATTAGGCTTGTGGTTAGGGTTAGGGGTGTGTTGAGGTTAAAGTTGTGGTTGGGATTAGGGTTTGGATTAGGGTTACGGGTGTGTTGGGGTTAGGGTTGTGGTTAGGGGTGTGTTGGGGTTAGGGTTGTGATTAGGGTTATGGCTAGAGTTGGAATTAGGGTTAGGGGTGTGTTGGGGTAAGTGTTGGAGTTAGAATTGAGGGGTTTCCACTGTTTAGGCACATCAGGGATCTCCAAACGCAACATGGCGCCACTATTGATTCCAGCCAATCTTGCATTCAAAAAGTCAAATGGTGCTCCCTCCCTTCCGAGCCCTGACGTGCGCCCAAACAGTGGTTTACCCCCACATATGGGGTACCAGCATACTCTGGACAAACTGTGCAACAACTATTGGGGTCCAATTTCTCCTATTACCCTTGCAAAAATAAAATATGCTTGATAAAACATCATTTTTGAGGAAAGAAAAATATTTTTTTTTCACGGCTCTGCATTATAAACTTCTGTGAAGCACTTGGGGGTTCAAAGTGCTCACCACACATCTAGAAAAGTTCCTTGGGGTGTCTAGTTTCCAAAATGGGGTCACTTGTGGGGGGTTTCTACTGTTTAGGCACATCAGGGGCTCTGCAAATGCAATGTGACGCCCACAGACCATTCCATCAAAGTCTGCATTTCAAAACATCACTACTTCCCTTCCGAGCCCCGATGTGTGCCCAATCAGTGGTTTACCCCCACATATGGGGTATCAGCATACTCAGGACAAACTGGGAAATAAATATCCGGGTTCACTTCTCCTGTTACCCTTGTGAAAATAAAAAAATTGCTTACTAAAACATAATTTTTGAGGAAAGAAAAATGATTTTTTATTTTTAGGGCTCTGCGTTGTAAACTTCTGTGAAGCACTTGGGGGTTCAAAGTGCTCACCACACATCTAGATAAGTTCCTTGGTGGGTCTAGGATCCATTTTATCCTGCTGCCCATGTGGAAATGAACAAATTGAGGCTAAAAGAATTTTTTTTATATTTACGATATCAATTTGTTAAGCACCTGGGGTTTCAAAGTGCTCACTATGCATCTAGATAAGCTCCTTGGGGGGTCTAGTTTCCAAAATGGGGTCACTTGTGGGGGAGCTCCAATCTTTAGTTAAACGGGCTCTCCAAACATGACATGGTGTCCTCTAAAGATTGTAGCTAATTTTTCATTCAAAAGTCAAATGGTGCTTCTTCCTTCCAAGCCTTGCCGTGTGCCCAAACAGTGGTTTGTGACCACATATGAGGTATTGTTGTACTTAGGAGAAATTGCCCAACACATTTTAGGATCCATTTTATCCTGTTACCCATGTGGAAATGAAAAAATTGAGGCTAAAAGAATTTTTTTGTGAGAAAAAAGTACTTTTTTATTTTTACGGATCAATTTGTGAAACACCTGTGGATTAAAAGTGTTCACTATGCATCTATATAAGCTTCTTGGGGGGTCTAGTTTCCAAAATGGGGTCACTTGTGGGGGAGCTCCAATGTTTAGGCTCACAGGGGTTCTCCAAATGCGACATGGGTGTCCACTAAAGATTGGAGCCAATTTTTCGTTGAAAAAGTCAAATGGCGCTCCTTCCCTTCCGAGCCCTGTCGTACGCCCAAACAGTGATTCCCCCCCACATATGGGGTATCGGCGTACTCAGGGCAAATTGTACAATAACTTTTGGGGTCTAGTTTCTGTTTTTACCATTGGGAAAATAAAAAAATTGTTGCTAAAAGATCATTTTTGTCACTAAAAAGTTAAATGTTTATTTTTTCCTTCCATGTTGCTTCGGCTGCTGTGAAGCACCTGAAGGGTTAATAAACTTTTTGAATGTGGTTTTGAGCACCTTGAGGGGTGCAGTTTTTAGAATGGTGTCACTTTTGGGTATTTTCAGCCATATAGACCCCTCAAACTGACTTCAAATGTGAGGTGGTGCCTAAAAAAATGGTTTTGTAAATTTCTTGTAAAAATGAGAAACCACTGGTCAAATTTTAACCCTTATAACTTCCTAGCAAAAAAAAATGTTGTTTCCAAAATTGTGCTGATGTAAAGTAGACATGTGGGAAATGTTATTTATTAACTATTTTGTGTCACATAACTCTCTCGTTTAACAGAATAAAAATTCAAAATTGCGAAATTTTCAAATTTTCGCCAAATGTCCATTTTTTTCACAAATAAACGCAAAAATTATCGACCTAAATTTATCACTAACATGAAGCCCAATATGTCACGAAAAAACAATCTCAGAACCGCTAGGATCCGTTGAAGCGTTCCTGAGTTATTACCTCATAAAGGGACACTGGTCAGAATTGCAAAAAACGGCAAGGTCTTTAACCCTGCTGTTCTGTTGGTCAAAAATGACCGACTTTGAACTTCAATATTCTTTAAAATATTCAAGATGCGGCTCTGAAACCCGTGGCCAACCGACCCATCCTCATTTAAGTCAATCAACCACAAGTTTCAGAACCGCATCTTGAACACCCCAAAAAATACCAAAGTTCAAAATAGGTGTCCCCAGACCGAACAGAACAGCAGGGTTAAGGTCAAAATAGGCTTGGTCATGAAGGGGTTAACGTTGCGGGGCTACTGGGTAGCTTGGGCTCTGACTCCCTTCCAAGCTGCATGGACAACCCGGCCCCTACTGACTCTAACTAGGAAACTGTTCCTACCTTACCCCAGCTAGCTCCTCCTATGGATAACTATTTACACCACTTATTATGGGCCCCATCTAGTGGACCAAACAGGGTACTACGCTTTCCCTATGCTCATCATTATGCATTAGCAAAACATAGATATGTACATACAGTTTTGCATGAAGGTAACATTTACATGGAGGGAGGGAGCAGAGTATCACACGGCCTCGGTATACCCCTTACATACATTACACATAAGTATAAGTGCTCACACTCATGTACACATGGACACAATAAACACATAACAAATAAATATACACACACAGAAAATGTTTCTTTACAGCTGAGTTGCTGAGTGCAGTTAAAGGCTCCATTCAGTGCAGCTGCAGCCTGCAGACCTCCTCCAGTTCTCTGCCCTTACAGCAAAGAAGGAAGAAATTTGTGTATGAGGGAGAAGGAGATGTTAAGGTGGCACAAAGACGTTTATTAATGACATACTGCAGAACTCAATGTAGATGCTATGACTACCTTAATTGATGCTTCAGACTTCAGCCAAAGTGGCTCTGCTCCAAACATACAGAAGCAAGGGGGAGGGCCCACCAGAGGAATATCCAGAGCTCTTCTGGGCCAGTCCGACACTGCAGCCTTTATATAGTACATAGCAGGAGCACATTTATAAGATTATTTTAGCCCAGGTACATTTTTTAGACACATCCAGCTCTGGAACTTATTTTTATTCCACAATTTATTGATTAAAATACACTTTGTTCATAGGATAACCCCTATAAGTGTGGCATTTGTCAGATGTTCCTGATTCATAAAGAAGTGCACACTTGGCCTGGGACAACTCTTAAAGTCCCATGGATTCCAGTACCACCTTTATGCTGATGACACGCAGATCTACCTCTCTGGTCCAGACGTCACCTCTCTGGTGTCCAGAATCCCAGAGTGTCTATCAGCCATATCCTCCTTCTTCTCCTCTCGCGTACTCAAACGCAATGTGGAGAAACCTGAACTCATCATCTTTCCTCCATCTCGTAGATCTTCCTTACCTGACCTATCGCAATTAACAACATCACGCTTTCCCCCGTACTGGAAGTCTGCAGCCTCGGAGTAACCCTTGGCTTTGCCCTGTCCTTCAAATCGCACATCCAAGCCCTTTCCACCTCCTGTCGTCTCCAGCTCAAAAATATCTCCAGTATCTGTCCTTTCCTCAACCGTCAATCTACTAAAATGCTTGTGAATGCACTCATCTCCCGCCTTGACTACTGCAACATCCTTTTCTGTGGCCTCCCTGCTAACACCCTTGCACCTCTCCAGTCCATCCTAAACTCTGCTGCCCGACTAACTCATCTCTCTTCTCACTACTCCTCCGCTTCCCCCCTCTGCAAATCTCTTCACTGGCTCCCATTCCCTCAGCGTATCCAGTTCAAATTACTGATCTACAAAGCCATCCATAACCTGTCTCCTCCATATATCGCTGAACTAATCTCCCTATATCTTCTCTCATGTAATCTCCAGTCCTCCCAAGACCTTCTTCTCTCCTCCACACTTACTCGCTCCTCACCCAACCGCATCCAGGACTTCTCCCAAATATCCCCCATCCTCTGGAATTCTTTGCCCCAACACATCCGGCTATCAACCACATTCAGATCCTTCAGATGGAATCTGAAAAGCCATCTCTTCAGGAAAACCTACAGCCTGCACTGACCCCGCTACCGCCTCATCACTATCGAAGCTACCGCCTCACCAACACCAGAGCTCCTGCAACCCTCAACCTACTGTCTCCTTCCCCACCATCCTGTAGAATGTAAGCCCGCAAGGGCAGGGTCCTCGCCCCTCTATATCAGTCTGTAATTGTTAGTTTGCTTACTGTAAGTGATATCTGTAATTTGTATGTAACCACTTCTCATATACAGCACCATGGAATCAATGGTGCTATATAAATAAATAATAATAATAACACACACCACACCCCCTCATCAAGACCAGTGTGAAAATCTCTGTTCTTGATGAAGCATGGCCTTAATGTTATAATTAGTACGGAGTACTAAATAAACAAGCATACCACAAAACTACGGTATACTCCGCGTTCCAAATTATTATGCAAATGCTATTTTTCTTTGAATTCCCCAAATGTTCGATGCAAATGAGTTAGTATAATGTTCAAATCATCAACTGTTAGAGAATAAATCACATTTTGTAGGACAAACCTCCTAATAACAGGATTTTTTTCAAAACTAAAAGAACTCAAAATGCACTTTTCTAAATTATTATGGACAATAACATTCTTTAAAAACATTTTATAGTTATTAAAGAACTGAAAATTATCATTATTATTATTTTTTATTATAGTGCCATTTATTCCATAGCGCTTTACATGTGAGGAGGGATATACACAATAAAAGACAAGCACAATAATCTTAATACACGTCACTAGGCTTGAGCGAAATGGATCGGACAAATTCAAAAGTCGCCGACTTTTGGCAAAGTCGGGTTTCATGAAACCCGGCCCGATCCTAGTGTGGGATCGGCCATGCGGTCGGCGATCTTCGCGCCAAAGTCGTGTTTCGTATGACACGTTTGGCGCCATTTTTTCAGCCAATGAAGGAGCGTGGGCAGAGTGATGACATAGGTCTTAGGGGCGTGGACGCCTATCGCCATCTTGTCGCTTGTGCACTGTAGCGATTTGCAATGTGTAACACCAGCTTTTCTGTTCAGGGACGGAGGAGAGAGAGAGAGAATGAATTTCCCATTGACTTTGCATTGGGTTTCGTGTTTCGGTCGATCCCCGACTTTTCGCCATAATCGGCTGATTTCACTCGACTCGACTTTTGAGATAGTCGGGTTTCGCGAAACCCGACTCGACCCTAAAAAAGTAAAAGTCACTCAACCCTACAAGTCACAACTGGTACATAAGGAGAGAGGACCCTGCCCGCGAGTGCACACAATCTACAAGGGATGGGGGAGAATACAGTAGACGAGGGTAGAGCTGGTCGTGCAGCGGTTTGGTCTATCTGAGGTTACTGCAGGTTGTAGACTTGTCGGAAGAGGTAGGTCTTCAGGTTCATTTTGAAGGTTTCCATGGTAGGCGAGAGTCTGATGTGTTGGGGTAGAGAGTTCCAGAGTATGGGGGATGCGCGGGAAAAATCTTGTATGCAATTTTGGGAAGAGGAGATAAGAGGAGAGTAGAGGAGATCTTGTGAGGATCGGAGGTTGCATGCAGGTAACTACAGGGAGACGGGGTCAAGGATGTATGGAGGAGACAGGTTGTGTATGGCTTTGTATTTCATGGTTAGGGTTTTGAACTGGAGTTGTTGGGTAATGGGGAGCCAGTGCAGGGATTGACAGAGGGGAGAGGCTGGGGAATAGCAGGGGGACAGGTGGATTAGTTGGGCAACAGAGTTTAGAATAGATTGGAGGGGTGGGAGAGTGTTAGAGGGGAGGCCAGCAGAAGGTTGCAGTAGTCAAGGCGGGAGATGATGAGGGCATGGGCTAGGGTCTTTGCAGATTCTTGGTTGAGGAATGTACGGATCCGGAAAATATTTTTGAGTTGGAGTTGGCAGGAAGTGGAAAGGGCTTGGATATGTGGTTTGAAGGATCAGTGTCAAGGATTACCCCAAGGCAGTGAGCTTGTGGGACTGGAGAGAGTGAGCAGTCATTTACTTTAATGGATAGATCTGTTGGGGTAGTCAAGTGAGATGGGGGAAAGATGATGAATTCTGTTTTATCCATATTAAGTTTTAGAAACCTAGCGGAGAAGAAGGATGAAAAAGCAGACAGACATTAAGAGATTCGGGTTAGTAGGGTGGTGATATCTGGTCCAGAGATGTAGATCTGTGTGTCGTCGGCATAGAGATGATACTGAAAACCATGGAACTCTATGAGCTGTCCAAGGCCAAAAGTATAGATGGAGAAGAGCAGAGGCCCTAGGACTGAACCTTGCAGGACTCCGACAGATAGGGGGCGAGTGGAGGAGGTGGTGTGCGAGTGGGAGACGCTGAATGCCCGGTTTGTTAGGTATGACGAAATCCGAGATAGGGTCAAGTCAGTGATTTCAAGAGATGAGAGGGTCTGTAATAGTAGGGAATTGTCCACTGTGTCAAAGGCAGAGGACAGGTCTAGGAGGAGGAGGACATAGTTGTGCCACTTGGCTTTGGCAGTTAGTAGGTCATTGGTGACTTTAGTTATGGCAGTTTCAGTGGAGTGATGTGGCCGGAAGCCAGATTAAAAGCGGTCGAAGAGGGAGCAGGAAGAGAGGTGGGAGGACAGTGTTGGACGTGTTGTTCCAGTAGTTTTGAGGCATAGGGGAGAAGTGATATAGGGCGATAGCTAGATACAGAGGATGGGTCAAGAGAGGTCTTTTTGAGGATAGGTGTGATTGAGGCATCTTTAAAGCTGGAGGGGAAAACACTAGTTAGTGATAGGTTGAAGAGATGGGTTAGTGTTGGAGTGAAGACTGTGAGGTTTGGGATGAAGTGGGATGGGATCGGGTCAAGTGCAAAGGTGGTGAGATGTGATCTTGAGAGTAGAGTGCAGAGTTGATCTGTAAAGGTGGAGAAGTTTGTTTTGGAGGAGAAGGGCAGAGAAGTTAGGAGGAAGGGCTCTTGGGGTTGTCAACCAAAACTGTCTCTGATGTTATCAATCTTCTGCTTGAAAAATGAGGCAAAGTCATCCGCCAAGATGAGTGGAGAGGGAAGGGGTGCTCTGGGACGGAGGAGAGAATTGAAAGTTGAATAACTGTATAGGGTTGTGAGACAGGGAGGATATGAGAGATGAGAAGTAGGTTTGTTTCGCTGCAGCGAGTGTGGCCTTGAAAGTAGTGAGTATTATTTGTGGTATTTGCAGCATTAAGAGGCCACATTTACTGAAATCAGTAAAGCTTTTCCAATCAAACACATCTTAAGCAAATCTGTTTTCATACCTTGTCCTAGGCACTGCACTATTTGACTCTTTTCGGCAGCAGAGATCCTTTTCTTTCCCATGTTGCTTGAAACCTGTGGCCTTCTTAATAAAGGAAAACCTCGGTACTTAAGAAGTGTGATGCGAGAAACTTGCGTAAGTCTCTCGCATCAATACTGGCATTGCCGCCTGCACTCGGACTGGAGCGTGCGGTTGCATAGAAATACATGCAGCTGAACACTCCAATCCCGAGTGCCGGTGGCAGTGCCGACTATTGATTCGAGAGACTCGTGTGAGTTTCTCGAATCACACTCGCAAGTGTAACCGCGGCCTTACTGTCACTATATCAGTGGTCATAACAATGGATATCTAAGGTCCTGCAATGCCTGCACATGAGGAAAGAGACAGTGAATAAGAAAAACTATACTACGTTTTTAATTGGAGGTATTTGCTAATATTTGTATTATTACACCTACTACATATTGGATAGGGTCTTGGAGATGGGAATACCCCTTTCAAATCAAATTTACAAAGCAATACATATATGTTATTTCTCAATACTGTAAAAGATCAAATATATGTGAACATGTATTGACTAGATTAGACCAGGGTAAAATGTGGGCTGCGGGTACATCTGACCCCCTGGCTGTTCCAGTCCGGCCCGTAGATCGAGACAGCTGGAGGGCTGAAACAGTGGCCTGTGGGCCACATTATGCCCTCTACCTCGACTACCCGCTGTCACCACTATCTGCATCCTCAGAATTCAGACAACGGTGAATACATTGGGGGAGGCTGCCATGCTCTTCTTCCACCAATCAGCATGTGAGAAAGCAGGTATGATGACATAATTTCATCATGTCAGCTGTGCACTGCGGAGAGTCAGAGCACCAGGAGAACGGGAGTGAGGTTACTATATTTATAGGTTTATTATGTGCATGTTTGTTTCTATATAGGAAGTTATCTGGAAGGTTCATACTGTATATGTGAGGCTGTGGGTCTCATACTGTATATGGAAGGCTATGTGGGGATCATACTGTATTTGGGAGGCTATTTGGGACTCATGCTGTAGATGGGAGATCAGTGACCTGTCAGCAGTCTGCATTATGAATATATAATCAGAGCACCACATACACCAACTCCGCCTTAGGGCACGAGAATATCATTAACTACAAACTAAAAATAAAGATTAAACAACAACCACAAGATGGATTTCATCAACCAAGGTATCACTTTAATCAGTATAATGGTGCTGACCTGACATTGTGTGTAGGTTACTGTGCACAATCCTGCTGACAGGTTCCCTTTAAGTGAAACATGACATATCATATTATGGCATACATCCATTGCCAGTAGAGATGCGAAAAAAGATTTGCAGGATCCTTGTCCAGCAGCCACGTCATTAGTCCATGGACCTTGGGCTAGAGCCCAGTGTAACTAATGGCGAGGACCGGTTTTAGACAAAGTGTGGCCCTGGGCAAAAAACTAAAGTGGGGCTCCAAATGCTCACATAATGCACCATCACACAGAAATATTTCTGTTGTATTTACAATTGCTGAGCTCAGGCCGGTAAACGAGCGTGATCGATAATATTGAAGTTGTTTGAGGCTTGTTTCCTGTCCTCTTTAGGGTAGGTGCACACATTCAGTAATTGCCAGCTATTAAACGCAGGCGAATCCACATGTGTTCATTCATGGTCTGGAGAGACACACCGCATGTCCATCTCCATGGGTGAGCTGCAGGCATCTGTGCACGCATAGTGGCATGGGATTTCTTGAAATCCCATCCACTGTGCTGTAACATCTAGACGCTGCACAAGTATGGATCATCCAACCCGCATTGTTTACTGATCGTGTGCACCTACCCTTACTCCAGCTGAAAAAGAATGATTGGTACAGATAGTCCTCGATACAGTATAATGCAGTTCCCATATAGTACATATAGTAAAATGCAGTCCCCATGGCCTTGATAGAGTATAATGCAGCCCCACTCAGAATATATTACAGCCCACCTCATGGAGTATGCTGCAGCCCCCCTCATAGAGTATAATCTCCCCTCAGAGCATAATGCAACCCCCTCAGAGTATAATGCAGCCCCACACACAGTATGATGCAGCTTCACACACAGTATGATGCAGCCCCACACACAGTATAATGCAGCCACACACACCCTATGATGCAGCCCCTTCAGAGTATAATGCAGCCCCCTAAGAGTATAATGCAGCACCCTCAGAGTATAATGCTGCCCCACACACAGTATAATGCAGCCCCCTCAGAGTATAAAGCAGCCCTCTCAGAGTATAATGCAGCCCCCCACAGTGTGATGCAGCCCCCACACACAGTATAATTCAGCCCCCCAAACACACAGTATAGTGCACTCCCTCCACACACAGTATAGTGCAGCCCCCACACACAGTATAGTGCAGCCCCACACACAATATAATGCAGCCCCCACACATGCACAGTATAGTTCAGCAGACACACACACGCAATACTTACCTCTCCTCCTCTTTCCATCACTCCTCTGGCTTCTGCAGAGCATCTCATCAGCTCCCTGCTGGGACATGCTGAGTTAGAGGCAGAGGGGGAGTGATGGGAGAGGGAGCATCACATGACGCTTTGTCCTCCACCACTGCTTTCAACTGTATTGGCATCTATGATGCAGATAAGTTGAATGCACGATGTGTTGTTGGTGGGGGCAGCGCCGGGCTCCTCTTACTCAGGGGCCCCATAGTGACAGCGTGGTGTGCCTCTATTAGTGGCACACCACTGGCTGGGGGTCCCTAGATGAGCGGGGTCCCTAGGTGACTGCCTGGTCTGTCTGACCCTAATGCCAGCCCTGCCTACAACTGTCATCATTGGCACCCATGACGCTGTGCTGGGCCTACTAGTCAGAAGAGCCACGTATAATGTCGGCAGGCAAGAGGAGATGTGCAGGGCTTTTGTCCGGCATCCACGCATTACCAACATGGCTCCTCAACCAGGTTCCAGTGAATCTTTTACTTTAACTCTAATTACCACTATGGCACATACAGTAGGTACAGTAGTACCAAGTGTCCAGCCATGATGTCAGTTCTGTTATTATAGATAAGGATACATTGATTATAGGGCTTGTCTACTACATTTAAATTTTATGACCTCTCCTTAGGATAAATCATCAATAGAAGGATCGATCATTAAAAGAGCTAAAAACAGATTGGCTGGAGGGGCCGGGTATCGGACCCCTACCAATCTTATGTGTTTGACCTATCTTAAGTACAGACCATACATATTAAAGTAGTTGACTACTTAATATAGACTCTTGTTTCTTGATGTAATAACCATTCAGCATATATACCATATCTGTTTCTCTGTGAGGAGTGAATAATTTGCTAAAGAACAATGTTCTCAATCATGAGTCAGGGCCAACGTAATAAAGAAGAGTGCAAGAAAATGATAGGATGAAGGAAAATAATCTTTTCTAATTTATAAGCCAGGATCTACTGACGTCATGTAGTGTGTAAACCATGAATTATTCTGTCCTTTAGCATCTTCGTCAAGCGTCACTCTCTATTTCTAGTCGATACTCTATTTTGAGCAATACAATTCACTTTACTTGTGGACCATACGTAGATCAGCATATACTTTGTCCAATAGCTCAGGGATTATTAAAAACAGCATCAATATGGTAGTAATAGAGCTTGTTACTTCTGTGATCAGTTCTCAGTAGTGATGAAGTGGAGAGCTGTTGTAATGTGTCTCGTCTAACGCATAATCGTGTTTTCTTTCCTGTGAGATGTGGTCTACTTTACTGTTATTTGTTGCTCTTGTAGAGGTTCATATTCCGTGTTGCTGTTTACTATGCCTCAGATACCATTTTACCACCCCCCTCCCCCCCCCCCAAAAAAAAAGGAACTCTATGGCAATTTGAAATTCTATTATATCTATTACTAGTTGGCCCCTGTTAAATTTTCGCACATTGGTTGTGGGGGGCGCAGACAATTTCAGGAAAATTAAGCTGGTCAAATGTTAATGTATTTAATGAGATGATGAACACAGAGAGGTATTTATATATGTAGATTGGTAATACAATAAATTGGTTTTATAAGTAGAGGCTTAAAGTCTTGAGGTTGTGGTGCCACCTGCAGGTTATTGTTTTTTTTCTGGCAAGTTTTTGAAAATGAATGTTTAAACTGTATTTATTGATCAAATCGTGAATGTGTGGTTTGTTTTTGTCTTTTCATGCTGGAGGTGGCAAGTTTACCTTTCAAATGGTGTATTATCTGTGTGTGTGGGGCAAAGTAATCACCAAAAAAGCAGTGCATGTTTACAAATGTGTTTTCATATGTGACTCACCTACAGTGAAGTATGCAATCCTCAAATTTGCCTGAAATAGGCTGGGCAAGCACTTTGGCAAGCTGGAAAAGACCCCAAGGCAAATGCCACCTGCAGGTAATTGGACCTTTGAAATGGTGTATTATTTGTGTGTGTCGGTGGAGTATAAACGGTTCAAGTGTGCAAATGAATAGGCAGTGCATGTTTTAAAAATGTCTTTGCATATGTGACTCACCTGCAGTGAAGTGTGCAATCCTCCAATGTGCCTGAAATCGGCTGGTCAAGGAGTTCGGCAAGCTGGAAAGCTGTTATCATCCGGTGACCTTGGAGCTGCATGAGAACTTTCACTGGAGAGAGTGGCCACTATACTGACCGCAACCCTGAACTTAACACCGCAACTAGAAGTAGCCGTGGAGTGTACCTAACACACCCAGACACCTCGTCACAGCCGGAGGACTAAATACCCCTAAAGATGGAAATCGGAATACCATCTTGCCTCAGAGAAAATCCCCAAAGGATAGACAGCCCCCCACAAATATTGGCGGTGAGTCGGAGAGGAAAAAACATACACAGGCAGAAAAAACAGGATTTAGCACAGGAGGCCACTCTAGCTAGATAGGACAGAATAGGACAGAGTTCTGTGCGGTCAGTATTAAAACCCTTCAAAAAATCCACAGCAGAATATACAAAAAACTTCCTACATCTAACTAAAGATGTAGGAGGGTATGTCTGCAACTCCAGTGAAACCAACCAGACTGAGAAAACAGACACAGTCTAATCTGGACAAAAGAAAAACAAACGAACAGTACTGAAAATAAGCACACTGCATGTGTGCCACAGGAAAAGAAACAGACACTTATCTTTGCTGAACTGGCAGATAAGCAGGAGAGGCCAGGCAGAGATCCAACACTTCCAAAGAAACATTGACAACTGGCAAGGGCTAAAGGATCCTGCACACCTAAATATCCCAGTCAGAATTGTAATTATCCGATACACCTGGCCAGGACTGCGAGTCAGAGACAACTGCATTCCCACCAACAACCACTGGAGGGAACCCAAGAGCAGAATTCACAACAGTACCCCCCCTTGAGGAGGGGTCACCGAACCCTCACCAGGGCCCCCAAGACGATCAGGACGAGCCAGATGAAAGCAGCATGGACATCAGAGGCAAAAACCCAAGAATTATCCTCCTGGCCATAACTCTTCCATTTGACCAGGTACTGAAGCTTCCGCCTCGAAAAACGGGAATCCAAAATCTTCTCAACAACATATTCCAACTCCCCATCAACCAACACAGGGGCCAGAGGATCAACAGAGGAAACAACGGGCTCCACATATTTCCGCAACAAAGATCTATGGAAGACATTATGGATAGCAAAAGAGGCCGGAAGCGCCAGTCGAAAAGACACCGGATTAATAATCTCAGAAATCCTATAAGGACCAATAAACTGAGCTTTAAACTTAGGAGAAGAAACCTTCATAGGAACATGACGGGAAGACAACCAGACCAGATCCCCAACCCGAAGCCGGGAACCAACACACCGACGACGATTAGCAAAACGTTGAGCCTCCTCTTGAGACAACACCAACTTGTCCACCACATGAGCCCAAATCTGCTGCAACCTGTCCACCACAGAATCCACACCAGGACAGTCAGAAGGCTCAACCTGCCCAGAAGAAAAACGAGGATGAAAACCAAAATGACAAAAGAAAGGCGAAACCAAGGTAGCAGAACTAGCCCGATTATTAAGGGCAAACTCGGCCAATGGCAAGAAGGCCACCCAATCATCCTGATCAGCAGACACAAAGCATCTCAAATAAGTCTCCAAAGTCTGATTAGTTCGCTCGGTCTGACCATTTGTCTGAGGATGAAATGCAGAAGATAAAGACAAATCAATGCCCAGCCTAGCACAAAAGGCCCGCCAAAACCTAGAAACAAACTGGGAACCTCTGTCGGAAACAATATTCTCCGGAATACCATGGAAACGAACCACATGCTGAAAGAACAACGGAACCAAATCAGAAGAGGAAGGCAATTTAGGTAAGGGCACCAAATGAACCATCTTAGAGAACCGGTCACAAACAACCCAGATAACAAACATCTTCTGGGAGACCGGAAGATCAGAAATAAAATCCATCGAAATATGCGTCCAGGGCCTCTCAGGGACTGGCAATGGCAAAAGCAACCCACTAGCACGGGAGCAACAAGGCGTGGCCCGCGCACAAGTCCCACAGGACTGCACAAAAGAACGCACATCACGTGACAATGAAGGCCACCAAAAGGACCTACCAACCAAATCTTTGGTACCAAAAATGCCAGGATGACCGGCCAACACGGAACAGTGAACCTCAGAAATCACTCTACTAGTCCATCTGTCAGGAACAATTTCCCCACAGGACAGCGGTCAGGTTTGTCAACCTGAAATTCCTGAAGAACCCGTCGTAAATCAGGGGAAATGGCAGAAAGGACCACCCCCTCTTTCAGAATACCGACCGGCTCTAAGACCTCAGGAGAATCAGGCAAAAAACTCCTAGAGAGGGCATCAGCCTTAATATTCTTAGAACCCGGAAGGTACGAGACCACGAAATCAAAACGGGAAAAAAAACAAGGACCATCGAGCCTGTCTAGGATTCAGCCATTTAGCAGACTCGAGGTAAATCAAATTCTTATGATCGGTCAAGACCACAATACGGTGCTTAGCTCCCTCAAGCCAATGTCGCCACTCCTCAAACCCCACTTCATAGCCAACAACTCCCGATTGCCTACATCATAATTGCGTTCAGCAGGCGAAAACTTACGGGAAAAGAAGGCACACGGTCTCATTAAGGAACCAACAGGATCCCTCTGAGACAAAACGGCCCCTGCCCCAATCTCAGAAGCGTCAACCTCAACCTGAAACGGAAGAGAAACATCCGGTTGGCGCAACACTGGAGCAGAAGTAAATCGACGTTTAAGCTCCTGAAAGGCAGAGACAGCCACAGAGGACCAATTCGTCACATCAGCGCCCTTCTTCGTCAAATCGGTCAAGGGTTTAACCACGCTGGAAAAATTAGCAATGAAACAGCGATAAAAATGAGCAAAACCCCAAAATTTCTGAAGGCTCTTCACGGATGTGGGCTGAATCCAATCATGAATGGCCTGAACCTTAACCGGATCCATCTCTATAGACGAAGGAGAAAAAAATAAAGCCCAAAAAAGAGACTTTCTGCACCCCAAAGAGACACTTAGACCCTTTCACAAACAGGGCATTGTCACGAAGGATCTGAAATACCATCCTGACCTGTTGCACATGAGACTCCCAATCATCGGAAAAAATCAAAATATCGTCCAAGTATATAATCAAGAATTTATCAAGATAAGTCCGGAAGATATCATGCATGAAGGACTGAAAAACAGATGGAGCATTAGAGAGTCCGAATGGCATCACAAGGTATTCAAAATGGCCTTCGGGCGTGTTAAACGCAGTTTTCCATTCATCACCCTGCTTAATACGAACAAGATTATATGCCCCTCGAAGGTCAATCTTGGTAAACCAACTAGCTCCCTTAATCCTAGCAAAGGTATTGAAACTTGACCGTGATTTTATTCAAGAGGCGATAATCTATACAGGGTCTCAAGGAACCATCTTTTTTAGCAACAAAAAAGAACCCCGCTCCCAACGGTGAAGAAGATGGCCGAATATGCCCTTTCTCCAAAGACTCCTTAATATAGCTCCGCATGGCGGTATGTTCAGGCACCGATAGATTAAAAAGTCGACCCTTAGGAAACTTACAGCCTGGAATCAAGTCAATAGCATAGCACAATCACAGTCCCTGTGCGGTGGAAGAAAACTGGACTTGGGCTCATCGAATACATCCTGAAAATCAGACAAAAACTCTGGAATCTCAGAAGATTATTATGAACCCCCTGACAACCCCAACTAGTCACAGACATGGACTTCCAGTCCAACACAGGATTATGTACCTGCAGCCATGGAAAATCCAGCACGATAACATCAAGCAAGTTATGCAACACCAGAAATCGACAATCTTCCTGATGGGCTAGCGCCATGCGCATGGTTACCTGTGTCCAAAACTGGGGCTTATTTCTAGCCAAGAGTGTAGCATCAATGCCCCTCAAAGGAATAGGGTTCTGCAAAGGCTGCAAGGGAAAACCACAACGCTTGGCAAGCTCAAAATCCATTAAATTCAAGGCGGCGCCTGAATCGACAAACGCCATGACAGAAAATGATGACAATGAGCAGATCAAGGACACAGATAACAGAAATTTAGGTTGTACAGTGCTGATGGTAATTGAACTGGCGATCCTCTTTGTCCGCTTAGGGCAGACAGAAATGACATGAGAAGCGTCGCCACAATAATAACACAACCTATTTTGACGTCTGAAACCTTGTCGTTCCGTTCTAGACAGAATTCTATCACATTGCATAGGCTCAGAAATTTGCTCTGAGGATAACGCCACAGCGCGCACAGTTCTGCGCTCCCGCAGGCGTCGGTCAATCTGAATGGCCAGAGACATAGAATCACTCAGACCGGAAGGCGTGGGAAACCCCACCATAACATCTTTAACGGATTCAGAAAGCCCCCTTCTGAAAATTGCCGCCAAAGCATCATTATTCCATTTAGTCAATACAGACCATTTTCTGAATTTCTGACAATACAATTCTGCCGCCTCTTGACCCTGAGACAGGGCCAACAAGGTCTTCTCAGCTTGATCCACAGAATTAGGTTCATCATATAATAGTCCTAAAGCCTGAAAAAAGGAGTCAATATTAAGTAAAGCCGGATTCCCAGATTCCAGGGAAAACGCCCAATCCTGCGGGTCGCCACGCAGCAGGGAGATTACGATTTTTACCTGCTGAATGGAATCACCAGAGGATCGAGGTCTCAGGTCAAAAAACAGTTTACAGTTGTTTTTAAAACTCAATAATTTAGACCTGTCACCAGAAAACAAATCAGGAGTAGGAATCTTCGGTTCTAAAACAGGAGTATGAACAATATAATCAGAAATACCTTGCACCCTAGCATCAAGCTGGTCTACACGAGAAGCTAATTCCTGAACATCCATGCTTGCACCAGGCTCCTCAGCCACCCAGATATTAAGAGGGAAGAGAACACAAAACAGACTGGAGAAAAAAAAATGGCTCAAGAGCTTCCTTCCCTTCTTCTGAGATGCATTTAACTCATTGTTGGCCAGTTGTACTGTTATGATCCGTTGACCTTGGAGCTGCATGAGAACTTTCACTGGAGAGAGTGGCCACTATACTGACCGCAACCCTGAACCTAACACCGCAACTAGAAGTAGCCGTGGAGTGTACCTAACACACCTAGACACCTCGTCACAGCCGGAGGACTAAATACCCCTAAAGATGGAAATCGGAATACTATCTTGCCTCAGAGAAAATCCCCAAAGGATGGACAGCCCCCCACAAATATTGGCGGTGAGTCGGGGAGGAAAAAACATACACAGGCAGAAAAAACAGGATTTAGCACAGGAGGCCACTCTAGCTAGATAGGACAGAATAGGACAGAGTTCTGTGCGGTCAGTATTAAAACCCTTCAAAAAATCCACAGCAGAATATACAAAAAACTTCCTACATCTAACTAAAGATGTAGGAGCGTATATCTGCAACTCCAGTGAATGTTGTGAATTCCGCTCTTGGGCTCCCTCCGGTGGTTGTAAGTGGCACTTTTGTGAGTTCTGCTCTTGGGCTCCCTCTTGTGGTTTCAAGTGGTATGGCTGCTCCTTGGATTTAGCTGTCAGCAGCTGCTTCCACTGATTGTCTTTTCTGCTCGGCTATTTATGCCTGGCTCTTTCCTTCAGCCAGTGCCACTTGTAAATGGTTCCTGGTTGGATTCACATCTCTTTGGATTTCCCTGTTATCCTGACCAGTTCAGCAAAGCTAAGTCCTTGCTTGCTCTTTTCTGTCCACAGATTGTGGACTTATCTGTTCTGTGCATTCAATGTTTGTCCAGCTTATCAGTATGGATTAATTCTGTGTTGCTGGAAGCTCTGGGAAACAGATTTACCCTCCACACCTTTAGTCAGGTGTGGAGATTTTTGTAAACTCTGTGTGGACTTTTTGTAGTGTTTTATACTGACCGCACAGTATTCCATCCTGTCCTTTCTATCAAGCTAGACTGGCCTCCTGTGCTCATCCTGGTTTCATTCTGTGTATGTCTTTTTCCCTCTCCTCTCACAGTCATTATTTGTGGGGGCTAATCTATCCTTTGGGGATTTTCTCTGAGGCAAGATAGCTTTCCTGTTTCTATCTTTAGGAGTAGTTAGCTCTTAGGCTGTGACGAGGTGCCTAGGGAGAGTTAGGAGCATCCCACGGCTACTTCTAGTGTTGTGTTGAGCTTAGGGACTGCGGTCAGTACAGATACCACTTCCTTCTGAGCTCGTTCCATGTTGATCCTAAACCACCAGATCATAACAGTGAAACCAACCAGACTGAGAAAACACAGACACAGTCTAATCTGGACAAAAGAAAAACAAATGAACAGTACTGAAAATAAGCACACTGCATGTGTGCCACAGGAAAAGAAACAGACACTTATCTTTGCTGAACTGGCAGATAAGCAGGAGAGGCCAGGCAGAGATCCAACACTTCCAAAGAAACATTGACAACTGGCACGGGCTAAAGGATCCTGCACACCTAAATATCCCAGTCAGAATTGTAATTATCCGATACACCATAGAGAAATCACCAACCACACAACTGAAGAACCGATATCAAATCTTTGTAGAGGATGAAGATGGCACACCTAAGGATGAAGCAATACCAGCAAGCAAAAAAGAAAAGGGCACACAGCAACAAGTGACAGCAAAAAGTACAGCCAAGAAGCAACGAAGAGTGGTGGTGGTGGGAGACTCACTACTGAGAGGCACAGAAGCAGCCATCTGCAGACCCTACATAACTGCAAGAGAAGTATGCTGCCTTCCAGGTGCGATGATCAAGGATGTGACCGATAGGATACCAAAGCTCTTCAGCTCCAAAGACGTCCACCCATTTCTTCTGATACATGTTGGCACCAATGACACGGCAAGGAAGGACCTACCGACAATCTGCAAAGACTTTGAAGAGTTGGGGAAGAAAGTAAAGGAACTGGATGCACAGGTAGTTTTTTCTTCTATCCTTCCAGTAGACGGGCATGGCACCAGGAGATGGAACAGGATCCTTGATGCAAACAACTGGCTAAGACGATGGTGCAGACAACAAGGATTCGGATTCCTGGACCACGGTGTGAATTACTTGTACGATGGACTCCTCGCCAGAGACGGACTACACCTCAACAAACCTGGGAAACACACATTCGCCAGAAGACTCGCTACACTCATCAGGAGGGCGTTAAACTAGAAGAAGAGGGGACGGGAAGAAAAACATTAGACTTGAACAAAGAAGATCCAGGAAAACAAACTCAGAAGAGAGGTAAGAACATTTCTAAAACAATCCACAGCGAGGAGATTGGAACAAAACAAAATCCTCTAAACTGCATGCTTGCAAACGCCAGAAGCCTGACAAACAAGATGGAAGAACTAGAAGCAGAAATATCTACAGGTAACTTTGACATAGTGGGAATAACCGAGACATGGTTAGATGAAAGCTATGACTGGGCAGTTAACTTACAGGGTTACAGTCTGTTTAGAAAGGATCGTAAAAATCGGAGAGGAGGAGGGGTTTGTCTCTATGTAAAGTCTTGTCTAAAGTCCACTTTAAGGGAGGATATTAGCGAAGGAAATGAGGATGTCGAGTCCATATGGGTCGAAATTCATGGAGGGAAAAATGGTAACAAAATTCTCATTGGGGTCTGTTACAAACCCCCAAATATAACAGAAACCATGGAAAGTCTACTTCTAAAGCAGATAGATGAAGCTGCAACCCATAATGAGGTCCTGGTTATGGGGGACTTTAACTACCCGGATATTAACTGGGAAACAGAAACCTGTGAAACCCATAAAGGCAACAGGTTTCTGCTAATAACCAAGAAAAATTATCTTTCACAATTGGTGCAGAATCCAACCAGAGGAGCAGCACTTTTAGACCTAATACTATCTAATAGACCTGACAGAATAACAAATCTGCAGGTGGTCGGGCATCTAGGAAATAGCGACCACAGTATTGTACAGTTTCACCTGTCTTTCACTAGGGGGACTTGTCAGGGAGTCACAAAAACACTGAACTTTAGGAAGGCAAAGTTTGACCAGCTTAGAGATGCCCTTAATCTGGTAGACTGGGACAATATCCTCAGAAATAAGAATACAGATAATAAATGGAAAATGTTTAAGAACATCCTAAATAGGCACTGTAAGCGGTTTATACCTTGTGGGAATAAAAGGACTAGAAATAGGAAAAACCCAATGTGGCTAAACAAAGAAGTAAGACAGGCAATTAACAGTAAAAAGAAAGCATTTGCACTACTAAAGCAGGATGGCACCATTGAAGCTCTAAAAAACTATAGGGAGAAAAATACTTTATCTAAAAAACTAATTAAAGCTGCCAAAAAGGAAACAGAGAAGCACATTGCTAAGGAGAGTAAAACTAATCCCAAACTGTTCTTCAACTATATCAATAGTAAAAGAATAAAAACTGAAAATGTAGGCCCCTTAAAAAATAGTGAGGAAAGAATGGTTGTAGATGACGAGGAAAAAGCTAACATATTAAACACCTTCTTCTCCACGGTATTCACGGTGGAAAATGAAATGCTAGGTGAAATCCCAAGAAACAATGAAAACCCTATATTAAGGGTCACCAATCTAACCCAAGAAGAGGTGCAAAACCGGCTAAATAAGATTAAAATAGATAAATCTCCGGGTCCGGATGGCATACACCCACGAGTACTAAGAGAACTAAGTAATGTAATAGATAAACCATTATTTCTTATTTTTAGGGACTCTATAGCGACAGGGTCTGTTCCGCAGGATTGGCGCATAGCAAATGTGGTGCCAATATTCAAAAAGGGCTCTAAAAGTGAACCTGGAAATTATAGGCCAGTAAGTCTAACCTCTATTGTTGGTAAAATATTTGAAGGGTTCTGAGGGATGTTATTCTGGATTATCTCAATGAGAATAACTGTTTAACTCCATATCAGCATGGGTTTATGAGAAATCGCTCCTGTCAAACCAATCTAATCAGTTTTTATGAAGAGGTAAGCTATAGGCTGGACCACGGTGAGTCATTGGACGTGGTATATCTCGATTTTTCCAAAGCGTTTGATACCGTGCCGCACAAGAGGTTGGTACACAAAATGAGAATGCTTGGTCTGGGGGAAAATGTGTGTAAATGGGTTAGTAACTGGCTTAGTGATAGAAAGCAGAGGGTGGTTATAAATGGTATAGTCTCTAACTGGGTCGCTGTGACCAGTGGGGTACCGCAGGGGTCGGTATTGGGACCTGTTCTCTTCAACATATTCATTAATGATCTGGTAGAAGGTTTACACAGTAAAATATCGATATTTGCAGATGATACAAAACTATGTAAAGCAGTTAATACAAGAGAAGATAGTATTCTGCTACAGATGGATCTGGATAAGTTGGAAACTTGGGCTGAAAGGTGGCAGATGAGGTTTAACAATGATAAATGTAAGGTTATACACATGGGAAGAAGGAATCAATGTCACCATTACACACTGAATGGGAAACCACTGGGTAAATCTGACAGGGAGAAGGACTTCCTGCTGCCTGTCGAGGTTCCCCTTTCCCACATGGGTAAGCTACTGTTATGTTTGGTTGTATGAGTGGCTATATATTGAGTGTATGGGTTGGAATGTTAGCATACGCTGGCTCCCTATATATTGGCCCTTTTGTGGTGGGATGCCTAATTCACCCATCCTTTGTCCTCTCATAAACACCAACAGTTAGGGGCATACCTCTTTGGGCAGTTAGTTATTTTTATGTGGTTTCTCCTTGCTCTCGTGTCTTGTTTTGTGTATTTAGGCTTTTAGCCACGTTTTGTATTTATTATGAGCCTTGTCTAAATAAAATTTAACTTTTTGATATTATTATTCTGAGACTCAGGGCTCTACTTACTTTTCTATATTTATACATGAGAGTTTACTCCTGTTCGCTTGTAGGTTTCTCAAGGATATAATGGAACTAGAGAGAGTACAAAGGAGGGCAACAAAATTAATAAAGGGGATGGGAGAACTACAATACCCAGATAGATTAGCGAAATTAGGATTATTTATTCTAGAAAAAAGACGACTGAGGGGCGATCTAATAACCATGTATAAGTATATAAGGGGACAATACAAATATCTCGCTGAGGATCTGTTTATACCAAGGAAGGTGACGGGCACAAGGGGGCATTCTTTGCGTCTGGAGGAGAGAAGGTTTTTCCACCAACATAGAAGAGGATTCTTTACTGTTAGGGCAGTGAGAATCTGGAATTGCTTGCCTGAGGAGGTGGTGATGGCGAACTCAGTCGGGGGGTTCAAGAGAGGCCTGGATGTCTTCCTGGAGCAGAACAATATTGTATCATACAATTAGGTTCTGTAGAAGGACGTAGATCTGGGGATTTATTATGATGGAATATAGGCTGAACTGGATGGACAAATGTCTTTTTTCGGCCTTACTAACTATGTTACTATGTTACTATGTTACCTGGCCAGGACTGCGAGTCAGAGACAACTGCATTCCCACCAACAACCACTGGAGGGAACCCAAGAGCAGAATTCACAACAGAAAGCCCCAAGGCAAATGTTAGGATTTGTTTGTGATGTATGTAAGCAGCTTTTTGGTAGTGTCCTTTGTGGTAGTGTGGTGCCACCTGCAGGTCATTTTTCCTTACTGCAGGTTTATGAAAAATAATGTTTAAACTGTATTTTGTGATCACATAGTGTATTTGTGGTTTGTTTGGCTATTTTCTTGCTGAAGGGGGCAAGTTTACCTTTCAAATGGTGTATCATTTGTGTGTGTGGGTGCAGTATGAACTGAGATACAAAGTAATCACCAAAAAAGTGTTTAGAAATAGTATATAAGGATTATTTTATATGTATTTTACAAAATATTATTGCTATAGTAGTAGAATAAGGTAACAAAAATATATTAATGTGAGAGATTTTGGATAGAAATCAGCACAGCCATGCTGTAAAGATTATACTTATTTTATATGTATGTGGATAGATAGATATTTTTTATGGCCTTACTATGAGTATCCAGCATGAACGTTACACTTTGCTAGTGATCCTGGATAAAAGTGAGGTGAGCGAGAATAGCATAGAGGCATAAGAAACAGAGCATTTGAGCTCTGTTCTGGATCCAGCAGGACAGTTCCAGATTTCGGGAGTTGTCTTGTTGTTCTGGAAGATATAGCTTGACTTCAACTGTATCTGTGTTTTCTGGACACTGATATAGTTGAATACAACTGTGGAGGAGGGAATAATATTGAGTCTGAAGGACTTGAATTGTTCTTCATGTTATGGATATTCCCACGTAATGTGATTGGACAGTAGCAAGTAGCTCAGCAAAGGAGCAGACATGGGACTCACAGACAAGTGATATGTGGGTATGTGGGTGGGGACTGTGGCAGGATCATACCGTGTGAAAGGGACTGTGGGGAAATCAAACTGTATGGATGGCTTAGGAGAAACTTTGTGTGTGGGTGGCTGTAGGGGCATCATACTGTGTGGGGGTGTTGTGAATGCATCATACTGTGTATGGGAAATGTAATAAATCAGTCTTTCTGTGGGCATCTTCCTATGTAATGGTGGGTCATTGTAATGTGTGGGGGATGTAGGAATTTCAAACTATGTGCATGTCTGTGAGAGGCATTATACTGTGTGGGTTACTGGGTGTGGGTGGCTGTGGGAGCATCATACTGTAAGAGGGGTATTGTAGAAGGCTCCTGTCACAGGCCATAGTGGCGGAGAGGATGACTGACAGGCATGGGGAAGTCAGGAAAGCTGCATCAAAACCAAGAAAAACATAGGCAGAATCGAAAGGCATTAGGGCAGAGGTGTAGATAGGTATTCGGTTCAGAGGGACGAAACTTCTCAGTGAGCCCCTAACCAGGTAACCTTGATTACAACTCTGTGATGCACCCTCCTGAACAAGGAGTGCTTCCGAAATGTGCGTCTGGGTGAGCGCACGGACCCAGGGAACCTCTAAGGGTATGTGTCCACTTTCAGGATGGCCGGCGGTATCGTCGGAGCGGCTTTGCCGCTCTGCGGTAAGCCCCGCCCCCTTCTGGGACGCGATGATGCCGGATGTGTTCATAGCACACATCCGGCATCATCGCACCCATCGCATAGGGCCCTGTGCTATATCTTGCGGCGACGCAGCGTCGCCGTAAGATATACGGACATGCTGCGATCTGAAAAGACGCGCAGCATGTCCGGAGTCGCAGGGCCGCCGCGTGCGTGTTACCACGCATAGTGGAGACGGGATTTCATTAAATCCCCTCCACTATGCTGTAACATCTGGACGCTGTGTGTCTGACGCTGCGGCTCTATGCAGCGTCAGACACGCAGCGTTTCCTGCACGTGGAAACATACCCTTAATCTGCATTTCACTTGAGGTAATTATTACATATTTTTGTGGCAAATACTTTGATTGCCGTGATATAAGGCTGCAATCCTTGTGCAGCAAGCGTTGTATAGTTTGACACCTAACTAGGATTGTATATGCTACATACATGCAGTTATGTCCACCTATCATAGTAGTTTGTTCACCTAGATTAGGACACCTACATAAGGAAAATTATTTTGGGATAGCTGCAATTGCAGCATGGATGGTTTTGGTCCCCTGTCTCTGTGCGCTCCCAGTGCAGTTGTGCCTTTTTGCAGCTGTTCGTACTTAGTTTTGCACCATTCCCATACCTGTCATTTGCACTGTGTTTAATACAAATTATTATTTTTATTGACATGTGTGGACCGTATAGTCGTTTTTGTGGGTCTTTCTCACTCTCCCTTTCGTCTTTGGTAACTAGCGACTTGTCCTTACGCTTTATCGTTCATTGATATCAGCGGATTTACATTTACCTTTATTTGATGTATATAGCTGGTAGCTATTCTGATTACTTTTGTGTGCTTATATATTCGATGCCCCCTAATAGTGCAGGAGAACCTCAGGGGATGACCGCGCTGTTACTGAAAATAATCTCTGTATACAGACCAACATGGATATTACCGCCATATGGTCAGTGGTAAATACCAACCCTACAGAACATGTAAGAGATCACAGCACAGTTACAGATAGTGACTTCCCGCTGACGTTCTTTCTAATGGAATAGTTCACTTTTCCATCTGACCCAGACCGACATGACAACTTCTTCCACCCAGGACTCGGCTGCAGAGAATACAACAAAGACACATTTCTCTTCTCATATTCCAGCCCCCTCACCATCTATTCCGAACCTGCACAAACTCCTCATCCTGCTGATATCCCAATACTGAGCCGCTGCTGCCGTATGTGACCCTATTACTGCACCTGCTGTGTCGTTCTCTGTGCCTTCTAAATTCTAAAGCAACCCTCTATAATATAGTAATGCCGGGTGCACTTGCCCTAGAAAACCGTGCCCACATTTTGCCCCCTAGAAAGTAATATTGCCCTCTGTGTGCCCCTCTGATAGTCACAGTAACCTGAGTTCCTCTATAACAATAAGTGCCCACTTTACATTTAATAATGTCCCGAGTCTCCCCCTGTACAGCTCCCCTATACACAGTGTGATGCTCTCTTATACACAGTATAATGCTCCCTCACTGTATAGTACAACCCACACAGTATAGTGACCCCTTTGTAGTCCCCAAACTGATGGATCCAACATTATATGATGGCCCATCACTGTAATCTACACACTGTATGATGGCCCCCTAGATAGCCTCCATATAGTATAATGCACCAGATACTCCTCAATATAGTATAGTCCATAATATAGTATAATGCACTCCCCATATGCCTCCATATAGTATAATGCACTCTCCATAGGCCTACTCTATATTGTGTAATGCACCCCCATAGGCAGACTCTATAGCATAAGGCAGCCCTCATAGGCAGACTCTATAGCATAAAGCAGCTCTCATAGGCAGACTCTACAGCATAAGGCAGCCCCCATAGGCAAACTCTATAGCATAAGGCAGCCCCCATAGGCAAACTCTGTAGTACAAGTTGTGTGAAAAAGTGTTCCCCCCTTCCTGATTTCCTATTTTTTTGTTTGTCACACTTAAATGTTTCAAATCACCAAACAAATGTAAATATTAGACAAAGATAACACAAGTAAACAAATGCAGTTTTTAAATTAAGATCTTTATTATTAAGGGAAAAAGAAATCAAAACCTACAAGGACCTGTGTGAAAAAGTGATTGCCTCCGAAACCTAATAACTGGTTGGGCCACCCTTAGCAGCAACAGCTGTAAACAAGCGTTTGTGACAACTGGCAATGCTCTGGAGGAATTGTTGCCCATTCATCTTTGCAGAATTGTTGTAATTCAGCCACATTGGAGGGTTTCCAAGCATGAACCGCCTTTTTAAAGGGAACCTGTCACCCCGTTTTTTGAGATTGAGCTATAAATACTGTTAAATAGGGCCTGCGCTGTGTGTTCCTATAGTGTATGTAGTGTACCCCGATTCCCCATGTATGCTGAGAAATAACTTACCAAAGTCGCCGTTTTCGCCTGTCAATCAGGCTGGTCAGGTCGGGAGGGCGTGGTGACATCGCTGGTTCTTCCTCAGCTTTACGTTGGTGGCGTAGTGGTGTAGTGGTGAAGACACAGCGCGCGATCTGCGCCGTCATCCCTTTCGTCGGTGGGGGCGGCCATCTTCCTGGGGCCGCGCGTGCGCAGATCGAGTGCTCTGCTGCACGGGGCTTCAGGAAAATGGCCGCGGGATGCCGCGCGTGCGCATTAGAGATCGCGGCGGCCATTTTCCCAAAGCCGAGTTTGCATCTCGGCTTTGGGAAAATGGCCGCCGCGATCTCTAATGCGCACGCGCGGCATCCCGCGGCCATTTTCCTGAAGCCCCGTGCAGCAGAGCACTCGATCTGCGCACGCGCGGCCCCAGGAAGATGGCCGCCCCCACCGACGAAAGGGATGACGGCGCAGATCGCGCGCTGTGTCTTCACCACTACACCACTACGCCACCAACGTAAAGCTGAGGAAGAACCAGCGATGTCACCACGCCCTCCCGACCTGACCAGCCTGATTGACAGGCGAAAACGGCGACTTTGGTAAGTTATTTCTCAGCATACATGGGGAATCGGGGTACACTACATACACTATAGGAACACACAGCGCAGGCCCTATTTAACAGTATTTATAGCTCAATCTCAAAAAACGGGGGTGACAGGTTCCCTTTAAGGTCATGCCACAGCATCCCAATCAGATTAAGTTCAGGACTTTGACTAGGCCACTCCAAAGTCTTAATTTTGTTTTTCATAAGCCATTCAGTGGTGGACTTGCTGGTGTGTTTTGGATCATAGTCCTGCTGCATAACTCAAGTGCTCTTCAGCTTGAGGTCATGAACAGATGGCCGGACATTCTCTTTCAGGATTTTTTGGTAGACAGCTGAATTCATGGTTCCATTTACCACAGCAAGTTTTCCAGGTCCTGAAGCAGCAAAACAGTCACAGACAATTACACTACCACCACCATATTTTATTTTCTTAGTTGTTATGATCTTTTTCTGAAATGCTGTGTTACTTCTATGTAATGGGACATATACCTTCCAAAAAGTTCAACTTTTGTCTCATGAGTCCACAGGGTGTTCTCCCAAAAGTATTGGCGATCATCAGGTTGTTTTCTGTCAAAACTGAGACAAGCCTTTATGTTCTTATTGCTCAGCAGTGGTTTTCATCTTGGAACTCTGCCATGCAGGCCATTTTTGCCCAGACTCTTTCTTAGGCTGGTTTCATATTTGCGGATGTGTCTGCAGCGTTTCTGATGCATACATCCGCATGCGTCTTGATTTCCTATCTTTAACATTGAAGAACGCAGGTGTATGCGATTGCATGCGTTTGCCCGCGTTTGCTAGTGCAGCGCCCCAGGGTCCTGGTCGTTGCAGTAATATCATTCTCCTCTAGGGGGGGAGTGATGTTACGTCTGATGGCAATGAAGGAAATCTTCTTACCAGGTATCACAAACCATACACCACACTTCACGCTCCAGTCCGCCAGGGGGAGCTATGCTCCTATCTATTAGGGCACTCTTTACAATTAGGTAAAACTGGAGAGCTGGATAGGAAGTTAGGCAGAAGCTGACTGGGCTTCAGCCAGGCAGCACCTGTTAGGCAGACAGGGGGAAAGGAGGAACATCTAAGAGCTGCAGACAGAGTGGTCCATGACAGGGGTGGGATCCTGTCAGAGGCCTAGATAGAAGGCCACGGAGCTGCACCTGCCCCACGTGCGGCAGCATCCTAAGAAAGGACTCGAAGAGAATTGTGTTGTAACGGGTGAGAAACGAAGTCATAGCAAAAGGAGAGGAAACCAGAAGGAGGTCTGCCCTGTAAAAGGCTGCCTCCATTCTGAGGTGCAGAAGCCAGTAGCCAGAACACCGAGGGAGTCATCGTCTCCAAGCCTGGCTCCAGAGATCGGCAAGACAGCTAGTTACATATTAGTTGCCCGACCTTATACCCAGGAGGCACAATGGCAACTTGTGGGGGCTGGGGCGTGGTAGGGTCCCTGTAAAAAGCATCAGGCCATGAGTCATACGGGTTGTTCCTATCCATCTGGGGGACAGAGAGAAAGACTTAACATCTAGAACACCAACAGCAGTTGTGACGACCTCACTGAGAAGCTCAGCAGGGAGGGTCTACAACACTCAGGAGCTAGAGGAAGGCTACTGATTTCCACCTGGATAAGGGGACTCTGGATTTGCCTTCAGACCGGCCGGACTCTGCCAGCCCTGTGATCTGGTGCTCTGGACTGTGGATGCTGAAGCCTTCAGTAAAGGTAAAGAGACTGCACCCTTGTGTCCTCGTTCTTCACTGCGCCTCACACCATCCACCATCTACACTCTGGGAAGCCCTGGGGACATACTTCACCTGTGGGAAGGTATACCAACTAGCTGAAATCATATCACCCCAGCGGACCCCTAAGCAGCATCGGTCACCCTGGCCAAATACCACAGGTAGCGTCACAAACATTATCCCTTTAAAGACCTTTCCCCCATTTTTTCAGCGGACGCCCCTAGGGCCACAGACCAGGTCAGCCACCGTGACATCCCCCTTGAGGACCGAAGGGCCCGGCTCCGAGTACCTCACTGCCCTACTGGGGGCGCTCCACTTATGCATGAGTTTTTTCACAGTGTGCGGCGGGGCGCTGCTAACGCACCATGTTGGAATTTTTGAGGTAGCAAATTTCCATCAAATATGCGCAGGCATGTGCATGCGGATGAGTGCGTTAAAAAAACGCATTAGTCTTTGGGAACTCATGCGTACGCATGTCTTTGGCTGCGCATGTCCAGTAACTGATTGAGATGTGCCCATTGAGACACACCCTCCTGGAAATATCAAACGCATGCGCATAAAAAGCGCAAACGCCCTGACTGTGGTTCTCTGGGGTCCCAAAGCTTTAGAAATGGTTTTATAACCTTTTCCAGACTGAGAGATCTTAATTACTTTGTTTCTAATTTGTTCCAGAATTTCTACGGATCACGGCATGATGTCTAGCTTTTGAGGAGCTTTTGATCTACACTTTGTCAGGCAGGTCCTATTTAACTGATTTCTTGATTGAGAACAGGTGTAGCAGTAATCATGCCTGAGTGTGGCTAGGGAATTTGAACTCAGCTTCCCAAAGATGGAATAAACCACAGGTAATTTATGTTTTAAGGGGGGGAGGGGCACATCACTTTTTCACACAGGGCCCATAATAATATAGACCTTCTTTTAAAAGACACATTCTGTGTTTACTTGTGTTACCTTTGTCTAACATTTATATTTGTTTGGTGATCTGAAACATTTAAGTATGACAAACATGCAAAAGACTAGGAAATCAGGAAGGGGGCAAACGCTTTCTCACACAACTGTACATCTTTCTGAAATAATTTCCGTTTATGTTGGTTACCAGAACTTGTATTTTTTTGGCTACCATAACAACATGGTTTTTCTCTTTTTTTCTTAAATCTAAATGACAATGGCAGGTAGTTGTGTAGATAAACTGTATAGATATACATTGTGGTGAGCAGTGTTTGTACACACTTGTGAAATTGCCCTTTGCACTTTATCATAAAATGATCTTAACAAGGATTATGTGAAAATAAAATGGTTATTATTTCCAAAGGCGACAGTCTAAAATGCTATCTGTGAATAAGGTTATCATCCAGCAGGCATCTTGTTAATAGTAGAAGCTAGAGATGTCAGTCCAGCTTAGCCACCAAAATCCAATTAAGAATTGCCGACCAACTGTTGTGTACTTCCTGTTTGTGTTCCGATTTGGCTCTTCTTTAGTCTGTAATGAAATCATCATGTTCTTACGTTTATGTGGGCTTTGAGCTGTGACTGTGAAAAGCTGTCACGTCTCGCTTTAAGTGACCTGGCATCAGCCATCAGTGACCCGACTCCATTCTTTGCCAGCGAGCCAGAGCCCAGAATGTGGTATTTACTGGATGACAAAGCTGTACATGTAATTTCCAATATATTATTATCCTACTCGGCACAGTGTTTCTTGTGATTAAAAAGTGTTTCAGCTATATTACAAAACACACACAGATGATGACTTACAAAAATGAATCTGGCTAACGTCAATGCTCTTCCTTATCAAATCTATAAATGCAGATGACTTTACAATTACTATTTTTTCTATTGTGTGATCACAGTAATTATTATATAATTTTTCAAGTAATTTTCATCTTCACATTTTATTGAATATTAAAAAACCATTGCAGTTAGGTTACAAACACTTGGAGATCCAACCATTTGCTGTATAAATATGCACATCAAAAATGAAAAAGAATGTCTTATCAGAAAATGACAAATTTTTAGATCTGTTTTTTCTGAAAACATTTTTATGTTGAAGGGAATCTGTCAGCAGGTCTTTCCTGTTTAATGTGAGAGCATCATAAGGTAGGGGCAGAAACTCTGATTTTATTTAACCCCTTAGCGACCGCTGATACGCCTTTTAACGGCGGCCGCTAAGGGTACTTAAACCACAGCGCCGTTAATTAACGGCGCTGTGGAAAAAGTAAATAGCGCCCCCCCAGAGTCGGATTTTCTCCAGGGTCTCAGCTGCCGGGGGTAGCCGAGACCCCAGAGAACATGATTCGGGGGTTTTTTAACCCACACCGCATTTGCGATCGCCGGTAATTAACCGTTTACCGGCGATCGCAAAAAAAACGCGATCTCTTTTTAATTTCTCTGTCCTCCGATGTGATCGCACATCGGAGGACAGAGAAAAGGGGTCCCAGGTAGCCCCCCAATACTTACCTATCTCCCCCGATGCTCCTCGTGGCTCCCGGTGGGCGCCGCCGTCTTCAAAATGGCGGGCGCATGCGCAGTGCGCCCGCCGGCCGGCCCCGCGAGAATCTTTGGGGTCTCGGCTGCCGGGGGTAGCCGAGACCCCAAAGAGCATGATCGGGGTCGGTTTTACCGACCCCTGTTTTGCGATCGCCGGTAATTAACTGTTTACCGGCGACCGCAAAAAAAAAAAAAAAAGTCAAAGTGTAATTCTCTGTCCTCTGATGTGATCGCACATCAGAGGACAGAGAAATAGGGGGATTCGGGGACCCTGCCATACTCACCTGTGTCCCTGGGTCCTCCTGCTGCTCCTCCTGGCCTCCGGCAAAAGAAAATGGCGGGCGCATGCGCAGTGCACCCGCCATCTGTCTCCATCTGCCGGCTGGCAGGAGAAGAGCAGTTGGGGCTAAAATTAGGGTTAGGGGTAGGGTTAGGGGTAGGGTTAGGGTTAGGGTTAGGGGTAGGGTCAGGGGTAGGGTTAGGGCTAGGGTTAGGGGTAGGGTTAGGGGTAGGGTTAGGGCTAGGGGTAGGGCTAGGGTTAGGGGTAGGGTTAGGGCTAGGATTAGGGTTAGGGCTAAATTTAGGGTTAGGGTTGGCGCTAAATTTAGGGTTAGGGTTGGGGCTAAATTTAGGGTTAGGCTTCTTTCACAGTTACGTCGGTACGGGGCCGTCGCAATGCATCGGCCGGACATACCGACACACGTTGTGAAAATTGTGCACAACGTGGGCAGCGGATGTAGTTTTTCAACGCATCCGCTGCCCAATCTATGTCCTGGGGAGGAGGGGGCGGAGTTACGGCCACGCATGCGCGGTCAGAAATGGCGGATGCGACGTACAAAAAAACGTTACATTGAACGTTTTTTTGTGCTGACGGTCCGCCAAAACACTGATCCAGTGCACGACAGACGCGACGTGTGGCCATCCGTCACGATCAGTCGGCAATATAAGTCTATGGGCAAAAAACGCATCCTGCGGATACATTTGCAGGATCCGTTTCTTGTCCAAAACGACGGATTGCGACGGATGCCAAACAACGCAAGTGTGAAAGTAGCCTTAGGGTTAGGGTTGGGGCTAAAGTTAGGGCTAGGGTTGGGGCTAAAGTTAGGGTTAGAGTTGGGATTAGGGTTAGGGTTTGGATTAGGGTTAGTATTAGGGTTAGGGTTGGCATTAGGGTTAAGTTTGGGATTAGGGTTAGGTTTGGGATTAGGGTTAAGGTTAGGGTTGTGATTAGGGGTGTATTGGGATTAGGGTTAGGTTTGAGGTTAGGGTTGAGATTAGGATTAGGGGTGTGTTGGATTTAGGGTTTTGATTAGGGTTATGGTTAGGGTTGACATTAGGGTTGTTTTGGGGTAAGGGTTGTGATTATGGTTAGGGTTAGTGATTAGGATTATGGATCAGGTTGGGATTAGGGTTAGGGGTGTGTTGGGGTTAGGGTTGGAGCTAGAATTGGGGGGTTTCCACTGTTTAGGTACATCAGGGGGTCTCCAAACACGATAGCCAATTTTGCGCTGAAAAAGTCAAATGGTGCTCCCTCCCTTCTGAGCTCTGCCGTACGCCCAAACAGTGGGTTACCCCCACATATGGGGCATCAGCATACTCGGGATAAATTGGACAACAACTTCTGTGGTCCAATTTCTCTTGTTACCCTTGTGAAAATAAAAACTTGGGGGCTACAAAATCCTTTTTGTGGAAAAATATATATTTTTTTTTATGACTCTGCATTATAAACTTCTGTGAAGCACTTGGGCATTCAAAGTTCTCATCACACATCTATATAATTTCCTTGGGGGGTCTAGTTTCCAAAATGGGGTCACTTGTGGGGGGTTACTACTGTTTAGGTACATCAGGGGCTCTGCAAACGCAACATAACGCCCACAGACCATTCTATCTAAGTCTGCATTCCAAAACGGCGCTCCTTCCCTTCCGAGCTCTGCCGTGCGCCCAAACAGTGGTTTACCCCCACATATGGGGCATCAGCATACTCCGGATAAATTGGACAACAACTTTAGTGGTCCAATTTCTCCTGTTACCCTTGTGAAAATAAAAACTTGGGGGCTACAATATCTTTTTTGTGAAAAAAATTTTTTTTTTTATTTTCACGACTCTGCATTCTAAACTTCTGTGAAGCACTTGGGCATTCAAAGTTCTCAGCACACATCTAGATAAGTTCCTTGGGGGGTCTAGTTTCCAAAATGGGGTCACTTGTGGGGGGTTACTACAGTTTAGGTACATCAGGGGCTCTGCAATCGCAACATAATGCCCACAGACCATTCTATCAAAGTCTGCATTCCAAAAAGGCGCTCCTTCCCTTCCGAGCTCTGCCGTGCGCCCAAACAGTGGTTTACCCCCACATATGGCACATCAGCGTACTCGGGATAAATTGGACAACAACTATTGCAGTCCAATTTCTCCTGTTACCCTTGTGAAAATAAAAACTTGGGGGCTACAATATCTTTTTTGTGGAAAACAAAAATATTTTTTATTTTCACGACTCTGCATTCTAAACTTCTGTGAAGCACTTGGACATTCAAAGTTCTCACCACACATCTAGATAAGTTCCTTGGGGGGTCTAGTTTCCAAAATGGGGTCACTTTTGGAGGGTTTCTACTGGTTAGGTACATCAGGGGCTCTGCAAACGCAACATAATGCCCGCAGACCATTCTATCAAAGTCTGCATTCCAAAACGGCGCTCCTTCCTTCCGAGCTCTGCCGTGCGCCCAAACAGTGGTTTACCCCCACATATGGGGTACCAGCATACTCAGGACAAATTGGACAACAACTTTTGGGGTCCAATTTCTCTTGTTACCCTTGTGAAAATAAAAACTTGGGGGCTAAAAAATCTTTTTTGTGGAAAAAAAAAAATATTTTTTATTTTCACGACTCTGCATTATAAACTTCTGTGAAGCACTTGGGCATTCAAAGTTCTCACCACACATCTAGATAAGTTCCATGGGGGGTCTAGTTTCCAAAATGGGGTCACTTGTGGGGGATTTCTACTGTTTAGGCACATCAGGGGCTCTCCAAACGCGACATGGCATCCGATCTCAATTCCAGCCAATTCTACATTGAAAAAGTAAAACGGCACTCTTTCTCTTCCAAGCTCTGCGGTGCGCCCAAACAGTGGTTTACCCCCACATATTGGGTATCGACGTACTCAGGAGAAATTGCACAACAACTTTAGTGGTCTAATTTCTCCTGTTACCCTTGTGAAAATAAAAATTTGTGGGCAAAAAGATAATTTTTGTAGAAAAAATGCGATTTTTTTTTTTTCCACGGCTCTACATTATAAACTTCTGTGAAGCACATGGGGGTTCAAAGTGCTCACCACACATCTAGATAAGTTCCTTAAGGGGTCTAGTTTCCAAAATGGGGTCACTTGTGGGGGGTTTCTACTGTTTAGGCACATCAGGGGCTCTCCAAACGCGACATGGCGTCCAATCTCAATTCCAGCCAATTCTACATTGAAAAAGTAAAACGGCGCTCCTTCACTTCCAAGCTCTGCGGTGCGCCCAAACAGTGGTTTACCCTCACATATGGGGTATCAACGCATTCAGGAGAAATCGCACAACCACTTTTGTGGTCTAATTTCTCCTGTTACCCTTGTGAAAATAAGAATTTGTGGGCGAAAAGATCATTTTTGTGTAAACAAAAGCGATTTTTTATTTTCACGGCTCTACGTTATAAACTTCTGTGAAGCACTTGGGGGTTCAAAGTGCTCACCACACATCTAGATAAGTTCCTTAAGGGGTCTAGTTTCCAAAATGGTGTCACTTGTGGGGAGTTTCCACTGTTTAGGCACATCAGGGGCTCTCTAAACGTGACATGGCGTCCGATCTCAATTCCAGCCAATTCTGCATTGAAAAAGTCAAACGGCGCTCCTTCACTTCTAAGTTCTGCGGTGCGCTCAAAAAGTGGTTTACCCCCACATATGGGGTATTGGCGTATTCAGGAGAAATTGCATAACAAAATTTATGGTTACATTTCTGTTTTTACACTTGTGAAAAAAAATAATAATTCTGAATTAAGATGTTTGCAAAAAAAAGTTAAATGTTCATTTTTTCCTTCCACATTGTTTCAGTTCCTGTGAAGCACGTAAAGGGTTAATAAACTTCTTGAATGTGGTTTTGAGAACCTTGAGGGGTGTAGTTTTTAGAATGGTGTCACACTTCATTATTTTCTATCATATAGAGCCCTCAAAATGATTTCAAATGTGATGTGGTCCCTAAACAAAAATGGTGTTGTAAAAATGAGAAATTGCTGGTCAACTTTTAACCCTTATAACTCCCTAACAAAAAAAAATTTTGTTTCCAAAATTGTGCTGATGTAAAGTAGACATGTGGGAAATGTTATTTATTAACTATTTTTCATGACATATCTCTCTGATTTAAGGGCATAAAAATACAAAGTTTGAAAATTGCAAAATTTTAAAAATTTTCGCCATATTTCCGTTTTTTTTTCATAAATAATCGCAAGTAATATCGAAGAAATGTTACCACTAACATGAAGTACAATATGTCACGAAAAAACAATCTCAGAATCAGCGGGATCCGTTGAAGCGTTCCAGAGTGATAACCTCATAAAGTGACAGTGGTCAGAATTGCAAAAATTGGCTCGGTCATTAAGTACCAAATTGGCTCTGTCACTAAGGGGTTAAACTACAACAAGCAGTCTAGTAAGTGACATCACTGGAATCGGTGTTTTATCAACAGGGGATTATCACTAGAAGACTGGTTGACTTGTGCTGCTCTGTGTAACCCCGCCCCCAGCCACTGTTTGGCAGCTTTCTGCCTATGCACTGTGTACAGAGAAGGCTGCCAGTGGTGTGGGTGGGGCCTTACAAAGCTCAGCATTCAAAGAACTGGTAGATCTGCTGCAGAGAAAACTGTGATTTTATTAAAACTACATTAGCAGCTCAGGGACACATCGCTGAAATTAGGTTCTATTTCTCCATGTAATGCTGCTCTCAGATTACATAGCAAAAAACAGGTGACATATTCCCTTTAAACCGAGTTTGTCAACCCAAACTGACAGTATAAGCTAATTACATATCCTTGTAGGGGATTTCCAGTAAGAAATAATTCACATTCAGTGACTAGTTGCATGTCTATAGTTGTTGCTTAAATTTAAAATGATATTTTTTTCCCTCCTCAGCACGAACCTTTGGTCCTTCAGCATTTTTGGCCTCTTTCCTGTTCCATCCGTATATATATGAAGTATTAATTTATCTGATAGATCCATATGTGACGATCAGCCTGCAAGGAAGAAAAGGAAAAAAATCTTTCTGACACTCAGTGTCAAAAGTGTAAGGAGAAATGGAAAAGGTATTTCACGGTTATATTACAGGACTGCACTACTATGCAAAAGTAGTGGTGTAAAAGACTTCTTAAGATTTCTTGATGATCTGCTGTCTCATACTGAAAATTTCCTGTATGATATTCTACATTGCTTTTAAACTGGAGAAAATCGTGTACTCACTTGACCGCAAGATCCTTTGCCATATTTGATAAGGATTTCTGAAAGTCATTCATCTGCTGACCATCTTGGATTATTGTCAATAGTTCACAGTAATATTTGCAATGGTGAGACCACAATTTAATTTTATATTTGTATATTTATTTTGTTTAACTTGAATAAATTGTCGATCAGATCTGTACATGGAAATCATTCAGGACCAAAAACTCATAATGGATCCCTTTTCCATTAACACCTACACCAAATGTAGTTTACCACCATGTCAGTTTCCACTGTTCCTGTTTTATGTCTAAAGACCTTGGTCTATCCGTACACCGTGTTCCAAATTATTATGCAAATGCTATTGTTTTCAATAATTAGAATGTTATCACCCTCTGTTCTTGTGTAAATACTGATGAAAAAAAGTCATTTAGCATATTGGCTTTTTCCTCATTCTCATCCACCATTTCACCCAGACTATTTTTAAAGGGGCCAACACTATCATTTTTTAGTTTCTTATTATTTATGTAGTTAAAGAATATTTTAGGATTATTTTTACTCTCTCTGGCAATGAGTCTCTCTGTCTCAATCTTTGCTGCCTTGATTTGCTTTTTACAGAATTTATTTAATTTTCTGTATTTATTTAATGTCTCCTCACTACCTACTTTCTTTTATTCTCTAAATACTTTCTTTTTGTCACTTATTGCGCCCCTTACAGCTCTATTAAGCCATATTGGTTTCCCCCTAATTCTAGTATGTTTATTCCCATACGGTATATACTGTGCACAGGTCCCATCCAGGATGCTAATAAATGTCTCCCATTTTCTTTGTGTATTTTTGTGTCTCAGGATATCGTCCCAGTTAATTGCACCAAGATCATCTCTCATCTCTCATCTGTTGGAAATTTGCCCTCCTAAAATTTAGTGTCCTTGTAAGCCCTCTACTACAAATCTTATTAAAGGATACATGAAAACTTATTATTTTGTGATCACTATTCCCCAAGTGACCCTCAACCCTTACATTTGCTATGCGGTCTGGCCTGTTGGTTAATATTAGGTCTAGCAGTGCCCCCCTTCTTGTTGGGTCCTGAACCAGTTGGGAAAGGTAATTGTCTCTCATAGTTGTCAAAAACCGATTACCTTTGCTGGAACTGCAGGTTTCTGTACCCCAATCTATTTCAGGGTAGTTGAAGTCCCCCATAATAATGACTTCTCCTTGAGTCGCAGCTTCATCTATTTGCTTTACGAGGATATTCTCCATTGCTTCCATTATTTTTGGAGATTTATAACAGACCCCTATCAGTAATTTATTATTTTTCCCCCTCCCCTTATCTCCACCCTTCGCTCCATACACCTCGCACACACGGCTCCACTACATCCACACTGTAAACCTCTCCTGACCCCACACATAAACTTCCCCTCATCCAGCATCAAGACAACCAGCACAGCAGAGTCCTGCATGCATACACCAAGGCCACTGATCATGTGACCCTTGACTCCTCCCCTCCTGTGACCTCATCACAGTTCCTGTGTGCACAGAAACCAGAACAGCCTTCTTTGAGCAGCCCAAGCAGATGCAGGAGAGTAGCAGCTTCAGGACCTGTGATGATGTCACGATCATGTGACCGGTCACATGAGGCGGGGAGGGCTGGAAGGAAGGATTCAGGATGCAAATTTAGTCACTATAGCGGCAGAATCTGCCTCCCTCTCTCTCCATTGAAGGCAATGCCGCTTGAGGCAAAGTACTCAACTTGCCACATGGTAGCGACGCCCCTGACAGTTGTTGTAGAGATGTGTCTGCTGCTAGAACTCTGTGTGGCATTGACCCTGGTCTCTAATCTGAGCTGCTGTTAACCTGCGATTTCTGAGGCTGGTGACTCGGATAAACTTATCCTCAGAAGCAAAGGTGACTCTTGGTCTTCCTTTCCTGGGGCGGTCCCCATGTGAGCTAGTTTCTTTGTAGCGCTTGATGGTTTTTGCAACTGCACTTGGGGACACTTTCAAAGTTTTCCCAATTTTTCAGACTGACTGACCTTCATTTCTTAAAGTAATGATGGACACTCATTTTTCTTTACTTAGCTGCTTTTTTCTTGACATATTACAAATTCTAACAGTCTATTCAGTAGGACCTTCAGCTGTGTATCCACCAGACTTCTGCTCAACACAACTGATGGTCCCAACCCCATTTATAAGGCAAGAAATCCCACTTATTAAACCTGACAGGGCACACCTGTGAAGTGAAAACCATTTCCGGTGACTACCTCTTGAAGCTCATCAAGAGAATGCCAAGAGTGTGCAAAGCAGTCATCAAAGCAAAAGGTGGCTACTTTGAAGAACCTAGAATATAAGACATAATTTCAGTTGTTTCACACTTTTTTGTTAAGTATATAATTCCACATGTGTTAATTCACAGTTTTGATGCCTTTGGTGTGAATCTACAATTTTCATAGTCATGAAAATACAGAAAAATCTTTAAACGAGAAGGTGTATCCAAACTTCTGGTCTGTACTGTATCTTCCTTTGTCCTGGTTCAAAGTGCTAGTAGTAGACTATTATCTTCTTGGAGTTCTCTTGGAGGATTGTTGACGTGATCTCTCTTGTGTCTTCTCAAGCTAAGTGTATTCCCCCGTTTCTCTACCTGTGTTATCATTAGTTGTAGTGGGGGCTGACTAACGCACACCCTGTCCCCCCCATCTAGGGCATTTTGTTAGGGGCAGTCACGGATTAGGCTCCTGCTCGGTGATAGGTATGGAACCTATGTAGGGATATTAGGGGAGTCAGAGAGTGGTCAGATCTGCCTAGGGGTCTCCACTTCCCCCTTCCCTAGTGCCAAAACTTGATTCTATGAAATATGACTTTTTTTCAACACTAAACTTTCAGCCTGCACAAGAGACAAATCTAGCATGCCAAAATTGCAGCTGGGGTTAAAGCTGAATACTGGTGATCTCAATGGATTGACAAATGATAACCAGGCTATTTTTAGTAGATGCTTTTAACAAAAAGGAGAAATGCAACTCCAAAAACGATTGTAAAATAAAAAACATAAGCAAGTACTGCTTTTTGTGAATAATTGTTATTTATGTTTTAATTCTAAATTATGTATGGAAGTCTAGGGTCTAAATTAATTTTGATATGAGAGTGAATCCATTTTAGGATTTGTAGACTCATGAAGGTGTCATTAGGGATTGTGGTTGTATGACGAATACAAGGGGTCAAGGCATTTGGTCACAATGATTTGAATGCAAACAGTACCTGTAGCTTTTCCGAATCACTCCCATGGCGCCAGAAAGGGTATGCGACAATAACGGTCGACCAGGTGAATATGGTCCCACTTTTAACACATTTAGGCACAGTGAATAAAACAAAAAAAAAGATGAGTGGGACTAACGTGGTCTTTCTCCTAACATATTGAGGAGGCCGTAATGGCACAGCGAATATAAAAATCGTAGAGCAGGACTGCCCCAAGAGAATGCCGTGACGTGGCGGGGTGGCTCAAAGAATTAATCAATTGTTTGCTAAATGTCTCATTTTGATATACAATCAGAAATTAATATGTGCATTTGCATTTTTTGTATTGCGTTCTGACCACAAGCAGCGCTGGCTTCTCCCCTTTTGTGTTTAGCATAGCCATTGTAGCAGTTTGTACTCAGCTGCTCTTGAGGTAGGCACAGGAGGCCGTTTTCATGCAAAGTCCAGGCAAGTTTATTTAACTTCATACATTGCTCTGGGCAAAACAAAGCAGAGCCTTGTCAGGCACAAAGTGAAAACAAACTGAAAACAAATATTCCATATGGTATTCCGGGTCCGCCCGTTCAGGTCAGTGCCTTTTGCAACACACACTGAAGGTGAACACGAACTGCAAGTAAATAGTACATATAGCAGTGCGGGTCTGCCCGCTCAGGTCAGTGTATTTAGGAACACATACTGGAGGTCTCCACACCTCTAGCCACAGACACTAAATCAGAGATTCGGCCTCCTTTTTATCTGCCAAACTCACACCACGCCCCTGGGTGTTGGGATATGTGAGTGGTCATTCCCACCCATCTCTTATGACCGCTCATAAAACCCGGCCCTAGAATGGCCAAATAACTCTCTCAGTACTATATGTGCCAGAGCATGCTTCCGAGCTCACATCACTGCAGCTAACAGCCGTGATGACACATATCTCCCCTCAAAGACTCATCCGGCGGCAATGTTACATACATCACTGAAGGGGTGCTTAATTGTCTCCTGTCCAAATCGCACATCACCACCTGTGTGCTCGACCCCATCCCAAAGCCACCTCCTCCCCAACCTCACCACCGCACTTATCCCATCCCTAACCCACCTCTTCAACCTATCACTATCTTCTGGCACCTTCCCTTCTGCTTTCAAACATGCCACAATCACGCATATCCTTAAAAAGCCAACCCTCGATCCAACTGCTATGTCCAGCTATCGCCTAATATCACTGCTCCCATTCGCTTCCAAACTCCTGGAGCAGCACGTCCACTCTGAACTTTCCTCCCACCTCTCATCTAACTTGCTCTTTGACAATCTACAATCTGGTTTCCGCCCCATCACTCAACTGAGACAGCCCTGACCAAAATCACTAACGACCTACTTACCGCGAAAGCTAATGGACAATACTCTGTACTCCTCCTTCTAGACCTGTCCTCTGCTTTCGACATGGTTGACCACTGCCTCTTACTACAAATTTTCTCATCCTTTGGCATCAAAGACCTCGCCCTATCCTGGATCTCCTCGTACCTTTCCAACCGCACATTCAGCGTCTCCCACTCCCACACTACCTCCTCATCCCACCCTCTCTCTGTTGGAGTCCCCCAAGGCTCTGTTCTAGGACCCCTATTCTTCTCCATCTATACACTTGGCTTGGGACAACTCATAAAGTCCCATGGATTCCAGTACCACCTCTATGCTGATGACTCAGATCTACCTCTCTGGCCCAGGCATCACTGCTCTGCTATCCAGAATCCCAGAGTGCCTATCAGCCATATCCTCCTTCTTCTCCTCTCGCTTCTTCAAACTCAATGTGGACAAATCTGAACTCATCATCTTTCCTCCATCCCATAGATCTTCCTTACCTGACCTATCTATCGCAATCAATGTCATCATGCTTTCCCCCGTACCGGAAGTCCGCTGCCTCAGAGTAACCTTTGACTCTGCCCAGTCCTTCAAACCGCACATCCAAGCTCTTTCCACCTCCTGTCGCCTCCAGCTCAAAAATATCTCCAGAATCAGTCCTTTCCTCAACCGTCAATCTACTAAAATGCTTGTGCACACCCTCATCATCTCCCGCCTTGACTACAGCAACATCCTTTTCTGTGACCTCCCTGCTAACACCCTTACACCTCTCCAGTCCATTCTTAACTCTGCTGCCCGACTAATTCATCTCTCTCCTCGCTACTCCTCTGCTTCCCCCCTCTGCAAATCTCTTCACTGGCTCCCATTTCCTCAGCGTATCCAGTTCAAATTACTAATACCGCCCTACAAAGCCATCCACAACCTGTCTCCTCCATATATCTCTGAACTAATCTCCCGATATCTTCCCTCACGTGATCTCCGGTCCGCCCAAGACCTCCTTCTCTCCTCCACACTTATTCGCTCCTCATCCAACCACCTCCAAGACTTCTCCCGAATATCCCCATCCTCTGGAATTCTTTGCCCCAACACGTTCACTATCAACCACATTCGGATCCTTCAGACGGAACCTGAAAACCCATCTGTTATGAAAGGCAATTCAGTATCACAATGGACATGGAGGTCAGAGCACATACAGTGATCTGACAATAACCCAAAATAATAGAACGAGCTCTGAGACGTGGGAACTCTGCAGACCGCAATCCCTAATCCTCTCCAAACACAACTAGAGGCAGCCGTGGATTGCGCCTAACGCTCCCTATGCAACTCGGCACAGGCTGAGAAACTAACTAGCCTGAAGATAGAAAAAATAAGCCTACCTTGCCTCAGAGAAATACCCCAAAGGAAAAGGCAGCCCCCCACATATAATGACTGTGAGTAAGATGAAAAGACAAACGTAGGGATGAAATAGATTCAGCAAAGTGAGGCCCGATATTCTTAGACAGAACGAGGATAGGAAAGATAACTTTGCGGTCTACACAAAACCCTAAAGAAAACCACGCAAAGGGGCAAAAACTAACGGCACGGAGGTACACCCTTTGCGTCCCAGAGCTTCCAGCAAAACTAATAGACAAGCTGGACAGAAAAAATAGCAACAAATAGCAAAGAAGCACTTAGCTATGCAGAGCAGCAGGCCACAGGAATGATCCAGAGAAACACAAGTCCAACACTGGAACATTGACAGGAAGCATGAATCAAAGCATTATGTGGGGTTAAGTAGAGAAGCACCTAACGACCTCACCAGATCACCTGAGGGAGGAAACTCAGAAGCAGCAGTACCAGTTTCCTCCACAAACGGAAGCTCCCAGAGAGAATCAGCCAAAGTACCACTTGTGACCACAGGAGAGAGCTCTGTCACAGAATTCACAACAGTACCCCCCCCTTGAGGAGGGGTCACCGAACCCTCACCAGAGCCCCCAGGCCGACCAGGATGAGCCACATGAAAGGCACGAACAAGATCGGGAGCATGGATATCAGAGGCAAAAACCCAGGAATTATCCTCCTGAGCATAACCCTTCCATTTAACCAGATACTGGAGTTTCCGTCTTGAAACACGAGAATCCAAAATCTTCTCCACAATATACTCCAATTCCCCCTCCACCAAAACCGGGGCAGGAGGGTCAACAGATGGAGCCATAGGTGCCACGTATCTCCGCAACAATGACCTATGGAAGACGTTATGTATGAAAAAAGAATCTGGGAGGGTCAGACGAAAAGACACAGGATTAATAACCTCAGAAATCCTATAAGGACCAATGAAACGAGGTTTAAACTTCGGAGGGGAAACCTTCATAGGAATATGACGAGAAGATAACCAAACCAGATTCCCAACACGAAGTCGGGGACCCACACGGCGTCTGCGATTAGCGAAACGTTGAGCCTTCTCCTGGGACAAGGTCAAATTGTCCACTACATGAGTCCAAATCTGCTGCAACCTGTCCACCACAGTATCCACACCAGGACAGTCCGAAGACTCAACCTGTCCTGAAGAGAAACGAGGATGGAACCCAGAATTGCAGAAAAATGGCGAAACCAAGGTAGCCGAGCTAGCCCGATTATTAAGGGCGAACTCAGCCAAAGGCAAAAAGGACACCCAGTCATCCTGATCGGCAGAAACAAAGCATCTCAGATAGGTTTCCAAGGTCTGATTGGTTCGTTCGGTCTGGCCATTAGTCTGAGGATGAAAAGCCGAGGAAAAAGACAAGTCAATGCCCATCCTACCACAAAAGGCTCGCCAAAACCTCGAAACAAACTGGGAACCTCTGTCAGAAACGATATTCTCTGGAATGCCATGCAAACGAACCACATGCTGGAAGAACAATGGCACCAAATCAGAGGAGGAAGGCAACTTGGACAAGGGTACCAGATGGACCATCTTAGAAAAGCGATCACAGACCACCCAAATGACTGACATCTTTTGAGAGACGGGAAGATCTGAAATAAAATCCATAGAGATATGTGTCCAAGGTCTCTTCGGGACCGGCAAGGGCAAAAGCAACCCACTGGCACGAGAACAGCAGGGCTTAGCCCGAGCACAAATCCCACAGGACTGCACAAAAGAACGCACATCCCGCGACAGAGACGGCCACCAAAAGGATCTAGCCACTAACTCTCTGGTACCAAAGATTCCAGGATGACCAGCCAACACCGAACAATGAACCTCAGAGATCACTTTATTTGTCCACCTATCCGGGACAAACAGTTTCTCCGCTGGACAACGATCAGGTTTATTAGCCTGAAATTTTTGCAGCACCCGCCGTAAATCAGGGGAGATGGCAGACACAATTACTCCTTCCTTGAGGATACCCGCCGGCTCAGATAAACCCGGAGAGTCGGGCACAAAACTCCTAGACAGAACATCCGCCTTCACATTTTTAGAGCCCGGAAGGTACGAAATCACAAATTCAAAACGGGCAAAAAACAGCGACCAACGAGCCTGTCTAGGATTCAAACGCTTAGCAGACTCGAGATAAGTCAGGTTCTTATGATCAGTCAATACCACCACGCGATGCTTAGCTCCTTCAAGCCAATGACACCACTCCTCGAATGCCCACTTCATGGCCAGCAACTCTCGGTTGCCCACATCATAATTCCGCTCAGCAGGCGAAAACTTCCTAGGAAAAAAAAGCGCATGGTTTCATCACTGAACAATCAGAACCTCTCTGCGACAAAACAGCCCCTGCTCCAATCTCAGAAGCATCAACCTCGACCTGGAACGGAAGAGAAACATCTGGTTGACACAACACAGGGGCAGAAGAAAAACGACCCTTCAACTCTTGAAAAGCTTCCACAGCAGCAGAAGACCAATTGAACAAATCAGCACCCTTCTTGGTCAAATCGGTCAATGGTTTGGCAATACTAGAAAAATTGCAGATGAAGCGACGATAAAAATTAGCAAAGCCCAGGAACTTTTGCAGACTTTTCAGAGATGTCGGCTGAGTCCAATCATGGATGGCTTGGACCTTAACAGGATCCATCTCGATAGTAGAAGGGGAAAAGATGAACCCCAAAAATGAAACCTTCTGCACACCAAATAGACACTTTGATCCCTTCACAAACAAAGAGTTAGCACGCAGGACCTGAAAAATCGTTCTGACCTGTTTCACATGAGACTCCCAATCATCCGAGAAGATCAAAATGTCATCCAAGTACACAATCAGGAATTTATCCAGGTACTCTCGGAAGATGTCATGCATTAAGGACTGAAACACTGATGGAGCATTGGCAAGTCCGAATGGCATCACTAGATACTCAAAATGACCCTCGGGCGTATTAAATGCAGTTTTCCATTCATCGCCTCGCCTGATTCGCACCAGATTATACGCACCACGAAGATCAATCTTGGTGAACCAACTAGCCCCCTTAATCAGAGCAAACAAATCAGATAACAAAGGCAAGGGGTACTGAAATTTAACAGTGATCTTATTAAGAAGGCGATAATCTATACAAGTTCTCAGCGAACCATCCTTTTTGGCTACAAAAAAGAACCCTGCTCCTAATGGCGACGATGACGGGCGAATATGCCCCTTCTCCAGGGATTCCTTCACATAACTGCGCATAGCGGTGTGCTCAGGCACGGATAAATTAAACAGTCGACCTTTTGGGAATTTACCACCAGGAATCAAATTGATAGCACAATCACAATCCCTATGCGGAGGTAGGGCATCGGACTTGGGCTCATCAAATACATCCCGGTAATCAGACAAGAACTCTGGAACCTCAGAAGGGGTGGATGACGAAATTGACAAAAATGGAACATCACCATGTAGCCCCTGACAACCCCAGCTGGACACCGACATGGATTTCCAATCCAATACTGGATTATGGGCTTGTAGCCATGGCAACCCCAACACGACCACATCATGCAGATTATGCAACACCAGAAAGCGAATATCCTCCTGATGTGCAGGAGCCATGCACATGGTCAGCTGGGTCCAGTATTGAGGCTTATTTTTGGCCAAAGGCGTAGCATCAATACCTCTCAATGGAATAGGACACTGCAAGGGCTCCAAGAAAAAGCCACAACGCTTAGCATATTCCAAGTCCATCAAATTCAGAGCAGCGCCTGAATCCACAAACGCCATGACAGAATATGATGACAAAGAGCAGATCAAGGTAACGGACAGAAGAAATTTTGACTGTACCGTACCAATGGTGGCAGACCTAGCGAACCGCTTAGTGCGCTTAGGACAATCAGAGATAGCATGAGTGGAATCACCACAGTAGAAACACAGCCCATTCAGACGTCTGTGTTCTTGCCGTTCAACTCTGGTCAAAGTCCTATCGCACTGCATAGGCTCAGGTTTAAGCTCAGGTAATACCGCCAAATGGTGCACAGATTTACGCTCACGCAAGCGTTGACCGATCTGAATAGCCAAAGACATAGACTCATTCAAACCAGCAGGCATAGGAAATCCCACCATGACATCCTTAAGGGCTTCAGAGAGACCCTTTCTGAACATAGCTGCCAGCGCAGATTCATTCCATTGAGTGAGCACTGACCATTTTCTAAATTTCTGGCAATATACCTCTATCTCATCCTGACCCTGACAAAGAGCCAGCAAATTCTTTTCTGCCTGATCCACTGAATTAGGCTCATCGTACAGCAATCCGAGCGCCAGGAAAAACGCATTGATATTACTTAATGCAGGATCTCCTGGCGCAAGAGAAAATGCCCAGTCCTGAGGGTCGCCGCGCAAAAAAGAAATAATAATCAAAACCTGTTGAACTGGATCACCAGAGGAACGAGGTTTCAAGGCCAGAAATAACTTACAATTATTTTTGAAACTCAGAAACTTAGTTCTATCTCCAAAAAACAAATCAGGAATAGGAATTCTTGGTTCTAACATAGATTTCTGATCAATAGTGTCTTGAATCTTTTGTACTCTTGCCGAGAGCTGATCCACAAATGAAGACAGACTTCTAATGTCCATCGCTACACCTGTGTACTGAACCACCCAAATGTCTAGGGGAAAAAAAAGACAAAACACAAAGCCAAGAAAAAAAAATGGTCTCAGAACTTCTTTTTTCCCTCTATTGAGAATCATTAGTACTTTTGGCTTCCTGTACTGTTATGAAAGGCAATTCAGTATCACAATGGACATGGAGTTCAGAGCACATACAGTGATCTGACAATAACCCAAAATAATAGAACGAGCTCTGAGACGTGGGAACTCTGCAGACCGCAATCCCTAATCCTCTCCAAACACAACAAACGTAGGGATTTAATAGATTCAGCAAAGTGAGGCCCGATATTCTAGACAGAACGAGGATAGGAAAGATAACTTTGCGGTCTACACAAAACCCTAAAGAAAACCACGCAAAGGGGCAAAAAGACCCTCCGTACCGAACTAACGGCACGGAGGTACACCCTTTGCGTCCCAGAGCTTCCAGCAAAACAAATAGACAAGCTGGACAGAAAAAATAGCAACAAATAGCAAAGAAGCACTTAGCTATGCAGAGCAGCAGGCCACAGGAATGATCCAGAGAAACACAAGTCCAACACTGGAACATTGACAGGAAGCATGAATCAAAGCATTAGGTGGGGTTAAGTAGAGAAGCACCTAACGACCTCACCAGATCACCTGAGGGAGGAAACTCAGAAGCAGCAGTACCAGTTTTCTCCACAAACGGAAGCTCCCAGAGAGAATCAGCCAAAGTACCACTTGTGACCACAGGAGGGAGCTCTGCCACAGAATTCACAACACCCATCTCTTCAGGAAAGCCTACAGCCTACACTGACCCCGCTACCGCCTCATCACTATCGAAGCTACCGCCTCACCAACACCAGAGCTCCTGCAACCCTCAACCTACTATCTCCTTCCCCATAATCCTGTAGAATGTAAGCCCGCAAGGGCAGGGTCCTCGCCCCTCGGTATCATTCTGTCATTGTTAGTTTGTTTACTGTAAGTGATATCTGTAACTTGTATGTAACCCCTTCTCATGTAACGCACCATGGAATCAATGGTGCTATATAAATAAATAATAATAATACTCTCCTCCTCTGCCCAAAGCCAGGGGGGCTTGGCACCTAATGCCAACAAACAGTGGATCCTCGATAGAGTGTCAGCATTGCCATGCCGGTTCTCTTGTCTATGCTCCACATGGAAGTTAAAATCCTGAAGTGCTAGAAACCATCTAGTCACTCGGACATTGTTCCCTTTCTTTTCCCTCATCCACTTCAGTGGGGCATGGTCTGACACTAGTCTGAACTTCCTGCCTAAGAGATAGTACCGTAGAGAGTCCAACGCTCACTTGAGGCAAAACATTTCTTCTCCACTATGGAATAGTTTTTCTCGCAGGATAGCAACTTCTGGCTAAGATACATGATGGGGTGCTTTTCCCCGTTCACCTCTTGAGATAAGAAAGCACCCAGCCGGACATCCGACACGTCTGTCTGGACCACAAACTCCTTGGAGAAATCAGGTGCTACCAGCACCAGCTGTTTGCACAGGGCCAGCTTCAGTTCCTAGAAGGCCGTCTCAGCTTCTGGGGATCACTTAGCCATAGCTGACTTTGTCCCTTTAAGGAGGTCTGTCAGAGAGGCAGCTACCATGGCAAAGTTTGAGATAAACCAGCAGTAATAGCCTACAATACCCAGTACCCAGGAATGCCCTGAATTGCTGCTTTGAGAGGGGTTGTGGCCAGCCCTGGATCGCCTCAACTTTATCTGGGGCTTTATTTCGCCCCTGCCTACAACATAGCCCAAGTATCCATAGCCAAGGCACACTTCTTCGGGTTTTTGGAAAACCCCGCCTTCCATAGAGCATCAAATATTGCCTGGACCTTGCTAAGATACCAAATATGTATACTTTTATTCTTTATGTATTTTTCATGCAAATAATTGTTTATGGATACAATATCTTTTTATTTTTTATTATTATTTTATTTTTAAAATAGTTTTACTTTAAAAAAAAAATTAACTTTTTTTTTTTAAACTTTTTTACATTGTCCCACTATGGGACTATCATTTCTGCAGCCTGAACGCTTGTACAACATGGGGATGCGGCAGCATCCCTGTGCTGTACAAACTGTCAGCTCTGCACTGGCAAAGAAAGTTGCTGATCATGCACTGCACATGATCAGCAACTTTCCTATCTCTGGTGACCCGGATGTTGTCATGACCACATTCGATTCACCGTGGCAACTATCAGGAACCAGTGTCATGCCGCAGGGTCTCCAATCCAAGGGCACAAAGGCTGTCATCCCTCTGCTGGGTCCCAGAATGCTGCAATCACGTTCAATTGCAGCATTTAGGGGGTTAAAGTTCCGGGAGCGGTGCGTAACCGCTCCTGACACTTAGCACTGGGTGTCAGTTGTCAGAATGAGCTGACAATGGGCGGCGATCGCCCGCGCACAGCATTTGTGCGCAGGCAATTGCGATAACATAATAATATGTCCCTGGTCAAATAAGCCCAGGGTCGCACAAGGATGGATTATTATTGTCAGAAAGGGGTTAAAGAAAAGCCACAAAGCTGATTTATTCACTAAAGATATCACTTTAGTCTCTATTACAGCTCCATTACAGCCATGTATTTTCTTTATATGCAACTCAATGCCCCAAACTTTTTTTTATTTGGACATAGTTAGAAGTAAACTCATAAAGTGCATTTTATTATAAGGTGTTATGCAAACAACTACAATAGTTCTACACTTGCATTTTAAAAAACTTGATTAAATGCAACTTTTTCACTTTAGTATAGTGATGCTTTTGTTTCTTATTGCTTGTGCAGCCTCCTTTTCTCCAAGGAGATGCTTCCTGAATGTGGCTGAGCCTGCAGCCTCTGGAATATGCCTCAGTGCAACCATCTTGCCAACGCCACGGACCGTGTGAGGGAATTACCCACCACCGGCCCAGGGAGGCATGGTGACGACCTTCAAGATTGCGGTACTTGGGGCCCAAGGAGTGGGGAAAAGTGCAATTGTGCATCAGTTCATGTACAACGAGTTCAACGAGAACTGTGTTCCCACCAAATCTCGACGTGTCTTCCTACCAGCTGTTGTCATGAATGGCCATGTCCACGAGCTTCAAATAATGGACTTCCCTCCCATATCATCTTTTCCAGTCAACACCTTACAAGTAAGTATGATTACATGGGTTAGTAACAGACCTACATTTTGGGGGTTTCTTAATTATTGTCTTATACACTTTAATTGGCATTTGCCAATCACAGTCGAAATTGAAACCAAAATATCGATGTTGGTGGCTTGAAAGATTATCCTCATATTACAAAGTGATAACTATAATATGCCATCACTTTATGATTGATGGGGTAAAATCACTGAGAACCCCACCAATCCTACGAATTGGTCGTAGCACATGAATGGAGGCTGTGCTACAGTAAATGGTTAAGAGTGTTACCTTACAGGAAAACGCAATGAAGGGAACACATCCTTAAATAAGCGATACACCTCCTTCATTCTCTGGGTTGGATGGAGTCCTAAAGCTTGAATCCCCAATGATCATAACGTGGTGACATATTTTAGTAATTTCTAAGTATTCTTTTAATTGTGTTTGTTTCATTTTTGTGTATTAATTTATTACCTACCGTACTTGAGGTGGTACAGCTCCAGAAGAGTATTATGCATGATTCCTATTAGTTACAATAGGACCTGTGCATGATGCTCTCCACGTGTTGCACTTTTACGTGAGCAAATGTACCGCCCAGCATGCATCTCCATGTCAGATCATATGGCAGGTTATAATTGGATGTATCATATATTAAATAGTTCTGAGCCATTTTTTGGAAGATTTTATTTTTCTTGGAAATGTTCAAGAAAGGGATTGATATTGCTAAGTTATAATTTATGACATTTTTTTTCTATTGTTCTAATGTCTTGTATATTGTTTGACACTTTAAAGTCTATAATAAAGTATAATAAGTCTACATACATAGAGTTTTTATTAGTTTTGTATTTTGGGAAATTCTTTATAGTGTTTTAGAGGTCAATGGCATTTTATCGAAAATACTGCAAGCTCAAAGTGAGGTGTTTTTCTAGCATTTATCTACAGAACATAAAAAAAATGAAAAAAGTACAAACAAAATATAAAGGAAGCTGAAAAGTCATCAAAAGCGCTTGAAAAAACCCTCATTGAACCATTTCAAAATTTGGCGATATTTTTCAGGTTTTTTTGCTCCTCGTTTTACTTTCCTGAGACCTGTTTTTTTTTTTACGTCGATGGAGCTGTATGAGGGCTTGCATTTTTTGGCGCACCAAATTAACTTATTTATCCATACCATTTTAGGCTACATATCACATTTTGATTACTCTTTATTGAATTTTTAAAAAAGTTCTGCAACTGAAAAATGGTAATTCTGTTCTTGACTGCGTATGGCCAATAAAGGATCCTTTCCGTAAGGCATCCCCCACCCCCAACTACCTTGCCCCTCTTAACCTCTCCATTTATTACCCAAGAAAACACACCACCACGTTAATTTCTTTTTTGGATAATTTGGCCACAGCGGCCATTTTATTAACAAACAAATACATAAATAACAACATGTAAACAGTAAATATAAAACCTCGAGGGGGGGGCTATTGGAGCTAAAAAATCTGGCTCATAATAGGCAGAGAGCCTACCCAAAATTTTGACCAAAAAACACGTATTTACCCTCAGCCGTAACCACCAGCTCGAGGGCACCATGTAACCCACTTCGGGCAAACCAACCACAAAGCTCCCGAGGTAAACACCCCGTCCAGAGCCCGTACCAAAAGCCAGATCAACCCTATCAGCATCATCACCAACTCCAAGAACCCCACCCCCCGCCAACGCCACTGTGACAATAATACAGAATTCTTGACCTTCAATAAATCAAACAGAAAAGAAAACATAATTTAAAAGACCCCTTCTTTTTTTTTTTTTTTTTTTTTTTTTTTTATATTAAGAATTGACGAACTCGCCGATCTCGACTAAAATACGTTGCCTCATAGTACCACTAAAAACAGGGAGGGTGGGAGGGACTCACTTCGCCCGTCCAAGATGACTGATCTCCCTTTTCCCGCACTTTCCCAAGTCCCCACCTCCCTTTTTTAATAAATCCCCACCCCCAATTCTACTCTCCCAATCCCCGGGCCCCTTTTCTCTTAATTTAAAAAACCTACTGCACTGCTCCCATGGCAACGCAGTCATGTGGGGGCCTCCTTTTAGCTGCGCCCCATACAGCCCCCCCTCTTGACTGCGTATGGCCAATAAAGGATCCTTTCCGTAAGGCATCCCCCACCCCCAACTACCTTGCCCCTCTTAACCTCTCCATTTATTACCCAAGAAAACACACCACCACGTTAATTTCTTTTTTGGATAATTTGGCCACAGCGGCCATTTTATTAACAAACAAATACATAAATAACAACATGTAAACAGTAAATATAAAACCTCGAGGGGGGGGCTCTTGGAGCTAAAAAATCTGGCTCATAATAGGCAGAGAGCCTACCCAAAATTTTGACCAAAAAACACGTATTTACCCTCAGCCGTAACCACCAGCTCGAGGGCACCATGTAACCCACTTCGGGCAAACCAACCACAAAGCTCCCGAGGTAAACACCCCGTCCAGAGCCCGTACCAAAAGCCAGATCAACCCTATCAGCATCATCACCAACTCCAAGAACCCCACCCCCCGCCACACACGAACAGCCCTGACCACCTCAGGCTCGTGAGTGCCCCACCACCGCCAAAGCTCTTTCTACTCCTTCCTGTAGACCGAGCACCCATAAATCCATCCCGATCTCGTTAAGATGCACTCCATCATCCCTCCAGAAATTACCGACCCCGGCCTCTAGCTCGAAATGCCTCACGGCAATACCCCCATTCCGGGACACAAAACTCGCCACCATCCTGTTCAATTTTACCCTGGCTCTGTTAATCCCTTTATGGGAATGGGCCTCCCGCCACGTCTTCCGTGGCACAATGTCCGACCACACTGTCAGCATACCGGGAAAAGATACCCACAGCCTCAACAAGTCGTAACGGATATCCCGAATGAGTTCCCTCACCGGTTTTGCACCCAAATCATTACCCCCCAAGTGAGCCACTAGAATATCCGGGGGGCGATCCAGACGGGCGGCGCGGGAGAATTCCGGCAAGAAACTATGCCACGACATACCACGAGTCCCCATCCAACGGATGATCACTGCCTCCCGGCCGAAACCCAGTTGCCTACCATTCGCGCGCGCATCGGCCCGGAGGGCGCCCCAATATACGAAAGAGTGTCCGACAATCCACGCCAAAAGAGGGGCACGACCTGAAAAAACACAACCACAATTAACAATCCGCAAAATACGCACTTCTTCACCCAGCATTGTTGATTTAATGCCGCACATAAGACAGGTAACGATTAGAACTCCACCTGCCTATTTTCTTGATCACCTCCGGCCCGAGGCCCAAACCATCGGCCTCAGACACGGCCCCAATCCTAAAAGAGTGCGAGCCGAAATTTTCCAGGTTAACACCCAGTAAACCCAAGCCCTTCTTCAAAATGGCTACAAACTGGAAACGTGACAAGAAATCCCCTTCTTGGTGTTGCAACAGAGGGCCTGACCTGACCGATGACAAATTCCAGTATGCCTTTAAGCAGCGTTGCGGACACATCCCGCTACCCGCCACCCTTCCTAGCACTACTTTCTTTCCCCTACCTAGCTGATCCGTCTTTGAACGCCTTATCCAAAAAGCAACTCCCCCTTCCCAAAAAACCACATCTTCCGCCAAAAGACCACCCGACCTGTCCTTGCTCGGGGAAACCAATTCACCCAGACGCAAAGCACCAAAAAACGCTAAAGAAAAGGCCAATCGAAACAGTACCACCTCGAACTGAGATGAACAAATGACGCCCAAGGCCTCCCCTAACCGCTGCAACATCCCAAAAGAAATGGGCCTACGTTTATCAAAAGTCGAATTACCCTTACGAAAACCTTTCAACGCCTGCCGTATAACAAAGTCCTTTGTGACGTCCCTCAATCCTTGCAACTGAAAACCAAAAGCCAAACCTGCTATAAACTTGTTTAACCTAGACACGGACCAACCCCACTCCACGATCTTACCTACCAGTGCCAATAACGCCATTGCCCTGTCGCTATCTGACTCAGCCGAGCCGCATTGAAACAACCAACTTTCCCACATGGCCCATGACGCCGCATAATCTGACCATGTCCTGTTTGACACCGAGGCTTGGATCAATCGGCCTCCCCTTCCGTAACCACCTGCCACAGATGCAAAGGACATGCTGCTCCTGCCGCCTCCGAATCTGGAGCCAAATCCCGGAATGGATCCCACTGCAAACGAGACAAAGCATCAGCTATATTGTTCTGAACTCCTGGCACGTGCACCGCCGAAATCCATGCATTCAACTCCAAGCATCTCAAGACCAACTCCCTGACCAGCCTAATTACTGGGGGGGAAGAAGAAGATAGGCTGTTAATCACGGACACCACGCTCGAGTTATCGCAATGAAAACGTACTCGCCGGTCACGAAAGCTGTCACCCCAAACAAACACTGACACTACAATCGGGAACAACTCCAACAATGCCAAATTCTTGGTAAGCCCCTTCTTTCGCCAATCCTCTGGCCACACCCCGACGCTCCATTTTCTTCCACAGTAGGCCCCATAACCAACTCCCCCTGCTGCGTCTGTGTAGATCTCGCAATCAAAAGCATTCAGATCCTCCTGCTGAATAAGCGACCTGCCGTTATAGCCTTCCAAAAAACGTTGCCAAACAAGAAGGTCATCCTTATGCTCTCTACCCAAACGAATAAAATGATGAGCCGACCGGACTCCAGCCGTCGCCCTGGACAATCTGCGGCAAAATATCCTGCCCATTGGCATAATACGACAAGCAAAATTCAGGCGGCCCAGCAGCGACTGCAACTCCTTCAATGAAGTCTTCCGCAATTTTCCAATCCGACTCACCTCTTGCTTAAGCAACTCCAACTTATCATCCGGCAACCTACACTCCATTTTTTCAGAATCAATGAGAATCCCTAAGAAACTCAGGACCGTGCAGGGGCCCTCCGTTTTTTTCTGTGCCAAAGGAACACCAAACTGTCCGGCCACCCATTCCATGGTCCCAAGTAAATGACCGCACACTGCTGAATCCGGTGGACCAACAAACAAAAAGTCATCCAAGTAGTGAATGACAGAAGGAACGGCCGATACGTCTCTCACTACCCACTCCAAAAAGGTACTGAAAGTCTCAAACAATGCACAGGAAATCGAACATCCCATAGGCAAACACCTATCCAAGTAAAAACTGCCCTCCCACCAACAACCTAACAGAGGAATGCTCTGCGGATGCACCGGCAAGAGCCTAAAGGCCGACTCGATGTCCGTTTTTGCCAGCAATGCTCCAGGCCCGTACATTCGCACCCACCGAACAGCCGCATCAAACGATGTGTAAACAACGGAGCACAACTCCTCCGCAATCCCATCATTAACTGAGGATCCTTTGGGATACGAAAGATGCTGAATTAACCGGAACTTGTTCGGCTCCTTCTTGGGCACCACCCCAAGCGGGGAAACAATTACGCCAGCCATGGGCAACGAACTAAAAGGCCCCGCCATTCTTCCCAGTTCAACCTCTTTTGCCAATTTAGCCGAAACAACCTCCGCATGCAAGCTAGCTGATCTCAAATTTTTTGTAGAAAAAGGAACAACATGCGTCGGGTGAGGGATCTTAAACCCCTCAAGAAAACCGTCCCTAATAACCTCCGCCTTTTTAACATCCGGGTATCTACTTAGATAGGGGGCCATCTTTTGAACCCTCACCGGAGTCACCCCCTTGACCGCCACCCACTGATGGCTTACCACGTGATTTCTTGAAACACTTAGCGGCTCCGTGAGAGGCCCCGTTGCAGTGGGAGCACACGTGTTTAAATTTACAAGTGGTGCCATACTTGCACTGGCCCTCATTAAACTGCCAGCATGTCCCAGATTTTTCCTTTGAACCCTGAGACCCGTGTCCTCCACTTTGTCCTGACTGCTGACTGCTACCCCCCCCCCCCTGAAAGGACTGCCCATAACGCACCGGAGCCATCACCTTCAACCACAACCCGATGTCTTTTTGGTCCCACCTTATCTCCGGCTTCACTGCTTTTCGCTGCCTGAACTGTTCATCGTATCTCAGCCAAGCCTGGCCCCCGTAGGTACGATGCGCTTCCCCAATAGCATCCAAATAACAAAACAGGCCTGAGCAATTCTCGGGGAATTTCTCCCCTATAACACTCGCTAGAATGGCAAAGGCCTGCTGCCAGTTAACGAACGTCTGAGGAATAAGGCGCCAACGCCTCTTTTCTTCCTCCTCCTTTTTGCTGTCGTCTTTCTTTCCTTTATCCAAGTTAAATTTTTCTAAAGGAAGGAGAGAGAAAATCTCTACGTATTCATCTTACCAAATCCTTTCCCTGACCTCCTTCTTCAAATGGGCCCCCAGCGGACCCTCAAAACACACATATACCTCGCCTTTTGCCCTGTCGTCTAACTTAATGGTATCACCTTTTCCCGTTTCCGTTTGCACCGACACCGACACCCCCGCCGCAGAAACAGGCGGCCCACTACCCGAGCTCGCAATCTCGCTCGAACCCCCTGCTACGCCCCCGGCAACCGACACCCAGGCCCCAGCGGGCGACGATCCCACACTATTAGCAACTGAGCTACCATCCAATCTACGCAACATCTGCGACATACCCGCTAAAAGTTCTCTAACCCCTGGAACCTCATTACTGCCCCCACCCCGCTCCACTACACCCGAAACACCCGGCACTGGGGAAAGACTGGACATGTACTCACGTGGCTGCGCAGGTGCTGTGTCCCCACCAGCCGTGCTTCCTGAATCCTGCTGGTCCATTTCGTCGCGATGTTCGTTCCCGGAATCATCGCTGCCGCTCATCTGCCCCAGGCCCGCGCCCCTGGCCTCCACGTCACCAGGGGGGACCGAGACTGGCGAAGGCGACCGGTCCCTCGACCTCCTGCTGGATCTGGATCTGTCCGGCTCCGTGAGTCCTCTGTTTCCTGACGCTGGACTGTCTCCTCTGGACGCTGCTCCTGCGGCGTGACCGCAACCTGCTCCTTGCCGTGATGCCGCCGCTGTCCTGCCCGATAATCTGCTCTGCTGTCCTGTCGCAGAGCCAGGTGCACTGGGGGGATGGGATCCGGGTGCACCCGCCGCCATTGCACCCGCCGCGATACTCCCCGGCTCCTGCCTCGTGGATGCTGCCGCCGCCGCTGGGCTCCTCCCCCGCCCCGTCGCTTGCGTCGCCGCCACCGCGGGAGGTGCTCCCCGGCGGGTAGAAGCTGCCGTTCTCGGTGCTGCGGCGCCGCCGCGCCCTCTGCTAGGCCGCACCAGAAGTGCGGCCCTGGCATCCTGTGCAGCGCCGGCATCCTGCCACGTCTGCACCGCTCGCCCAGCACCGCGCCGCCTCGCGCCGGCAGGGCCGCCAGGTGGATTCCTGCCGGGGGAGGGGGCGGGCAAGGTGGATCTGCCGCGTCCCCCAGCCCCCGCAGGGTCCCGGGAGGGGCTCCGCGGCCTGCGCCTGCCGCGCGGTGTAGTGTCGGGGGACAGCCTGTCTGGCTGCCTTGTCCGCCTGGTTCTGCTGCCCCGGCTCCTGCTGTCCTGGCTCCCACTGTCTCCGAGCAGCCCTGTGAGCTGCTCCTCCAGCCATCCGGCCCTCCTGGATCTAGCCTCCCGGCGAAGCTGAGCTACCAGGCTGTCCACGGTAGACATGGTATGAGGCTGTGGCAGCAGGTCCACTCACTTCGCCCGTCCAAGATGACTGATCTCCCTTTTCCCGCACTTTCCCAAGCCCCCACCTCCCTTTTTTTAATAAATCCCCACCCCCAATTCTACTCTCCCAATCCCCGGGCCCCTTTTCTCTTAATTTAAAAAACCTACTGCACTGCTCCCATGGCAACGCAGTCATGTGGGGGCCTCCTTTTAGCTGCGCCCCATACAGCCCCCCCTCTTTATTTTCTTTTTTGTGTTTAACATAATTTTTATATAGTTTTATATTTTGATGGATCTGACTTTTATGGACATTACTATAGCAAATGTTTATTGTCTTATATTTTTTCATTTTATTTTTGAAAATGGGTGTGATTTACAATTCTACATTTTTTTATTTTATTTTTTTTTATCAGTACACTTAAAGGAAACCTGTGACAAAAACGCTATAAACATGTAGATATGAGATATGGGGTTATTCTGGAGGTTTCAAATCATGTCATAATTTATTCATAATAGAGTATAACTTGTATAAAGCAAAGAGATCATATAACATTCAAAAGAATAATATCTAAATAGTACTCGATATAAGCAGATATGTGACCCATATATGGAGAATTATATGAGTAAAAAATCTATTTAAGAATATAGGATCAAAATAAATGTATATTTTTTTTATAAATAAAAAAATATATAGCATTTAGTGAAATTATTCCAAATGGGGTAATAAATAACAGCAAAATATAAGAAACAAGTTTGTACAAAAATTAATCAATTCTATAATCAAATTGATACACAAACTATTATACACGTGTATTTAAGTGGGTATTGTATATCACATGAGTCTAATAAGCCCCCAACAATTATCTGTGTTTCCCACCTGGGGAGAAATGGCTAGGTAGAAGATGATAGCCGAAAAATATCAATTTAGGGTATCCCACTAGTGAACAGTTGCAGTACACTGGTTCCGAAATCCACGTGTTTACAACAAACCCAGTTAAAGGGAACCTGTCACCTGAATTTGGCGGGACTGGTTTTGGGTCATATGGGCGGAGTTTTCGGGTGTTTGATTCACCCTTTCCTTACCCGCTGGCTGCATGCTGGCTGCAATATTGGATTGAAGTTCATTCTCTGTCCTCCATAGTACACACCTGCACAAGGCAAGATTGCTTTGCGCAGGCGTGTACTATGGAGGACAGAGAATGAACTTCAATCCAATATTGCAGCCAGCATGCAGCCAGCGGGTAAGGAAAGGGTGAATCAAACACCCGAAAACTCCGCCCATATGACCCAAAACCAGTCCCGCCAAATTCAGGTGACAGAGTCCCTTTAAAAAGTATCAGACAGGTACATAGCTTGTTGCACAAGTGTGTAAAGAGCTGCAAATTGCTATACCATGAAAAGAGTTTGAACACTATAAAGATATCAAAGAAGTATAGTTTCTCCTTGCAGAGATTGACATGCTAAGCATGCTGAGATGAGGAGACTTAAAGCCTCAATGCTCCTCTGGGAAATATGCTAATTATGCAGAACTCTAGTGCCACCTATTGGAAGTAGCAATCCTACAAGTCAATGTCGACCCTTTAAAGAGCCTTGTCACATGACTTAGGATAATAGGCAAACCAGAATCTCAATTTACAGATACTGTGTTTCGGAGTACTGCCCCTCTTCAGTGCAAAGTGGAGATCTGGTTTGGCAGTGTGAGAGGCGTTCGACCGATATCCAAGAAGTGTCGTTTCTCCTTGTGGAGATTGACATGCTAAGCATACCGAGATGAGACTTAAAGCCGCAATGCTTCTCTGGGAAATATGCTAATTATGCAAATTGTCTCTTCAGAGAAGAAGAGAACTAGAACTCTAGTGCCACCTATTGGAAGTAGCAATCCTACAAGTTAATGTTGACCCTTTAACGAGCCTTGTCACATGACTTAGGATAATAGCCAAACCAGAATCTCAATTTGCAGATACTGTGTTTCGGGGTACTGCCCCTCATCAGTGCAAAGTGGAGATCTGGTTTAGCAGTGTGAGAGGCGTCCGACCGATATCCAAGAAGTATTGTTTCTCCTTGCAGAAATTGACATGCTAAGCATGCCGAGATGAGGAGACTTAAAGCCGCAATGCTTCTCTGCGAAATATGCTAATTATACAAATTGCCTCTTCAGAGAGGAAGAGAAAAGGGTTGACAATGACTTTATAGGATTGCTACTTCCAATAGGTTGCACTAGAGTTCTAGTTCTCTTCCTCTCTGAAGAGACAATTTGCATAATTAACACTGTAAAGACAATGACACATCAGCATAAATAAACATAACATTATAGCTACCACCAGTCCCCCTGACGTGCATTTCGCTCTATGGCTTCCTTGGAAAGGGAATAGGTCTCTATGACTGAAGGCCAGAGTCAGCGGGAAATTATAAAGTTAATTTCCTCCCAGCAGCCGGGCTTTCAGTGTTGCAGCTGCAGGAATTCAGAACCCTTTTAACCTGCAGATTAACCCCTTATCTGCCGGATAATAGCATTTTCTGGACATGACCAGTTCTGTTTAAGGTAATTGATCACTCATACTATATACTGAAGTATAGCAGTATATACAGTAGTAGAAATTATGTTCTCAGGAGTCAGTCACTGACAGCAGCATTTAAATGCCTTCACGAGGAGCCTATGGGTTGTAATGGTGCTCGCTGAAGGCAGGCTGTCATCGTAGACAACATGCCTTCAGCATGAGAGAAGGATTTGAGCCAGGGAGCACCACAACTGGGCGAAAAACCAATAGTATTCAAAACAACAATTGAGGTCAGGGGTGCCACTCAATGTATAGCAAGGGAACATGTAAGAAAGGTAAGAGAAGAGACTATGCATATAGGGCGCACACCCAAAAATACAATTAAGTTACAAAAGTGCAAAAATTTATTGAAAAAAGACAGAATACACAATAGGAATAAAAACATGTTAAAATACAATAAGCACACCACTGGTCCCATAGTGAATAATTATATACATACGACCCAAAATATGATGACAAATAACAAAGAGGCAAATATGCACCACTCATATATTGTTGAAACTGTATAGATCAGTGTATGAAGACGACCTAGGGTGTAGAAAATAAAACACCAAAAATACTCCACATATATGGGTGAAGCATGACTCAATACTTGTATAACCAGAACATGACAATATGTAAATGTAGATAAACAAACCAAATCTGGGTGTCCCCAGAGAACAAAGTGCCCCTATATAAATAAAGAGGCAAATACTAACTGTGTGGCCCCAATAAGCCTATTAGAGAGCAAAGAGAAGTGAGTATAGCACTCCCAAAGCGGCAAATATCAGAAGGAGCGTCTGCTGATAAGAAAGCAGCGCTATCAGAGCGGCAAAGGAATGAGCCTGTTAAACAATGTGAGGGACATTTAGAAGTACATGCCCCGCATTTGCTGATAGAATAGAGGCCTATAGCGCAAAGATAGGCCAAAAGGCCAAAGGTGTATTACCCAGTAAAGTCGTCCAGTATGTGGCGTCAGCCATTGGCCGTCAGGAAGTCAGCGGGTAAGGAAAATGGGATTATCCCATTGGATTTTTGCGTCTAAAAATGAGGAATAAAAGAAGGAGTAAGAGGGAATACACGTGCTTCTGGACCTTTATGGTCCCGTTTTCCATCAGATTTGATTTGTCACTATGGGACCAGTGGTGTGCTTATTGTATTTTAACATGTTTTTATTCCTATTGTGTATTCTGTCTTTTTTTCAAAAATTTTTTGCACTTTTGTAACTTAACTGTATTTTTGGGTGTGCGCCCTATATGCATAGTCTCTTCTCTTACCTTTCTAACATGCCTTCAACAGTCACCATTATAACCAATCGGCTCCTTTTGAAGACATTTAAATGCTGCTGTCAGTGACTGATTGCGGCATTTAAATGGTTAAACAGAAGCTATAGCAGCTAGCTCTGGATACATGTTGATAAGCCAAGCTTACATGACCATATTTTCTGCCCGAGTTCTAACTGTGAAACTAACAACACTCACACCAATTTTATTTTTTTCATGAACTAAATCCGTTCATGAAAAAATTGCAGCATGCACTAGTTTCTTCCATATGTCAGAAAGATGAGACTCGCCTATACAAGTCTATGGGTCCACAAGAAAAAAATTGTATCTCACACGGATCATACGGTGTAACACAGCCAGCATTTGCTCGGTATAGAGCAGACTCAGCTTCTGAGCCTGTTCTATATAGCCAACATTCCACCTGTGATGAAGATCTATGCCACAAGTTGTTAGGGGGTTAAAATGCATGAAACACATGGGACCCGATTCCTTAAAGCTTTCACATCAGAATTCTGGCAAAAAAGCTTTGAAATGTCGCTAAATTTTGGTGCAGCTCTGCGTTGCACCTAAATTTTGTGACTTTTGGCACTTTCATGCCAGTTTCTCCAAGCTCTGATAAAATGGGCGGGATGGGGAGTTGTGACCGCCACTCGTCAATTTCTTTATGAATAGGAGCCAGAGTAGGATATGCGGCTAAGTGCACACAGAGGTGCAGGTCACTCGTCCGCCACTCCTGATTCATGAAGAGGCATAGGAGGTCCTAGCTGTCCGAACCCCAGCAATCTGTAAATTATCACTTGTCTTATTGATAGGCGATAAATTGCAAACTCTTTAAAACTGGAAAAACATTGGTATAATCCACTCATATTTCATAAGAGAAAATGTGGTGACATACACTTACCAGTTACATACTATACAGAGACAAGAAAACTGCCATATATCAGAGAACACACATAATAATGACAGATAACAATGTGTTATCCCCTGTAAAAAAATCTTAAGCGTTCTGACTGCCCCCTCAGCCAGTAGGCCCACTAACAGCTGCTGTTGCTACAGTATGCCGATGATGCTATATATCATTAGAAACTTTGTACACAATGAAAAATTAAATCAGTTTCTACCATATTTGCACCATATAATTTTTTTCATCTAGAAATATTTTCCATATACTAAAAAAGAAATATGATTTAGATCTCAAATATCTAATATATAAAGCTGAATGTGTGTGTGTATGTGTGTGTGTGTGTGTGTGTGTATGTATGTCCGGGACTGGCATCTGTACCGTCGCAGCTACAGCCACAAAATTTTGCACAGTCACACGTCTGGACCCCGAGAGCGTCATAGGCTATGTTGTGAGGCGAAATTTTAACCCCGCGTGTTCCAATTCACCAAACAATTTTGCCCCTATCTACATAATGGGGAAAAAATTGAAAGGAAAAGTGTTGGAGGCGTCGCAGCTACAGCCACAAAATTTTGCACAGTCACACGTCTGGACCCTGACAGCGTCATAGGCTATGTTGTGAGGTGAAATTGTAACCCCGTGCTTTCCAATTCACCAAATAATTTTGCCCCTATCTACATAATGGGGGAAAAGTGTTGGAGGCGTCGCAGCTACAACCACAAAATTTTGCAGTCACACGTCTGGACCCCGAGAGCGTCATAGGCTAAGTTGTGAGGTGAAATTTTAACCCCGCGCTTTCCAATTCACCAAACAATTTTGCCCCTATCTACATAATGGGAAAAAATGAAAGGAAAAGTGTAGGAGGCAAATTGACAGCTGCCAGATGTGAACAAGGGGGATTTAAAGAATGAGAGCGATGGCGCCAAAGAGTATATACCGTACAGTTGCTAAGGTGGGGCCCCGACATGGGATACTCACCACACACGGGGATATGAACACACACAAAAAATGCGCCACACACTACCACGTGCTTGAACACATATTACCCTCAGCACACATTTCACCACAAATACACCAACCTCGCCACATAAAAGTCGAAACACAAAAGTCACCGCTTAAAACTCGCCACTCGCAGAACTCACCACATGCAAAAACTAGGCTCTCGCAAAACTCGCCACAAGTGCAAAACTCACCTCATGTAAAACTCGCCACACGCAAAACTTGCACACGCAGAAAAATTGCCACATGCACAAAAGTTGCAACACATGCAAAAGTTGCCTCACACAAAACTTGCACATACTCAAAAGGCACCACACATAAAACTCGCCACGCGCAAAACTCGCCATGCGCAAAACTTGCTGTCACATGCAACTCGACACACAAAAAGTTGCTACACGCATGTTGCCACACAAAACTCATCTCACAAAAGTCGCTACATGCATGTCGACACACGCAACTCAACACACACAACTTGACAAACGAAACTCGCCCTAAAACACACACAAGTCGGGTATTATCCTTCAAAAATAAAAATCTGATTAATAAGCAGACAAACTACAACAAATGTACCATATAGGAAATACGGCAGCTGTCAGTCACATGACCTGTCTATTATGTGTATGTGTGAGCTAATATATACTGCCAGGGGGAGGGCTTCCTGTTGGCTGGGGATTTATCATGCTGCCAATTTAGCTTACAAATACTGAGGTAAAAATACTGAGCAAATAACGTGTGAACGAGGTCTAATACAGGAGGAGATGACACACAGGTATATACTATATACAGGGGAGATGACACACAGATATATACTATATACAGGAGAGATGACACACAGGTATATACTATATAGAGGAAGAGATGACATACAGGTACATATATATACAGGAGGAGATGACATACAGGTATATACTATATACAGGAGGAGCTGACACACGTACAGGTCCTTCTCAAAAAATTAGCATATAGTGTTAAATTTCATTATTTACCATAATGTAATGATTACAATTAAACTTTCATATATTATAGATTCATTATCCACCAACTGAAATTTGTCAGGTCTTTTATTGTTTTAATACTGATGATTTTGGCATACAACTCCTGATAACCCAAAAAACCTGTCTCAATAAATTAGCATATTTCACCCATCCAATCAAATAAAAGTGTTTTTTAATAACAAACAAAAAAACCATCAAATAATAATGTTCAGTTATGCACTCAATACTTGGTCGGGAATCCTTTGGCAGAAATGACTGCTTCAATGCGGCGTGGCATGGAGGCAATCAGCCTGTGACACTGCTGAGATGTTATGGAGGCCCAGGATGCTTCAATAGCGGCCTTAAGCTCATCCAGAGTGTTGGGTCTTGCGTCTCTCAACTTTCTCTTCACAATATCCCACAGATTCTCTATGGGGTTCAGGTCAGGAGAGTTGGCAGGCCAATTGAGCACAGTAATACCATGGTCAGTAAACCATTTACCAGTGGTTTTGGCACTGTGAGCAGGTGCCAGGTCGTGCTGAAAAATGAAATCTTCATCTCCATAAAGCATTTCAGCCGATGGAAGCATGAAGTGCTCCAAAATCTCCTGATAGCTAGCTGCATTGACCCTGCCCTTGATGAAACACAGTGGACCAACACCAGCAGCTGACATGGCACCCCACACCATCACTGACTGTGGGTACTTGACACTGGACTTCAGGCATTTTGGCATTTCCTTCTCCCCTGTCTTCCTCCAGACTCTGGCACCTTGATTTCCGAATGACATGCAAAATTTGCTTTCATCAGAAAAAAGTACTTGGGACCACTTAGCAACAGTCCAGTGCTGCTTCTCTGTAGCCCAGGTCAGGCGCCTCTGCCGCTGTTTATGGTTCAAAAGGGGCTTTACCTGGGGAATGCGGCACCTGTAGCCCATTTCCTGCACACGCCAGTGCACGGTGGCTCTGGATGTTTCCACACCAGACTCAGTCCACTGCTTCCTCAGGTTCCCCAAGGTCTGGAATCGGTCCTTCTCCACAATCTTCCTCAGGGTCCGGTCTCCTCTTCTCGTTGTACAGCGTTTTCTGCCACATTGTTTCCTTCCAACAGACTTACCATTGAGGTGCCTTGATACAGCACTCTGGGAACAGCCTATTTGTTGAGAAATTTCTTTCTGGGTCTTACCCTCTTGCTTGAGGGTGTCAATGATGGCCTTCTTGACATCTGTCAGGTCGCTAGTCTTACCCATGATGGGGGTTTTGAGTAATGAACCAGGCAGGGAGTTTATAAAAGCCTCAGGTATCTTTTGCATGTGTTTAGAGTTGATTAGTTGATTCAGAAGATTAGGGTAATAGGTCGTTTAGAGAACCTTTTCTTGATATGCTAATTTATTGAGACAGGTTTTTTGGGTTATCAGGAGTTGTATGCCAAAATCATCAGTATTAAAACAATAAAAGACATGACAAATTTCAGTTGGTGGATAATGAATCTATAATATATGAAAGTTTAATTGTAATCATTACATTATGGTAAATAATGAAATTTAACACTATATGCTAATTTTTTGAGAAGGACCTGTATATACTATATACAGGAGCAGATGACCTACAGGTATATACTATATACAGGAGGAGATGACATACAGGTATATGCTATATATAGAAGATGACATGCAGGTATATACTATATACAGGAGGAGATGACACACAGATATATATACTATATACAGGGGAGATGACACACAGGTATATACTATATACAGGAGGAGATGACATACAGGTATATACTATATATAGAAGGAGATGACATTCAGGTATATACTATATATAGGGGAGATGACACAGCAGGTATATACTATATACAGGGGAGATGACATACAGGTATATACTATATACAGGAGATGACATACAGATGTATACTATATATAAGGGAGATGACAAACATGTATATACTGAGGTGATGAGGTGAAAATGAGAGGTGTGAGGTGAAAATGAAAAGGTGTGAGTGCAAAATGAGAGGAGTGAGGAAAAATAGTGGAGTGATCAGAAAATGACAGATGTGAGGTTGAAATGACAAGTGTTAGGGGGGAATGAGAGGAGTGAGGGAGAAAATGAGAGGTGTGAGGGAGAAAATGAGAGATGTGAGGGGGAAAATGAAAGATGTGATTGGGAAAATGAGAGGCGTGATGGGAAAATAAGAGAAGTCAGGTGCTATAACTAACCACAGATATTTACTATACCCAGGCAATGCCGGGCTCTTCAGCTAGTCTAATATATAAAGCTGAATGTGTGTGTGTGTGTATGTATGTATGTATGTCCGGGATTGGCATCTGCACTGTCGCAGCTACAGCCACAAAATTTTGCACAGTCACACGTCTGGACCCCGAGAGCGTCATAGGCTATGTTGTGAGGTGAAATTTTAACCCCGTGTGTTCCAATTCACCAAACAATTTTGCCACTATCTACATAATGGGGAAAAAAGTGAAAGGAAAAGTGTTTTAGGCGTCGCAGCTACAGCCACAAAATTTTGCACAGTCACACGTCTGGACCCTGAGAGCATCATAGGCTATGTTGTGAGGTGAAATTTTAACCCCACGCTTTCCAATTCACCAAACAATTTTGCCCCTATCTACATAATGGGGAAAAAGTGAAAGGAAAAGTGTTGGAGGCGTCGCAGCTACAGCCACAAAATTTTGCACAGTCACACGTCTGGACCCCGAGAGCGTCATAGGCTATGTTGTGAGGTGAGATTTTAACCCCGCACTTTCCAATTCACCAAACAATTTTGCCCCTATCTACATAATGGGGAAAAGGGAAAGGAAAAGTGTTGGAGGCAAATTGACAGCTGCCAGATGTGAACAAGAGCGATGGCGCGAAAGAGTATACACCGTACAGTTGCTAAGGTGGGGCCCCGACATGGGATACTCACCACACACGGGGATATGAACACACACACAAAATGGGCCACACACTACCACGTGCTTGAACACATATACCACCCTCAGCACACATTTCACCACACATACACCAACCTCGCCACATAAAAGTCGAAACACAAAAGTCGCCACTCAAAACTCGCCACGCGCAAAACTCGCCACATGCAAAAACTAGGCTCACGCAAAACTTGCCACAAGTGCAAAACTCACCTCATGGAAAACTCGCCACACGCAAAACTTGCACACGCGGAAAAATTGCCACATGCACAAAAGTTGCAACACATGCAAAAGTTGCCTCACACAAAACTTGCACATACTCAAAAGGCACCACACATAAAACTCGCCATGCACAAAACTCGCCATGTACAAAACTTGCTGCACACAACTTGCTACACTAACCTGTCACATGCAACTCGACACACAAAAAGTTGCTACACGCATGTTGCCACACAAAACTCAACACACACAACTTGACACATGAAACTCGCCCTAAAATACACACAAGTCTGGTATTATCCTTCAAAAATAAAAATCTTATTAATAAGCAGACAAACTACAAGAGCAACAAATGTACCATTTAGGAAATACGGCAGCTGTCAGTCACATGACCTGTCTATTATGTGTATGTGTGAGCTAATATATACTGCCAGGGGGAGGGCTTCCTGTTGGCTGGGGATTTATCAGGCTGCCAATTTAGCTTACAAATACTGAGGTAAAAATACTGAGCAAATAACGTGTGAACGAGGTCTAATACAGGAGGAGATGACACACAGGTATATACTATATACAGGAGATGACACACAGATATATACTATATACAGGAGAGATGACACACAGGTATATACTATATAGAGGAGGAGATGACATACAAGTACATACTATATACAGGAGGAGATGACATACAGGTATAAACTATATACAGGAGGAGATGACAAACAGGTATATACTATATACAGGAGCAGATGACCTACAAGTATGTACTATATACAGGAGGAGATGACATACAGGTATATGCTATATATAGAAGATGACATACAGGTATATACTATATACAGGAGGAGATGACACAGATATATACTATATACAGGAGGAGATGACATACAGGTATATACTATATATAGAAAGAGATGACATACAGGTATATACTATATATAGAAGATGACATACAGGTATATACTATATACAGGGGAGATGACACACAGCAGGTATATACTATATACAGGGGAGATGACATACAGGTATATACTATATATAGGAGATGACATACAGGTGTATACTATATATAAGGGAGATGCAAACATGTATATACTGAGGTGAAAATGAGGGGTGGGAGGTGAAAATGAAAAGTTGTGAGTGCAAAATGAGAGCAGCGAGGAAAAATAGTGGAGTGATCGGAAAATGACAGATGTGAGGTCGAAATGACAAGTGTTAGGGGGGAATGAGAGGAGTGAGGGAGAAAATGAGAGATGTGATTGGGAAAATGAGAGGTGTGAGGGGGAAAATGAAAGATGTGATTGGGAAAATGAGAGGTGTGATGGGAAAATAAGAGAAGTGAGGTGCTATAACTAACCACAGATATTTACTATGCCCAGGCAACGCCGGGCTCTTCAGCTAGTCATAAATAAATGCGATAGTCTAGCATTCTATAAATTAAAAGATTATGGTCTTAATGCTAGCATTTTACAAAATTAGGAATAGTTGTCAGGCCGGTAGAGAGAACCTGTCCCGAAGTCAAGTGGCCAGTTTTTCCTCTTATCTTTAGTGATCATTTTCATGGTCTTTCCAAGTGGATTCTCTGGGGACTTGTCTTTAGACTGCTCTGCATTGTTACCCTGTGACCACGGCCCACTTGGGAAAGCCCATAAAACTTTGCGCTAAATAAAAAGGCCCATATTTCTGGAACTATATGATGGATTTAAAAGAAAAAAAATGGAATACTCGGTGGAGCAGTGAGAATAAAGTAACCACTTTATGATCTTGTGACAGGTCCTCTTTAAAATCCAACATTTATGTTGCAGCCATGTCATCACAATGATGCTGTCTCCGGTAGAATTCTCGACATATGCGAGGATATATTAATCAGTGTCTTTATATTTGATGGAATGTCACAGTGTAGGTGAAATGGTTACTAACAGGAGCACTTTATATATTCACACATCCCGCACCTCTATATCTGCTCTGTTACAGTTGTGACTCCCCTCTACGTTTCCTCTCTCTCTCGCCCCCTATAATATTTCCATAAGCTAGCTTGTCTGTGATCTGGGGGTTGCATAACATTATCAGATTCAGGCAGGGGGAATCCCACCACAGGCATGTGGCATTGCAATCTTTGAAGTAACCACCCCCGTTTCGCTATCCCTCAGCAACTTCCCACGCTGAGATGTGTGTGCTACAAACCCCGAGGCAGAAGGGATGACCCTTTCCCTCATCAGCATGCCTGTTAGGGAGACGTGCGTGGGATATAGTGACAGGAGGAGTGAGTGCAGAAAAGAATGATGTAGGACACTTTCTGTAATCGTATAGCAGTTTAAAAAAACGTGGAAGAATCTAACAGTCCACTGTAGTAAGGCTTACACTGCTGAAGTGACAAGAGTCTGAATACCTCCACACTGTCGGACACAGACAGAAAGGGAAACAAAAATTAGAAAAATTGCATATTGGCTCACCAACTGTTGAAAAATGACTGGAGGCTCCAGATCGAATTCTGGATATAGATATCGCAGCAAAATGGAAAAATCAGCATCCAAAGTAAATGAGGTGCTATACTATGAATTAGAACGTATTGTTTGAAATGCGTCAGTGCAAGCATATCTAGGTGAACTGAGAACCTTTTATACTATGGATTGTTTCAAATGATTTTCCTAAGTAAACAGTTTTCATAATATTTTTCCTCCTGAACCAATGCTGAATGTATCTTTTGACTCATTTTTTACCTGGTGGCCAACCCAAGCTTCACATCTCTGCGCTACCTGTAGAACAGAACACACTTGTCGGTGAGCTGGATAGAAATCCCTTTTTTCTATTTTCAGAAAATGAGGTAAGTATATTAAAACATTTTACTAGCAACATAGTTACAACAAGAGAAAAATTAAAACATACAGAGAGAATAAAAGGACACGGGTCTACAAGTTTTGAGCATAACCACTCTTAGTCCTGTTTGTTGTCTTTGTATGTTTTGATTTTTAATTTTTCCATTTGTAATTATGTTGCTAATAAAATAATGTTTTAATATACTGGTACTTACCTCATTTCCTTTGGATGCTGGACTTTTCCATTCTGCTGCTTTTTGATTTGCAACAACAGTATACAGTCCGTGTTGCTTTGGTGGTGGACCTTCTTTCCTCTTTGTCCAGTCTGCGGTTGCACCAATGACTTGTCTGCCCAAGTGACTCAAATGTCCTCCAAATACAGGTAGACCACAACCCTTTAAAATAAGTCACCATCCCTTGCTACTTTTCTAACTTTTTTTTTTTACAAAAATGTAATAATCCACTGTAGTAAGGCTTCTGCTACTCTACTGCCAAAGTACTAAAGTCTAGATGCTTCAAACGTCCTACAAATACAGGAAGACCACAGACATGTGAAGTTTTACCATCGATGGAACAAGAATTGCTATATCCCGCTCTCCTTTTATACGGTCTAGGTGTCTTAGTCACTCTATTGCAGACCATCGAATTTAGTATATTCACATAAGGGAGTGGTGTTTACACTTGGGCAATAGACAGGTAGGTATTATTATTTTTTTATATTTTCCTGGTCTACAGAACTGGTCAAGATGCATTCAAGACGGGCTTTGACAATGGCATAAAGTCTGAGGATAACTGGCTTATTTCAGTCAGTTCCAGCTATATTATTATTGTGTACATGTTCTGTAGCAGTCGAAAGTGATTAAAATGGTTTTGACAGAATAAAAATAAAAATTTGTGTTGTCAAATAGGTCCTTAATAGACAGGTATTTTGTATTTTCAGCAAAATGGAATTAATTGCCTGGCCGGTGTTAAGCCGGCTGTACACATGAGATAACTGTCAGCTGAATGTACCGTACGTACAGTAGACTCTTGTCTCTCCCTACTAACCTATATACGGTACATAAGCACTGGGTTCACCCGAGCATTGTTGGGCTTTCAATGGGGAGAGGATAAAGACTAATCTAGCAGTAACTTATCTCTACTGAAAATAAAAGGGGAGAGAATACTTTTTTATGTTAATGTACGGTAACTTACACGGGTGGCATCATCTTTATAAAAATATTCATGCTTGCATAACGTGGCAAGATATATCATAGTGTTATATGTTGCAGGAGTGGGCAGATTCCTGCTGCCGCGGACTCAGAAGTGCACATGCTTACATCCTCGTCTATGACATCTGTTGCTTTGACAGCTTTGAATACATCAAAACCATAAGGCAACAGATCTTGGAAACAAGGTGGGTCATAATTACGCAGGAAATCTTCAGATGGCGTTTGATATTTTATTACTGCAATAATGTTTAGGTATTAAAGTACACACATGGCTGTTCGCTATATATATTTATATACTTCGGAGCAGTTAGTTACCTGTTAACAGAATCACCTGTTAAACAGCAACACCTAGGGGTTCGTATATTATAAAGTGGATCCCAAACGCTGTAAAATACCTATAAAACACAGCCAGCTCCAACTCCCTGCCGCTGCTCGAGTCTCAGTGTTTTAGCTGCATTGGTGCATCCCTGCTGTAGCTGTGGCCAGTCATTGAGCTCAGTGTCTCATGCCGTCCATCTCAGACCAGCTGCTGAGCTCAGAAATTGGCCGTAGCGGTGATGATGTCACTGCTGCAGCCAAACACTGAGGTCTAAGCAGCGGCAGAGAGCTGGCGCAGGATCCGGAAAGGATGGGTACCCACTTTGTTTGCTGATTTAGGCATTTTACTGTGTTTGGAGTCCACTTTACTGAAAGTTGAATAATTTGTTTAATGCTATTCTCCTTAGATGTGAGTTAACAGTTATAACCAGGTCCTTGTTGCCAGAGGGCCTAAATGTCTCTCTGCTTCATAAGAGGAAACCAATACTACAAATGACATATCTCAGGCATTTGCATCCAGTAGCTTCAAGTTACATGTGCTTCTGATACTACTTGCAGTTAAGAGGTTACCCAGCTGAGCATGCCAATCACTGGCAGTAGCAGTCACATACTGTACTACTTATATCATGGCCAACATCCTCATCATGATGCCAATAGTGTAGTAAGTGACCGCAGTGGCTACTAATCTTATCTTGCAGTTGGCATGTAAACAAGCCTGGAAGAATTGCAAGGGGGTTAGCGCTGCATCAGGGCGTAAAATAAGTGTTGTCCAGCTGTCAATTTTAAGACATTTAAAGGGTTATTCCCCAAATCATAATGTGGTATAATAATAATAATGTGCATACAGTTGAAGCTAGAAGCTTAGATACACTATATAAAAAGACACATAGCACTGCAGCCTTGCAGCGCTGGGGTCCTGGGTTCTAATCCCACCCAGGACAACATCTGCAAAGAGTTTGTATGTTCTCTCCGTGTTTGCGTGGGTTTCCTCCGGGCACTCCGGTTTCCTTCCACATTCCAAAGACATACTGATAGGGATTCTAGATTGTGAGTCCCATCGGGGACAGTGATGATAATGTGTGCAAAACTGTAAAGCGCTGCGGAATATATTAGCACTATATAAAAATAAAGATTATTATATTATTATTATTATTATTATATGCATGTTTTTCTAAAAAATGCCAGAATAATGAGAGAGAGAGAGAATGTTTTAAGGCATTTTTATTAATTACTGTAAAGTCAAAAGTTTACATCCATTTCATTAGTATTTGGTACCATTGCCCTTGTTCTGTCCCCACATGATGCGAATGGAGGTGTAGTTGACTAATAGGTGTTGTAAGAGAATCGTACCTTCAGTTTTCCTCGCTGTAGGGCAGACAGGACCAATGCTGTTCGGCATCTGGAGAGATCATGCACACCAGGGAGTGTGCAAGCAGAAGTAGGATTTCAGCATCTCTGTCCAAAGGTGGGATAACGCTGGCTAGGTGCCTTACGTGTGGTTGGTGAAAAGTGGCTTCCGGGGTAGGGATCTCATCCATTTCAGCTGGAATTTGATCACATTCGATTAGCGTAGGTAGGGGTATTTCTATCAACAAAATAATACAAGTCGGGCGGCACAGTCTCCAGTACGGAGGTTATGACCAGACTGCCCTCATAATAGGTGCTTGGCAGCGGTAAAAACAGCCATGATATTTCTGACCTCCGGTGCTCCTCAAAACAGAGAAAAAAACAGCTGTGTAATCCCGTAGAAGCGCAAGCACAGCGCGAAACGGCCGTCGTCCCTGTTCTCCCCTGCTCACCAGAGCTCCGGCTCCGTCGTTCCCGGCCATGAATTTTATCTGGATGTGTTGCCAATAAAAGTTTTTATATTTCAAGAAGACCGGTGAGTGCCCTCATTTTCTTTCTTATAATAGGAGTATTTCTATGTCTCCATTGACAGGAGAAGCAATGAAACCTTGTGCTCTTCTGCTGCTAGTCTCTATGCGCCCCGAGCATAGAGCGGACGTTTCCGTAATGTTGGGTTGAACGTCGCTGGAGAAGGTGTTCGCTGCAGGTATCTGTTTCTGCACATAGTCACTGGTACGAACACCTGGGTCATCTTCTTACGGTGGTGGCAGGCAAATTGGGTCGAGGTTTTGCTTCAATGCTTGCTCGAGTATTTTTACTTCGGCTACTTCGGCGATTTCTTCCTCCATTTCTGTTTGAAGAATCTTTGCTCGAGCCTCTGCTTCTGTTTGAAGAATCTTTTCTCTAGCCTCTGCTTTCTTCGCTTCAGCTTCTGTTTGAAGAATCTTTGCTCTAGCCTCTGCTTCTGCTTTCCTGGCTTCTGCTTTTGCCTCTGATTCTGCTTGAAGAATCTTTGCTCTAGCCTCTGCTTCTGCTTTCTTTTCTGTGTATGAACGTCTTTGGACCGCTCTGCGTTTAAACGGGCCTCTAGAATTCTGTCGCTGAGGGCTAAAGTTCTTGAGCAGGACGATTTGTATGACCGAACAGAGTGTTTAGACGAGGCTGACCTGTGCGATCTAGTTTCTTGCAGATGGGCGATACGAAGCTCCGCTTTATCTTTGGCGTCTTGCAAGGCAGTGTCCCTTTCTCTATCTGTGGAATCTGCCTTTCTTAACTCTGATAGGGCTTTGTCGATTTTAGAGTCTTTTTACGAAGGCAGCATACTTTGCGGACAGTCTCTTGTACCTGCAGTGGGCCACGTCTAGCTGTCTTATAGTGTCCTGTAAACTTGCTGCATCATCTTTGTGGCGTTGATGCTTGACATGAGGGAGGCGACTCGTTCCCATAGGTCGTCCAGATTGTCATTGAACTCATCCCTTCTGGAATGGTAATTCTCGGGGACCTTTAGTGTTGGCTTGAGGGAGCGTACTGGTCGTGCATCTGGGTCTGCTGCGGAAGCGGACTCTGCTTCCCGGTCTTCATAATGGATGGGTTGTATTTGCTCTGTTTCAGCATTGGGGGACTGCATAAGGCCCTTTTCGGCCATTTTGATTTAAGGTGCGCTGTCTCTTTAAGAAACTGAACTTTTGAATTGGGGGCTGGAAATCATGGTGCAGCTTTGTTGCACCCCTGATAAGATTCCCAAGGTGTTTTTGGAGAATTGTGGGGTTCTGCAGTTCGACAATCTGCAGCAATGTGGTATAATATACAGAGAGTCTTTATACACAATGCGGTCTGAGTTGATGCTGCAGGAGATTTCTTAGCAGAGCAGGGCTGAAGTATGTGAACAGGCAGAGCGCGGGCACATGGGTTGGGATATAAGGGTGATTCTGGCCGGGCTTCAAGGCAGTCTTTCGACTGTTCTGTCCCCACATGAGGCGAATGGAGGTGGGGTAGACTAATAGGTGTTGTGAGAGATTCGTACCTTCAGTTTTCATCGCTGTAGGGCAGACAGGACCAATGCTGTTCAGCGTCCGGAGAGATGATGCACACCAGGGATTGTGCAATTCAGACTTTATTTGAAAATCTGGACATACAGCGTAGAATGGTATACAGTAACTTCTCCAGAGTTGAGTCAAGTACAGCAAGTGTATCAGTGACAGCGAGTGAGCAGCAAGAGGTCGAAAGACTGATGCCTTTTTAAGCGTGTCCTCTCACAACAGCATGTAAACTAAAAATGAAATGGCTGCCAGAGGAAGAGAAGACTTGACCCCTGAACCGGAAGTGGAAGACATGCTCACAAGAATTAATTAATAACAAGCTGCCATATGGAAAAAGGCCATTGGGTGGCAGCAGAGCAGAAATGTAAGAACATACATAGCATGAAAATACACATAAAACTAAAGAACATACCTTACACGGAACAGCACAGCCCTTAAACTGAATGACTGGGGTGAAATGTTTTAGATATCCTTCCAGAAGCTTCTCGCAATAGTTGGGTGGAATTTGGGCCCATTACTCCTGACAAAACTGGCGGAACTGATCCAAGTTTGTAGGGCGCCTTGCTCGCACCTGCCTTTTCAGCTTTGCCCATAAATTGTCAATAGGATTAAGATCAGGGCTTTGTGATGGCCACTCCAAAACATTGACTTTGTTATCCTTAAGCCACTTAGTTACCATTTTGGTAGTATGCTTCAGGTCATTGTCCATTTGGAAGACCCATTTCCACCCAAGCTTTAACTTTGTGGCTGAAATCTTGAGATGTTTCTTCAGTATTGCCACATAATTATCTTTTATCATGATGCCATCTATTTTCAGTAGTGCCCCAGTCCCTCCTGCAGCCAAACAACTCCACAAGATGATGCTGTCACCCCCGTGTTTCACAGTTAGGATGCTGTTCTTAGGCTTCCAAGCTTCTCCCTTTTTTTTCTTCAAACGTAATGATAGCCATTATGCCAAAATAGTTAAATTTTAGTTTCATCAGCCCACAAGACATATCTCCAAAAATTATGGTCTTAGTTCCTGTGTGCATTTGAAAACATTAATCTGACTTTTTTATGTGTCTTTTGGAGTAATGGCTTCTTCTTCGCAGAGTGGCCTTTCAGCCTATGTTGATACAGTACTCGTTTCACTGTGGATATTGACACAATCTTACCAGCTTCCGCCATCATCTTCATAAGGTCTTTTGCTTTTGTCCTTGGGTTGATATGCACATGTCAGACCAAAACACATTTTCATCTCTGGGACACAGAACCCGTCTCCTTCGTGAGCTGTTTGATGGCTGGACATTCTCATCTTGTTTGCACTTGTATATAATTGTTTGTACAAATTAAGAAGGCACCTTCAGGTATCTTGAAATTGTACCCAAGGATGAGCCAGACTTTGTGCAAGTCCACAATTCTCTTCCTGATATCTTGTCTGTTTTTTTTTAGACTTCCCCATGATGTTACACAAAGAAGCAGTGTGTTAAAGGTGTGCATTCAAATGCATCTACAGGTGTGTCTCTAACTCAGATGTTGCAAAAAAAAACACATGACATCATCATATAGGCAGTCCAGAATTGTTTAAAGGCATAGTAATCTTAGTGTATGTAAACTTTTGACTTTGCAGTAAGTAATAAAAATGCCTTAAAACATTCTCTCTCTCATTATTCTGGCATCTGGCAAATGTAAATAATTATGGTAATCCTAATTGACCTAAAATGGGAAAGGTTTATTCTGATTTCATGTCAGATATTGAGAAAAACCTGCATATGTGTCTTTTTATATAGTGTATGTAAACCTCTAGTTTCAACTGTACATATTTATTCATTTGTGCCAATGTGTCCCATTTTGTATCTCATTTTTAAACCAGCCTTCTTCATTACCATATGAGAACTCATGCCGAGAAGCAGTGATGGGTTGGTAACTACTGTAAGAAGTGATGTACTGCTGTAGCAAATGGCTGTGCATAGAAGGGTTAATAGGATACAGTGTAAGAGGGGGCTAGAAGGAGAGCTATAGTGCAGGATAGAGCTCTATATATTGGGACTGAGAGGATATGCAGCAGGATGGGGCTATGTACAGGGGCTGAGATTAGTTGTACTGTGTTTGTTGTATGAGGCTGAGGGACCAGTGATGCATATTGCAGAAGATTATCTCCTGTCATATGCATCAACAAATCTGCATTTCTCAAAATTGATATATCAGCATCAGCAGTAGACAACAGACACAGGTCTACATTGCCATTGTGGAGGAGAATCGAGCTCAGCTAGAACCAACTAATAATTTAAAACCAGACAGACAGCTATACTGATGTAAATGCCTAAAAATGAACTTTGGCCAGGCAGTGTACTGCACAGGAGCACATAGTGCACAGAAGCATATGGTGGGCTTAGATTAGCCTGATGATAATTCTGAGAGGTGGAGAAGCAAGTGTTGCAGGAAAATGTAATTTTAGCAGAGAACCATCCATTCATTTATGTGAAGCTGGATGCACAGAGCGGCAGAAATAGATTAAAAAAACACATCGATACAAGAAAGAATCTTTGTTTGGGCATAGGCTGCATATTAACAAATATATGTAGTTACTCAACCATAATGTGGTTGTGGGAATAGCTATTTAAATACTGTGACAAAGCATTCCTAACCAGGACTTTTCACTCAAGCTCCCCTGAAGCCTCATTCATGCTGAATATTTTACTTCTATATGACTTTCTATAGGGTTGATAATGGTTTTCTGTTTTGCAGGTTTTCATTCATGTTCTACATATTTTATCAATTGTGCGTAACATGAACTCCTTATAACCTACCGCTACCTATTGTTTCAGGGGACTTTTTAGAATAAGTTGTGTGTTATGTGTTAGGAATAACACTCTTTCTGGCAATTATATTACTCTTATCCACCAGTTTTCATAATTTTCCCTCTACAGGCTTTCTCTAATTTTCAGTTGTCACCAAGATAGTGAGTGTAGAGGAGCGTAATGATGTTTTACATACAGAGTACACACCGACTTGATATATTCCTGCTCTCTTTTATCTCTGTAGCACTCCCTTGGAAACGGCAGCAGCATGTAAAACATCTTACAGCTGTACTGAGCAGTGCAACTGTGAATTCAGCACTGAAGTGAGATAAACACATATTAGAAACCAGCAGCATAGGTCTTTGTGTGAATGTACCTCTCTCTTACTCTGCTTCTCACTATTCTCCCTTCTCTTCCCCTAAACATTGCTGTTCTTATCCCCCACAACAAGTTAAAATTGCTTGGTCTGATTTTTAGTCATTCTCTCCCACCCTGCTTTTGGTGTACATACCAGTCGAATATGTCAAGGAGCTGTATTGATTCTCATGATCTGTAATTTAGTATCCACTCTTCTTCAGTGGGCAGCTACTCTTCATCAGAATTCTGCCAGCACTACTCGTGGTGAAATTTTCTTTCCCTCACTTCCAAACATGTATTATGGCAGCCTTTGTCTAATGACTTGACTGCTCTGAAATTAATTCTTGCCTCTCTGTTATTCCTGTGTGCAGTTTGAAAGACAAAAGAGCAGGAGCAGAGAGACAAAAACACACCCCAATTCCTGGAAACCATCTTGAAGGAAGGTACCAGACTGGTTCCAAAACACAATGTTTTTATGAACATCTCCATATATCAATCTCTGTAGAATACAATAAATCTAAAGTGCATTGTGCATGTAATGGGCCTTACCAGTGCTCATGATGTTTCTGTGCCTCAACCCCGCACTCCAACGCGCGTTTCGCAGCACGTCGCTTCCTCAGGGAGTGGAGATTGATATATGGAGATGGTATAGGTACCTTATATAGAGATCATTATTGCTATTAGCACTATGCATGGTGCACTTTATTATATACTATTCTCTTTTTGGTAGTGGTTCCCTGCCGTGGCTCATGCACACTTTTTGAGCAAAAAGAAAGGACATAACACTTACTATACATTATATATATTGTTGCTAATGATCCTTGTATAGAATTTCTATTATTTAATATATGTATTTTGTGCCTCCTCCGATTTTCTGTGTTTTGTTTGTTAGTGTCTGTATATTTAATAAAATATTATGTTTTTATTAAAATTCCTTTACTTACTTTCCGTTACTGGTAATATTTTCAAGTAGTTTGTTTTGGTTACATAATTATTACTAATTTGATCTGCAGATTTCAAATTTAGTACATTTTCTATGAAATGAGATGAAGTTGTCTTAATATACTGTACAGAAACCAATTAAGCAGCTCACTATGAATATACCTAAATGATGAACCGATTAGATAGTGACAAATATTATTGGTTTACATATATAATATCATTATTATTATTGTTATTATTGCAGTGTATTCAAGTGTATCTATTGCACTATAGAAATCTGAAATTGTAGCTTCATATTTTGTCCTTTGCTCCAGCCTAATAGTGTAACTAGGCAACAAGTTGAAATGGCCATTTTCTTGGATGCATATGTATCAGCGGTACCACAAAAAGAATCTTGACTCTAATGTGTGCACATTTTTCTGGTCATTGTATAGAGGAATTCTCAGTTTTTGAGATGTAGCTTGCACAAAAATGAAAGGACACTGAGAGCAGTTAGTTCATAATACTGTAACTTAACATCTCCATTCCTACAACTCCTTTGTTAATTCATGGTGGTATTGTATGCATGGTTAATTCCAAATTTTCCTATAAGACATCCATAGTTACTCTTTTGAACCATGCTGCATGCTATATTGTGTAGATAAAGATTAGTGTTGCGCCACCTCCCTAATGTTCGGGTTCGGTTTGTCGAACAGGGAGGTGTTCGACGAATGATCGTCGAACGTTCGACGAACATCGTCGAACCCCATTGAAACCAATGGCAGGCAAACACAAACACATACAAACACATAGAAAACACCTTAAAAGGTGTCCAAAAGCTGACAAACTGCTCAGAAGACACAACAAACACATGGAAAAGTCACAACTACATATAGTCATGCAAAATGCAAAGAGGAGGAGTAAAAGGAGGAGGAGACACAGATATAGGCATGTCATGCCCTTCTAAAATCAAGAAAGCCTGGAGTAAAAATCTAAAATCACTCTACCAACACCCAGACATCTTGACAAAAAAAAAAGAAAAAAAGAAAAATCTTTAGGTAGAATGGTGGCGGGTCCATTCAGAACACTTTCCTTAGAAGATGCAGTGGTACCCCCGTTGGGAGTTGTGCCAAAAAATGACCCCAATACATTCAGACTAATCCACCATTTGTCATATCCAAGGGGCATGTCAGTAAATGACAACATCGACGTTGAACCAAGTACAGTACTATGTACTGTACCTCCTTTAACGAGGCAATCAGGCGGGTCAAGATGTTGGTAAGGGGCATCCTAATGGCCAAAACAGACATTGAGGGGGCGTTCCGGTTACTACTTGTGCCTCCGAATAGTGTTCTCCCATTGGGCTGCTTCTGTGAAGGAGCATACTACATAGATCGCTGTTTGCCCATGAGGTGCTCCATATCCTGCTCACTATTTGAGGCGTTTAGTTGCTTCCTCGAATGTGTCGTCATGGATGTTTGTAAGGCGACACATATTATCCATTACCTTGACGACTTCTTATGCCTGGGCCCAAAAGATTCGCCACAGTGTGAAAACACGCAGTAGTCCACCTGTGAGAAGGAGAGAGCTGGAGGGAGAGTGGACACCCCACAGCCGAGGGGTTAGATTGAGAAAGAAAGAAGGCGGTGTAGCTTGCTTCATGGGTGGGATACTCTGCTGAGTAGCAGAAATTGCTACTAGGCCCAAAAGGATTTCCTGGGCCAGATGCCGTTAAAAAATAGTACTTAGGTAAACAGGCAGTGTAGCTTGCTTCATGGGTGAAGTACGCTGCTGAGTAGCACCAAATTCTACTAGGCCCAAAAGGATTTCTTGGGCTAGATGCCGTTACAAAATAGTACTTAGGTAAACAGGTGGTGTAGCTTGCTTCATGGGTGGGGTACGCTGCTGAGTAGCACTAAATTCTACTAGGCCCAAAAGGATTTCCTGGGCTAGATGCCGTTACAAAATAGTAGTTAGGTAAACAGGCGGTGTAGCTTGCTTCATCGGTGGGGTACACTGCTGAGTATAACTAAATTCTACTAGGCCCAAAAGGATTTCCTGGGCTAAATGCTGTTAAAAAATAATAACCAGGTAAACAGGCGGTGTAGCTTGCTTCATGGGTGGGGTACACTGCTGAGTAGCACTAAATTCTACTAGGCCCAAAAGGATTTCCTGGGCTAGATGCCGTTAAAAAATAGTACTTAGCTAAACAGGCGGTGTAGCTTGCTTCATGGGTGGGGTACTCTGCTGAGTAGCACAAAATGCTATTAGGTACAAAACAATTTCCTGTGATAGATGCAGTTAAAAATTAGTAATTTGATCAACAGGCGGTGTAGCTTGCTTCATGGGTGGGGTACGCTGCTGAGTAGCACCAAATTCGACTAGGCCCAAAAGGATTTCCTGGGCCAGATGCCGTTAAAAATAGTACTTAGGTAAACAAGCGGTGTAGTTTGCTTCATGGGTAGGGTACGCTGCTGAGTAGCACTAAATTCTACTAGGCCCAAAAGGATTTCCTGGGCCAGATGCCGTTAAAAATAGTACTTAGGTAAACAGGCGCTGGGTGGCTGGGCTACTCTGCTGACTAGCAGACACTGAAGCTTTGGAGCAGACCTTTGAATCCCAGGCCATAGTATGAGTAAACAACTCTGCAGACGACCCCACCCACCTGGAATTGACGATGGCAACGTCATGTAAAACTCAGCAAGGGGACTAAATAAAGAGTCTCCATTTTTTCCAAAAATTCGGCCATAGACACCACTTAAGTGGTCAATTTCGCCAGAGTTTTTTAAAACGGTTGGTGAGGTGATTTTCAAAAATCATCAAGCTTTTAGTCTCCCCAAGATGACACAGGGGAAGAAAAGTCCTTGCGGATCCAGGATTTGATCATCTTGATGAACGTTAGTCTGTCTACATTGTCACTGGACAGCCACGTGCGCAAATCTGTCAGCACACCACCAGCAGCGCTGAACACACGTTCAGAGAGAACGCTGGCTGCGGGGCATGACAAGATCTCCATGGCGTGCGTGCGTTGCGAGCTCAGGCCATTTTTCAAGATTGGAAGCCCAAAATGAGCAAGGGTCCAGTTCCACAGTCATGGCATCGAAGTTAACTTGGAGATACTCTTGTACCATCCTCTCTAGGCGTTGGCTGTGCGTCAGACTTCTTGTTTCCTGTGGCCTTGCAAAGGATGGTCTAAAAAAAATCTTGAAACGATTGGAAAAAATTGCTGTTACCACCAGATACGATGTTACTGTTACGGTTTGAGTGATGACTCGATAGTCCCATGGTTGGCAAGTTAGAACTCAGAGATTCACTACGTGCACCACTGGTGTTTTGTGGAAAAGCAGATATTAGATTCTGTAACAGTCTCTGCTGATACTCCTACATTCATGCATGAATCCTTTTCTATGGCTGGAATTATTTTGGCAAATTTACTTTTGTACCGGGGATCTAAGAGTGTGGCAACCCAGTAGTCGGCATTACTTCGGATTCTGACAATCCGAGGGTCATGTTGCAGGTAGTGCAGCAAGAAGGCACTCATGTGTCTTGCGCATCCAGGAGGACCAAGTCCTTGTTGTCTTGGTGGTGGCGAGGTGAGAATCATGCTTCCTTCGTCTGCCCTCTCCCCCCAACCTCGCACAACAGAAATTTGATCAAGGTCTCCCTCATCTGATCAGTCTTCCATGCCCAGCGCCAGTTCGTCCTCCACTTCTTACTCGCCTCCTGCACCTTCCTCAACAGTTTAGCTGCTACCATGCACCCTCGGTAATCCCTCTCCCCCAGCCTCCAATGCCAGCCGCCTTGGTGCTGCCAACCTTCTTGACCTTGGAGATATTATCCCTTCTGCATACGACTCCTCCTGTTCCTCCTCCTCCTCTTATTCCACCACCTGACTCTGAACACTGTGTAAGGTGTGCTCCAGCGTGTAAATCACCGGAATGGTCATGCTGATAATGGCATCGTCAGCACTAAACATCTTCATTGCTATTTCAAAACTGTGCAGAAGAGTGCATAGGTCCCTGATTTGAGACCACTCCTGCAGCGTGATTTGACCCACCTCTTGATCTCGTTGGCCCAGGCTATACGTCATAACGTATTGCACCAGGGCTCGTCGGTGCTGCCACAGTCGCTGCAACATGTGCAGAGTTGAATTCCACCGTGTGGGCACATCGCATTTCAGCCGATGAACTGGCAGGCCCAACGACTTCTGTAGAGATGTAAGTCGTTGAGCTGCGGGATGCGAACGGCGGAAGTGAGCACACAGTGACCGTGCCCTCTGCAGAAGCCCATCTAGTCCAGGATAGTGGAATAAAAATTGCTGGACAACCAAGTTCAAAACGTGAGCCATACAAGGCATGTGTGTGACATTGCCCCGGCGAAGGGCCGCACCCAGGTTTGCAGCATTGTCGCACACAGCCTTCCCTGGCTGCAGGTTGAGTGGAGACAACCATTGATGGAACTCGGTCTCCAGAGCTGACCACAACTCCTCAGCTGTGTGACTCACCTTTCCCAGACATTTCAATGTAAACACTGCCTGATGCCATTGAGCCCTGGTGACAGCATAGTGAGGAGGTGTGCAGGATTCCTTCTGCGCAGTTACAACGCGGGTGGCATTACCAGACAGGCTTTGGGTGCAGGTGGAGGATCAAGAGGAGGTTGAGGAGGCAGAAGCAGTGGAGGAACTTCTAGATACAGAGGATCGATGAGCAACTCGTGGGGACAGCAAGACTTGGATAGCAGCCCCTTCTCCTGATGTCGCCGTAGTTACCCAGTGCCCAGTCACCGACATGTAATGCCCCTGTCCATGTCTACTCGTCCAAGTGTCTGTGGTGAAATGCACCCTGTTACACACAGAGTTTCTCAAGGAAGCGGTGATGTTGTGTGCGACATGCTGGTGTAGCGCAGGCACAGCTTTCTTTGAGAAGTAGTGGCGACTGGGCATCTGGTACTGGGGCACTGCAACGGACATAAGGTCTCGAAAATCCTCTGTGTCCACCAGGCGGAAAGGCAGCATTTCTGTAGCCAACAGCTTGCAGATGGAGAAATTCAACCTCTTAGCTTTGTCATGGCTAGGAGGAAATGGTCTTTTACTTGTCCACATCTGAGGGCTGGCTGCCGTGCTTAGACGGAGTTGAGTAGGGTGTCCCCGGAAAACTGCTGGTCTGTGAGGAAGGTGCAGGCGGAGATGTTATGTTGCCTTGATCAAAATGTGGTGTCGATGTCGGAGAGCGCTCAACGACAGCAGGTGTTTCCACTTGAAAATGTCCTGATGACCTGCCAATCACACTGGCTGTTGCGGGTAAAAAGGTGTCAGGTCTGCATCCAAAACCATGTGCGACTGCTGTCCCCACAGTCATAGAGGATGAAGAGGATGCGGATGCACTTGATGGGGCAGACGGTGGTTGACCCGGCCCACTAGGTCGCATTGTAGCACAGTGAGCTTCCCACTGCAACTTCTGCTTCATATCCATGTGACGGTTCATGCATGAAGTACTCAAGATAGAAATTTTTTGTCCTCTACTGAGATTTTGTTGACAAATCTTACAGACAACATGAGTTGGGTCATCCTTTGCAATGTCAAAAAATTCCCAGGCTATGCAAGGCTTAGAGCCCGTGCGACCTGAAGAGCCACCACGACTTCTGGTCTGAGTGTTGTGAATTCTGTTGTCGGGCTCCCTCCTGTGGTCATGAATGGTACTTCGGCTGGTTCTGTCCATGGACTTCCTCTGGTGGGTGTTTCTGAGTTTCCTTCCACAGGTGACGAGGTTAATTCGTTAGCTGGCTGCTCTATTTAACTCCACTTAGATCTTTGCTCCATGCCACCTGTCAATGTTCCAGTATTGGTCTAGTTCACTCCTGGATCGTTCTTGTGACCTGTCTTCCCAGCAGAAGCTAAGTTCCTGCTTGTTTTTCTTTGGTTTGCTATTTTTCTGTCCAGCTTGCTATTTTTATTGTTGTCTTGCTTGCTGGAAGCTCTGGGACGCAGAGGGAGCGCCTCCGCACCGTGAGTCGGTGCGGAGGGTCTTTTTGCACCCTCTGCGTGGTCTTTTTGTAGGTTTTTGTGCTGACCACAAAGCAACCTTTCCTATCCTCAGTCTGTTCAGTAAGTCGGGCCTCACTTTGCTAAATCTATTTCATCTCTGTGTTTGTATTTTCATCTTTACTCACAGTCATTATATGTGGGGGGCTGCCTTTTCCTTTGGGGAATTTCTCTGAGGCAAGGTAGGCTTTATTTTTCTATCTTCAGGGCTAGCTAGTTCCTTAGGCTGTGCCGAGTTGCATAGGGAGCGTTAGGAGCAATCCACGGCTATTTCTAGTGTGTGTGATAGGATTAGGGATTGCGGTCAGCAGAGTTCCCACGTCCCAGAGCTCGTCCTTTATTATCAGTAACTATCAGGTCATTCTGTGTGCTCTTAACCACCAGGTCCATTATTGTCCTGACCACCAGGTCATAACAGTACAGGTGGCCCAAAGTACTAATGCATCTCAATAGAGAGATAAGAGAAGTTCTGAGACCATTTTTTTTTTCTTTGCAGTGTGTTTTGTCTCTCTTTTCCCCTTTACCTCTGGGTGGTTCAGGACACAGGTGTAAACATGGACATTCAAGGTCTGTCCTCTTGGATGGATAATCTCACTACAAGGGTACAAAACATTCAAGATTTTGTGGTTCAGAATCCGATGTCAGAGCCTAGGATTCCAATTCCTGATTTGTTTTTTGGTGATAGATCTAAGTTCTTGAATTTCAAAAATAATTGTAAATTGTTTCTTGCCTTGAAACCTCGCTCCTCAGGTGACCCTGTTCAACAAGTAAAGATCATTATTTCTTTGTTACGTGGTGACCCTCAAGACTGGGCATTTTCCCTTGCGCCAGGAGATCCGGCATTGCGTGATGTTGATGCGTTTTTCCTGGCGCTTGGATTGCTTTATGACGAACCTAATTCAGTGGATCAGGCAGAGAAAATCTTGCTGGCTCTGTGTCAGGGTCAGGATGAAGCGGAGATATATTGTCAGAAGTTTAGAAAGTGGTCTGTGCTCACTCAGTGGAATGAATGTGCCCTGGCAGCAATCTTCAGAAAGGGTCTCTCTGAAGCCCTTAAGGATGTCATGGTGGGATTTCCCATGCCTGCTGGTCTGAATGAGTCTGTCTTTGGCCATTCAGATCGATCGACGCTTGCGTGAGCGTAAAGCTGTGCACCATTTGGCGGTACTATCTGAGCATGGGCCTGAGCCTATGCAATGTGATAGGACTTTGACCAGAGCTGAACGGCAAGAACACAGACGTCGGAATGGGCTATGTTTTTACTGTGGTGATTCCACTCATGCTATCTCCGATTGTCCTAAGCGCACTAAGCGGTTCGCTAGGTCTGCCACCATTGGTACGGTACAGTCTAAATTTCTATTGTCCGTTACTCTGATTTGCTCTTTGTCATCCTATTCTGTTATGGCATTTGTGGATTCAGGCGCTGCCCTGAATTTGATGGACTTGGAGTATGCTAGGCGCTGTGGTTTTTTCTTGGAGCCCTTGCAGTATCCTATTCCATTGAGAGGAATTGATGCTACGCCTTTGGCCAAGAATAAGCCTCAGTACTGGACCCAATTGACCATGTGCATGGCTCCTGCACGTCAGGAGGATATCCGCTTTCTGATGTTGCATAATCTGCATGATGTGGTCGTTTTGGGGTTGCCATGGCTACAGGTTCATAATCCAGTATTGGACTGGAAATCTATGTCTGTGTCCAGCTGGGGTTGCCAGGGGGTACATGGTGATGTTCCATTTTTGTCTATTTCGTCTTCCACTCCTTCTGAAGTTCCAGAGTTTTTGTCGGATTATCGGGATGTATTTGATGAGCCCAAAGCCAGTGCCCTACCTCCTCATAGGGATTGCGATTGTGCAATTAATTTGATTCCTGGTAGTAAGTTTCCTAAGGGCCGATTGTTCAATTTATCTGTGCCAGAACACGCCGCTATGCGGAGTTATATAAAGGAATCCTTGGAGAAAGGCCATATTCGCTCGTCGTCATCACCGTTAGGAGCAGGGTTCTTTTTTGTGGCCAAGAAGGATGGTTCTTTGAGACCTTGTATTGATTACCGCCTTCTTAATAAAATTACAGTCAAATTTCAGTATCCTTTGCCGATGCTGTCTGATTTGTTTGCTCGTATTAAAGGGGCTAGTTGGTTCACCAAGATAGATCTTCGAGGGGCGTATAATCTTGTGCGTATTAAACAAGGCGATGAATGGAAAACAGCATTTAATACGCCCGAGGGCCATTTTGAGTACCTGGTTATGCCATTCGGGCTTTCCAATGCTCCATCAGTATTTCAGTCCTTTATGCATGACATCTTCTGAGAGTACCTGGATAAATTCCTGATTGTGTATTTGGATGATATTTTGGTCTTTTCGGATGATTGGGAGTCTCATGTGAAGCAGGTCAGAATGGTGTTCCAGGTCCTTCGTGCGAATTCCTTGTTTGTGAAGGGGTCAAAGTGTCTCTTTGGAGTTCAGAAGGTTTCATTTTTGGGGTTCATTTTTTCCCCTTCTACTATCGAGATGGACCCTGTTAAAGTCCAGGCCATTTACGATTGGACTCAGCCGACATCTGTGAAGAGCCTGCAAAAGTTCCTGGGCTTTGCTAATTTTTATCGGCGCTTCATTGCTAATTTTTCTAGTGTTGCTAAACCGTTGACTGATTTGACCAAGAAGGGTGCTGATGTGGTCAATTGGTCTTCTGCAGCTGTAGAGGCTTTTCAGGAGTTGAAGCGTCGTTTTTCTTCTGTCCCTGTGTTGTGCCAGCCAGATGTTTCGCTCCCGTTTCAGGTTGAGGTTGATGCTTCTGAGATTGGAGCAGGGGCTGTTTTGTCGCAAAGAAGTTCTGATGGCTCGGTGATGAAGCCATGTGCTTTCTTTTCTAGAAAGTTTTCGCCTGCTGAGCGTAATTATGATGTTGGTAATCGTGAGTTGTTGGCCATGAAGTGGGCATTCGAGGAGTGGCGTCATTGGCTTGAAGGAGCCAAGCATCGCGTGGTGGTCTTGACAGATCACAAGAATTTGACTTATCTTGAGTCTGCCAAACGGTTGAATCCGAGACAGGCTCGATGGTCGTTATTTTTCTCCCGTTTTGATTTTGTGGTTTCGTACCTTACGGGCTCTAAGAATGTGAAGGCTGATGCCCTGTCAAGGAGTTTTGTGCCTGACTCTCCGGGTGTTCCTGAGCCGGCGGGTATTCTCAAAGAGGGGATAATTTTGTCTGCCATCTCCCCTGATTTGCGGCGGGTGCTGCAAAAATTTCAGGCTGATAGACCTGACCGTTGCCCAGCGGAGAAACTGTTTGTCCCTGATAGATGGACTAGTAGAGTTATCTCTGAGATTCATTGTTCAGTGTTGGCTGGGCATCCTGGAATCTTTGGTACCAGAGATTTGGTGGCTAGAACCTTTTGGTGGCCGTCTTTGTCACGGGATGTGCCTTCTTTTGTGTAGTCCTGTGGGACTTGTGCTCGGGCTAAGCCCTGCTGTTCTCGTGCCAGTGGGTTGCTTTTGCCCTTGCCGGTCCCGAAGAGGCCCTGGACGCATATTTCTATGGATTTTATTTCGGATCTCCCCGTCTCTCAAAAGATGTCAGTCATTTGGGTGGTTTGTGATCGCTTTTCTAAGATGGTCCATTTGGTACCTTTGTCTAAATTGCCTTCCTCCTCTGATTTGGTGCCATTATTTTTCCAGCATGTGGTTCGTTTACATGGTATCCCGGAGAACATCGTTTCTGACAGAGGTTCCCAGTTTGTTTCGAGGTTTTGGCGATCCTTTTGTGCTAGGATGGGCATTGATTTGTCTTTTTCCTCGGCTTTCCATCCTCAGACAAATGGCCAAACCGAACGAACTAATCAGACTTTGGAGACATATCTGATATGCTTTGTTTCTGCTGATCAGGATGATTGGGTGTCCTTTTTGCCGTTGGCTGAGTTCGCCCTTAATAATCGGGCCAGCTCGGCTACTTTGGTTTCACCGTTTTTCTGCAATTCTGGTTTCCATCCTCGTTTCTCTTCAGGGCAGGTTGAGTCTTCGGACTGTCCTGGTGTAGATACTGTGGTGGATAGGTTGCAGCAGATTTGGACTCATGTGGTGGACAATTTGACATTGTCCCAGGAGAAGGCTCAACGTTTCGCTAACCGCCGGCGCTGTGTGGGTCCCCGACTTCGTGTTGGGGATTTGGTTTGGTTGTCGTCTCGTTATGTTCCTATGAAGGTTTCCTCTCCTAAGTTTAAGCCTCATTTCATTGGTCTGTATAAGATTTCTGAGGTTATCAATCCTGTGTCATTTCGTTTGGCCCTTCCTGCTTCTTTTGCCATCCATAATGTGTTCCATAGGTCGTTATTGCGGAGATACGTGGCGCCTGTGGTTCCATCCGTTGATCCTCCTGCCCTGGTGTTGGTTGAGGGGGAGTTGGAGTATGTGGTGGAGAAGATTTTGGATTCTCGTATTTCGAGACGGAAACTCCAGTACCTGGTCAAGTGGAAGGGTTGTGGTCAGGAAGATAATTCCTGGGTTTTTGCCTCTGATGTTCATGCTGCCGATCTGGTTCGTGCCTTTCATTTGGCTCATCCTGGTCGGCCTGGGGGCTCTGGTGAGGGTTCGGTGACCCCTCCTCAAGGGGGGGGGGTACTGTTGTGAATTCTGTTGTCGGGCTCCCTCCTGTGGTCATGAATGGTACTTCGGCTGGTTCTGTCCATGGACTTCCTCTGGTGGGTGTTTCTGAGTTTCCTTCCACAGGTGACGAGGTTAATTCGTTAGCTGGCTGCTCTATTTAACTCCACTTAGATCTTTGCTCCATGCCACCTGTCAATGTTCCAGTATTGGTCTAGTTCACTACTGGATCGTTCTTGTGACCTGTCTTCCCAGCAGAAGCTAAGTTCCTGCTTGTTTTTCTTTGGTTTGCTATTTTTCTGTCCAGCTTGCTATTTTTATTGTTGTCTTGCTTGCTGGAAGCTCTGGGACACAGAGGGAGCGCCTCCGCACCGTGAGTCGGTGCGGAGGGTCTTTTTGCACCCTCTGCGTGGTCTTTTTGTAGGTTTTTGTGCTGACCGCAAAGCAACCTTTCCTATCCTCAGTCTGTTCAGTAAGTCGGGCCTCACTTTGCTAAATCTATTTCATCACTGTGTTTGTATTTTCATCTTTACTCACAGTCATTATATGTGGGGGGCTGCCTTTTCCTTTGGGGAATTTCTCTGAGGCAAGGTAGGCTTTATTTTTCTATCTTCAGGGCTAGCTAATTCCTTAGGCTGTGCCGAGTTGCATAGGGAGCGTTAGGAGCAATCCACGGCTATTTCTAGTGTGTGTGATAGGATTAGGGATTGCGGTCAGCAGAGTTCCCACGTCCCAGAGCTCGTCCTTTATTATCAGTAACTATCAGGTCATTCCGTGTGCTCTTAACCACCAGGTCCATTATTGTCCTGACCACCAGGTCATAACATCTGAGGCACAGTTGGGGTTGAGGATGCAGTTGTTGACGTGCTTCCAGTACTCCGTCTCTGTCCAGGAAGGCGCAACGTTACCTCGTCGTCAGACTCGTCACTAGCATTCTCCTCCATCTTCTCTGCTGACCTCATGGACTGGCAGACTGGGGGTTGACAGTAAGTGGAGTCTGCAACCTCGTCAACATCATCCTGTGTGTTCTCACACCCATCGTCCTCAAAACCAACCTCTTCTTGCCCTGCCTGAAAACTCAAGTTTTCGTTCCAATCAGGTATCTCAGTCTCATCATCATCTTCCTCATTGTCTCCACCAACAGGAGTTACATTTTAAGAACGAGGGTCTACATTATGCTCAGAAGCTTCTTCATCTGGGCCTGGATCCAACTCACAAAGATTCTGGGCATCAGTGCAGATCATTTCCTCGTCTGGATTCACAGAAGCTCTGGAGCAGACCTCTGATTCCCAGGCTATAGTATGCGTAAACAGCTCTACAGACTCAACCATGTGTGTTACACCATGCTCAGACGGGCGGCTGGAGACTTGAGAGCTGTGAGGAAGCAAGTGCGATTGGGGTGACAATGAGGACTGGAGTAGTCGTGATGTTGAAGTTGACATGGAGGAGAGCCCACTTGAACGAGCACTTGATATCCGTTCAAGCACCTGCTGTTTTTGTGCCTCATCTGGAATTTTTGGCGATGCTTGTAGCGATGTTCATAAGAAAGGGATCATATCCGATTGTCCACGAAAAGAAGTAGACATCTTACTTTGGCTGGAAGATGGTCTTTCTTCTGCAGATGTTACTGTTGCTTTACCACCTACCCCACGGACACAACCTTTTTTTCCCTTTCCAACACGCCTATTCCCCTTTCCACCAGCAGCAGGCCTTTTTGCCACTCATTTTAGTGCTTAACTAATTGGCAACTCTGTATCTGTAGTTGTTGGCACAACAACCGATGGATGAAAACCGAGCAGAACTGAGTGGCCAAACTGTGGTACTAGGCCCAAAACTAATAACTGGATTAGATGCAGTAAAAATTGAGATACACAGGCGGTATAGTTAGTTTCACAGGCGGGCTACTCTGCTGACGTGCAGACACTGCTCCTAGGCCCAAAAATATTAACTGGATTAGATGCAGTAAAAATTTAGATACACAGGCGGTGTAGCTAGCTTCACAGGCGGACTACTCAGATGACTATCAGACAATGCTACTAGCCCAAAAGGATTGGCTGAGCTAGATTACACCAAATGCTGTGACAAACACTTGCACAGCACTGGCACAGACCTGCCTGGCAAACAGTGCTATGAACTGCTGTAACCTACCCTGAAAAGGGCTGATATTACAACTAGTCCCGACTCCTCCCGACTCCCTAAAACTATCTCTTTGAAAATTCGCTCCAAAAAGCCACTCTTAGTCTTTATAGTGCCCACAGCAGCAGCGGTGCCGTCTAACACTAAGCTGCAGCAGTGAGGAAATGGTGGCGATGGGGCAAATGGCTGGTTCTTATAGGGCAAGGACATGTGACATACACAGCCAATGACACATGCCCTTGCTTGTGTGCATCACATGCACATTGCTGTGTGTGTGTGCACTGCTGATAGGCTGAGAGACTGCACCGCCCCACTGTAAGTGCAGGAAAGAAAAAAAAAATGGAGATCGGCATTATTTCAGCACAGATCTATCCCCCGCCCACTATACACTGAAACAGTCTATTAACAATGATCAATGATAAACAGTTTTAATGTGCAAATCAAGTTAGGCTTTTGGTGAACGAACAGAAACTCGAATAGCCGAATTTTAAGCAAATTGTTCGAGTTCATTGAACGACTCGAACACCGCCCAAAACAGCTCAAATTTGAAATTGGCTAACAGTTCGACTCGAACACTGCTCATCTCTAATAAAGATATGTTCGTACTAATACTGAAGAGTTGAATAGCGACCACCAGTCACAATTGACATTAGCTTAGAAGAATATCACATAGAATACATGGGGGCCTTTCTACCCTTTGTTATTGGTATCATTGTAATACTGCTGACTAAGATATCGACTATAGCTTAGTTCTTTAATATATTATATTCATGAACCACACCTGTTATACCATATACCAAACATATTGTGCCTGATTCATCAAAGCTTTCTCGCCAGAATTCTGCAACATCCAGTGTCTTCACACCAGTGTCTCCCAACTCCACCAAAATGGGCGGAGCTTGGGTGGGATGAAGACATGGTGACTGCCGCTCGTCAAATTCATGATGAGAGGCGGCATTCGCTTTTCCACAAATCTTACTCTAACAGGGGCTAATGTAAGATTTGTGGTGAGACTTACACAGAGTTGCATGCCACTCGTCCGACGCTCCTGATTCATGAGGAGGCTGTAAGGTGGCTACCAGACACATATTTGAAGGGAGGTATGAATCACAGACGTCGTTGTCCTCTGTGATGTAAACCTGGAGTAATGCTCTAGTGCACATAATACTAAGAGGCTTGTTTTGTGTATCTGGGTCAGGTTTACGGGCAGCTGAGAGATGGGCGACCCGCTACCCTACCTCTTTGTGTGGTTCATATGATAAAATGGAGTCTTGTTTGTTTGACTCATGGCCTGTTTGTGGAGGTGAAGACCTCCTGTGCTATGTCTCCAGACTGAGCTAGTATGCTGGATGCGGCTCAGCCTATGTGTCCTGCACTGTCTCTAAAGTGAAATTGCTGAAACTGTTAACTGTGTTTTGCCTGCACCGAAAGACCAATTATTTTCCTTTGCTTGTGGCATGGTTTATGAAGTACCAATAAACCAGCCTGGATATTTAAATGGAAGCAGTTCCTGTGTTACCTCAACATGCACCCAAGTGAATAGCATTCCCACAAGGCGTACATCTTCTTGGATCAGGACAGGAGTGTCTGACTCCAGCACACCCTCTCATCAAGAGCAGCATGAACAACGCCAGTCTTGATTAATAGTGCCATTGTGTTTATATTATTTGGCTGAGGAGAATAAGCTCTCTTTTCTGGCAGCATCCCATCTCCTAGTAGAAAAAAGTGAAATTATTTTAAAACCCTATCAGGAGAGCCCCATATATTTTTGATAATTGACGAAATCTGCCAAAATCAACTGTTTCGGTCACCTTTTATTTAATGTGTGATCAGCTGAAAACAGGATGCTTTTAGCCTAGAAAATAGGTTGGTTCTGTTCCTTTTATACTGTATTATAACTATTATTTTACTCTGATTTTTAGTCATTCTCTCCCACCCTGTTGTCTGCACTGATTATTCACTCTCAAAAACTGCTCAAATCTACCTTTAAAGAAAAACTTACATCACATTTTTCATATGCAATTGGACACAAAATGCAAAAAGGGGCTGCAGAGCATAATAAAATGCTTGTTTTTTTTATTAGTGTTTTTTCACCTCTCCTTTGTGGATATTAGTGATGAAATTATTTGACACCTAGACAGATAATTTTTTTAAGTCCAAGTGGGCATTACCAGAGAGATTTCACTTTGAGGCATGTACTTCTTACTCTTTTTGATGCTAACCAATCATAATCATCACGAAAAACAGCCGCACTCCAATAGTATGAATTTTTATGCCAAAAGTATAACTTTATTCATGCGTACAGACATCACCAGGTGCCTTTTGACCTGGTGATGCAGGCTGCATCACCTACGGTACAGACACAGCTTCCACAGGCACCGCCTTTTCTGGACTGACTCCTTTTTTCCTCTATGCACCCCTAACATAAGTGAGGTTTTGACAAAGACCGTCCTCGGTTGAAACATTAACCTTATTGTCCGCAACCTGTTTTACGTCATAAAGCACCTGGTGATGTCTGTACGCATGAATAAAGGTATCCTTTCGGCATAAAAATTCATAATATTGGAGTTCGGCTGTTTTTCATGAAGATTGGGACTATCTGTCCAGCATGCACCCGCCTACCTTTAGTTTACAGAGTGCACATCATTCCCTTTAAAGGGAACCTGTCACCTGAATTTGGCGGGACCAGTTTTCAGTCATATGGGCGGGGTTTTCGGGTGTTTGATTCACCCTTTCGTTACCCGCTGGTTGCATGCTGGCCGCAATATTGGATTGAAGTTCATTCTCTGTCCTCCGTAGTACACGCCTGCACAAGACAATCTTGCCTTGCGCACGCGCAGTATGCTTTGCCCAACTGTGGGCAAAGCTGAAAAGCATTAGTGCGCATGCGCCGGCGCACTGTGTCCCGGAACACCGCAAAATACTTCCGGGACATAGTGTGAAAACCCCACCCATATGACCGAAAAACGGTCCCGCCAAATCCAGGTGACAGGTTCCCTTTAAGTTAACCAATCATAATCAAGCAGTAACACACTGGGGAATAAAAAACATAATGAAACAGTCTGCTCTCCTCACTGCAGAGCATGAATACATGTGCTGGAGCGCAGCAGACCTGAGTGATTAGCAGCTTTCAGTTTTCATCTCCAGCAGTGTGGTGGGCTGTCCTGCAGAGTTCAGTCTCATTACAAACTCTTCTAGTAATTCTCCTCTCACAGTGCTGCCAGCTCTGCCAATCAGAGAGAAAAGTATGTAGATGAGGGCACTACCAAATAAGTCAGAATCAGCCTAGCACATAGCAAAATACCATAAACATGAAAGATGAATGCAATTGCATAGGGATCACTATATAAAAATACTTTATTATTAATGACAAAAGAGGACAAAAAACACTCTAATTTAAACCGTTAAAAGGCCAAAAGGCTATGTGTGCAAAGAACTAGCTCTGCCAATCATAAGCAGGCATCCACATACAAGAGAAAAAAGAGCATGTCCACCATAACTTAGATCAGATTTCTCACTGTGTGAAATATAATCATCCAGTTCTGATCTCCTGCCCTAACCTCCTGCATAATCGTACACTCGAGAGTTTTCATGCAAATAGTCTTTAATGATTGTTCAACACAAGTGCAAGTGGCGGACAAAGTGAAGGCATATACCAAAAAGTGACTCTAACATTTCAACCCGCTTTGGCCTTGATCAAATTCAAAGGAAAAGAGGTCCAAATACCACATGGAGATCACAGTAGCGACAGGTATATAGCAAGTTCCTTGGTAAGGGTGGTTGTCAGGGTACTCCCGCTCTTCCAGTGAGCATGTCTGAGCTCAAACCTGAGTGGGTCAAAACATTAGTCACTTTTTTGTATATGCCTTCACTTTGTCCGCCACTTGCACTTGTGTTGAACAATCATTAAAGATTATTTGCATGAAAACTCTTGAGTGTGCGGTGAAACAATTTATCTACAATATGATCCCGGAGTTTGCTACTCCCATCCACCGGCACCTCTTCCTCCAGCTGTGTGCACGCCATCTTCTGTGATATTAACCTCCTGCATGAGTCAGTGTAGGGAGTGGGAGGTAGTGCATCTGAGTTTAGTTGGATTACATTATAAACCCCTTTATTAGTTCTCCTTTTTTAGTATGGTCACCTCTGTTGTACTGCCCATCCACATAAACTATATGGAGAGGTCCGTAATCAAACTTGTGTCTATCCTCAGGCAACTTGGCACATTGCATTGAGACCGGAGAAGTCATTATCTTTCATAAAGGAGTAACCTGCCTCATTTCACTCACTGCAGATCAAGTACAAATTAAGCACAACAGACATAAGTGGAATACTGACACTTTGATCTCTCTGCTCTGGGCAGACAGTGTGGGGGCAAGGCAGTACACCAGAGCTGACCATGTTCGTACAAATTAAGCACAACAGACATAAGTGGAATACTGACACTTTGATCTCTCAGCTCTGGGCAGACAGTGTGGGGGCAAGGCAGTACACCAGAGCTGACCATGTTATGAAAAGAGGAAAGCTGATAGAGGGTTTGTAATGTGACAGAGCTACACTTAGCAGTGCTGCCACCCCTTAAATACACACACAGTCTGTGTTTAATGAGAGATCAGATTACAACTGCCACCTAGAAGAATAGTCCATGTAGAGTGTAGATGGCAAAACTTAAGGGGAGAAAGAAGCAAAGTACACAAAGAAAGCTTCTGTGGCTTTCTTGTGACTAAGTATGCAGAGGGGAATTAGGTAAAATATGCAAAATACAACTCAGATAATAACCAAAAATGGTGTTATTCCTTGTACCTGGCAACATATTCTAAAATGTCACCCGAATCCCTCTGCTGTTTATTCACCTATATAAATGAATAAACCTGACACAAAATTGTACACTTTTTAATATGTTCATTTTTTTTCCAGAGTAATTGGCACATCGGAAACTCCAATTATCATAGTTGGGAATAAGAGGGACTTACAAAGAGGCCGTGTTATCCCACGTTGGAACGTGTCCCACCTAGTGAAAAAGACCTGGAAATGTGGCTACATTGAATGCTCTGCAAAGTATAACTGGCACATACTGCTACTTTTCAGTGAACTACTTAAGAGTGTTGGCTGTGCTAGATGCAAGCATGTACATGCTGCAATACGCTTTCAAGGGGCATTACGTCGCAACCGATGTTCTATCATGTGATGGCACAGCACCCACTTTTATGGAAATACAATATTAATGTGGTTCCATGCCATGGTTTCCGGGATTTACTATGAACATTAACCACTTGCCCAGCAAAACAACTTTAATTGCAGTGATCAAGGTTTACCACATTGTAAGCATTAATGTGAAGTCATGGAATCGCACTCCCTTTCTTGTTTTCACTGGGAAGTGGGGATATAATGACCTTTTCTGTGATAACCCAGATAACCTTTTTTAACTATTTTGTGAACAAGATTAATAGCAGCATAATACTGTTCTTGCTTAGTTCTTCTTTTTCACTAGATAACAAATGACCTTAGATTCAATGGTCTGTGCTTTGATTCCTAATTGCTACCTTAAATTTAGTGGATCTCAGCTAAACTTCCAGTCTATGTTCTATGTCCTAATTTGTATGGATTCCAATATTGACTTTAAAGATGAGATATGAAATGGAACCACTTGTAGCTAAATATTAAACCTCAGGCAGATAGACCCTCATTCTTGGGTCGCCATAATATCTTTGGCTATCTGTGCTGTTGTTTTTTTCTCACTCTTCCATTTCTTCTTACAGGGTAACAGTTGCTAAAAACTAATTCTTATAGACGTCTAGAAGATAACATTATTGGTTATTGGAACTATGCATCATAGTTGTCATTTTATTTTTAATGCATAAGCACATTGTTCATGGAAACCGTCAGCATCACCAGGTTAACTTTTATTCCAATAGTCAAACCTTATTGTTATTGCATTTATTATAGTCTTGTCTTTGCTAGAAGATCAGGTAGAACATTGCTGTGAGATGTTTTCCCATTTGGTCAGGCAGCAGAGGGCTCTTTTGTGGTGAACATAATTGTATTTTGTTTCCTTTTCTTACAATCACCTATATATAGAAATACATAATTTGTATCAGCACAATAAAATAAAGCCACCTTCCAGAGCCAGGCCTTGTAATTAACCTACAATGGCCTTGGTGATATCAGTGCAGTTCCTTGTGTTTATGGAATGTGTTAGTCTCGTTGTATTCGTCTACACTTTTTCTTAACGGTCACTTTTACACCTCAAAAACCGTTAAAGAATAATCTGCATGTGATGTGAATGGCACAACAATGATCTCAAGAACTAGAAAACTAGTTCCACCTCTTCCGTTAATTCTACTCTTTTCATCCACTTAGTATTAATAATGACTCGAGCGCCTACCAGTTTATCCACATATTAATATGTATTCATTGCGATTGCTTGGCTGCTAATTGTTTGGCAGAACGTAAGGTTTCCATCAACCTCCAGCTGTATGAAGTGCTGTACAGTCTTCATCACAGTCGGAACTTTTGCATATTTAACTAATTTGTAAAATTACAGAGTAATTTCATTTCAGATAGCCTCTGCTCTTCAGTTGGATAATCGGCTTCCACCATCTTTACATGCAGTGTTTTTCTTTGTATTTTTTTTGCATTTTTTATGTCACCAGATTTTTTTAATTAAAGATTGTAGTGAAATATTAGATCTGAAGAACTAGGCAGTTAAATTGAGGATAGTGATACTTATTTGTAATCCGATACGCATGTTGTTTCGGACACTAAAGGGGTTGTCCAGCCTTAGGGTACAAGTCTGCAGTCACTCTGTGTCACTGCAGACTTGTGAATCCTCACACTGCGCACTGTGCAGATTCTTTTGTGCTGGCACAGGGATTTGACTGCAATTATGTGATATGCATACTTCCAGACATATTGGGACTAGACATGCATTGAACGAGGCCACGCACGTCTAGTTGGCACGTGACCGTATGCATGCAAATCACACGCGCCTGCCTCCGGCATCGCAGAATCCTCACAGCTCGCAGAGTGATCGAAGCCTAAAGCCGCACAACCTCTTTAGCTCAGACCTTCTTCAGGTACATGAACAGCAGTGGGGAGCGCCACATACATTAATGTGAATGTTGAAATGAATATCAACACATATCACCTCAATTTAATTACAGAGTGTTTAGTTCTTCAGATCTGCTATAACAGTTATAGCCTCACTATTGCACCACCTACTCCGAGTCCCGAAATTGAAGTAATATATTAATAAACACATTACGAACAATTTGATTTGGATAAGGCATTTTGAGGAATTTATTTTTTACGCGTGCCTTTTTTTTTTTCAAAACTTAGCATGATCTAAGTATTGCATTTTACCTATAGGCTTCTGCATAGGATATGAAAAATGCCTGGAAAAATGCATGTTACATGTGTAACAAAATAAGAGACCCTTCCAAAATGTATGATTAATAACACTATGGAAAACATTCTAAATTAATGGCATGTTTTACAAGCCCAAAAAAAGTGAGTGAATAAAGACTGGTCAAGAAATGTTTGATTCATTTTTATCAAAAATTATAAAAATATTAATGAATATTGATTTGCAATTTTATTGGTGGCCAGTGACACAGATTTGGAGACCTGTACTTTGTCACTTACCCTGCTCTCTATTCTTAGTGACATTATTATTTTACAGGGCTATAAATGTAAGATAAATTAAAATAAACTGTTGATGCAATGATATGTTTAGCCAAAATTTTAATTCATGTAGAAAATTTTAAATGAATAAATTTTGTATTGATATATTGTTTTTATGTTATTCTTAACTATGTGAGAAGTAGATAAACCTTTTTGCCTCTACAATAGCTCAGAGACATTGAAAGATACATTATGATGCCCTTGATTGTACTGAATCATAATACACCCATGTGTAGGAGCACATATAGCAAGTGATCAGTAGTAACCCTTATTAATGTTCACTTGAAAGTGCGTCTGAGATAGGAGGTGTGTTTCTTTATTATTGCAAATACACATGTTTTGTTATACACATGTTTATTTCCTTTGTGTGTATTGTAACAACACAAGAAAATTTAGGAAAAAAAGGCATATTGGACATGTTTCACACAAATTTCCAATTGGCCCAGACAAAATCGTTGTCTCTTTTACAAATCTGTGGGTAAACAACTTTGCATATGATGCTCATTCGAACTCACCTATGGCAAGTAACAGGTGTAGGCAATATAAAAATCACACCTGAAACTAGATAAAAATGGGAGAAGTTGACTCAATCTTTGCATTGTGTGTCTGTGTATGCCAAACTGAGCATATAGAACAGAAAGAGAAGAAACTATCTGAAGACTTGCGAACCAAAGTTGTTAAATATATCAACAATCTCAATGTTACAAGTCCATCTCCAGATATCTTGATGTTCCTTTATCCACGGTGTGCAACATAATCAAGAGGTTTACAGCCCATGACACTGTAGCTAATCTCCCTAGACATGGAGGGCAGAGAAAAATTGATAAAAGGTTGCAACACAGGGTAGACCGGATGGTGGATAGGCAGCCCCAATCAAGTTCCAAAAAATTCAAGCTGTCCTGCAAGCTTAGCATACATCAGTGTCAGCGCCAATGATCTGTCGACATTTGAATGAAATTAAACGCTATGGCAGGAGACTCAGGAGGACCCTACTGCTGACACAGGGACATAAAAAAGATAGACTGCAGTTTGCCAAAATGTAAGTGGTAAACTAAAATGTTTATTGGAAAGCGTCTTATGAACAGATGAGGTCAAGATAAAGCTTTTTAGTAAAGCGCATCATTCTACTGTTTACCGAAAACCGAATGAAGCCTATAAAGAAAAGGACACAAATGGCCAGCAATGAGTCTGAATCTAAATCCTATTGAACACCTGTGGAGAGAGCTTAAAATTGCTGTTGGGAGAAGGCGCCTTCAAATGTAACATAGTAACATAGTTTTTAAGGTGGAAGGAAGACTATAAGTCCATCTAGTTCAACCCATATCCTAACCTAACATGCCCTAACATATTGATCCAGAGGAAGGCAAAAAAAAAAAAACGTGGCAAAGAGTAAGCTCCACATTGGGGAAAAAATTCCTTCCCGAAGAGAAGATGTATGAGAGACCTGGTGCAGTTTGCAAAAGAAGAGTGGTCCAAAATTCCAGTTGAGTGGTGTAAGAAGCTTATTGATGGTTATAGGAAGTGATTGATTGCAGTTATTTATTCCAAATTTATTCCAAAGGGTGTACAACAAAATATTAAGTTAAGTGTGCCAACAATTTTGTCCTGCCCATTTTGGAGTTTTTGCAGGAAATGTCTAATTTGCGTTTCTTTCTGTGTTGTTCCGGTACACACAAAGGAAATAAACATGTGTATAACAAAACATGTGTAATTGCAATACTTTTCTGGGAAAAAAAACCTCATTTTCTGGAGCAATTTCAAGGCTGCCATCATGACTGTATATGTGTTGAAATACCTGATATTCATTTCTTTGTTACTGGTTAATCTGTGCCTTATAATTATTATGATACACTTGTGTTTATATAGTGCCTTGCGAAAATATTCGGCTCCCTGGAACTTTTCAACCTTTTCCCACATATCATGCTTCAAACATAAAGATACCAAACGTAAATTTTTGGTGAAGAATCAACAACAAGTGGAACACAATTGTGAAGTTGAATGAAATGTATTGGTTATTTTAAATTTTTGTGGAAATTCAAAAACTGAAAAGTGGGGCGTGCAATATTATTTGGCCCTATTACTATTGTTGGTGATATCAATCAAATGTTCTGAAATATGTGTTTTCAAATTACACGAGGTACACCCTAACAATTTTATCACAAAGGAGCACCTAGTAGCATAAATTACATTTTTAGCATTGCAATTTATGAATTATTTGACATTATAACTCGGAGTATTATCATGATTTGAAAAATTGGAACATTGGAGTGCCTGCTTGCATCGCTTGGCACCACACCGAAAAAATTTTTAAAACTGATCCATGTCTGCTTGGAAGAATGAGAATCAAAACAACTAGGTGAAAGAATTTGTTCAGTGAAGGTGCGTTTCTCACAACCACTCCTCAGCTGGACTGCAAGATAGAAGCAAGAGCATCGTCTTCTAATAATAATGGTAAGTGTTTGTGCATTGTTTTTCGAAGGCCGGAGTCACACTACCGTCTAAAACATCGCATAGCACTCTGCCCTGTATTACTCTATGGGGCAGCTCATATCTGTGATTATTTTCTCATGACAATGAGCGAACAATAGCAGCATGCTGTGATTGGCAGCGAGACTCTGCTCACCCACGCCAATTTTTTCCGCCATTTAACCCTTTAATTTAATAGCTAGAACGGCCAAATTTTGCACATACACACTACTAACATTAGTAGTGTGGAATATGCAAAAAAAGGGGGATATGACATGGTTTACTGTATGTAAACCATGTCTCAAATCATGTAGGGTTTTTGAAGGAGATAGCAAAAGCCGGCAATTGAATTACCGGCTTTTAAGCTATCTCGCGCTGGATGAAATATTAATATATATGTGTCTCACTAACATATATATATATACATATATATATACAGTATATATGTTTTTATTATTTTTTGAGCACATGGATCCCTGGTATATCCGTATGTCGGTTTTGCAAGCCTGCGAGAAAATCTCGCAGTACGGATGCCATACGGATTACATACGGAGGATGACATGCGCAAAATACGCTGACACACCCTGCCTACGGAGGAGATACGGACCACTATTTTGGGGACTTTTCAGCGTATTACGGCCGTAAATTACGGACCGTATTTTTATACGCCGAGTGTGAGGCCGGCCTAAGAATGTGACTTGTGAAGGTAATTGCTTGCACCAGAAATTTTTAGGGGCTTCATCACAAAAGGGGTGAATACATATACACATGACAATTTTTCAGTTATTTGATCTCATAAATGTAATTTATGTCTGTATTTTTCTCACTTCACTTCAACACCTTAGACTATTTAGTGCTGATGCATCACACACAAATCAAATAGCAAAAATATTTAAACACAGGTTGTAATGTAACAAAATAGGTTAAAAGGAGGGGATGAATACTTTTGCAAGCCACTATATAATTGTAACCTTAGAAAGTTGAATTTAGAAGCAACACGATTATACATTTTATTCTGTCTATCAAATTGAATCATGTTTAGGCTGGCGTCACACTAGCGAGTTTTACGGACATATGAGCGCAGAAAGTACGTCCAGAAAATACGCATTGCACACGGCCCAATGATTTTCTATGGGGCAGCTCCTATCTGCAGTATATTACGCATCCGTAATATACGGTATGTTACGGGCGTAGAAAATCGCAGCATGCTGAGTTTGTCAGCATATTGCACAAAAAATACGCCAATGAAAGTCTATGGGGGCGAGAAAATTACAGATTACACATGGACCATGCGTGTGACTTGCGAGAAATACGCAACGGTGTTCTATAGAAAAGCCGGCAATTCAGTGCGGTGTACAGTAAAATCACACTGACAGAATAGAATAGGTAGAATAAATGTGTACTCATAGTATAGGTATATATATATATATATATGTCAGTGAGACACATATATATATGTATATATCTATATATATAATTGTCTAAGGGTTTTTCCGTCTGTCTGTCTGTCTGTCTGTCTGTCCTGGAAATCCCTCCTCTCTGATTGGTCGAGGCCGCCAGGCCTCGACCAATCAGCAACGGGCACAGCGACGATGATGTCATAATGGTTGCCATGGCGACGATGATGTCATAAAGGTTGCCTCGACCAATCAGCGACGGGCACAGTCTGCCGCGAATTCTGGAATCATCATTGTCCATATACTACGGGGACATGCATATTCTAGAATACCCGATGCGTTAGAATCGGGCCACAATCTAGTATATATATATACTAGATTGTGGCCCGATTCTAACGCATCGGGTATTCTAGAATATGCATGTCCCCGTAGTATATGCACAATGATGATTCCAGAATTCGCGGCAGACTGTGCCCGTCGCTGATTGGTCGAGGCAACCTTTATGACATCATCGTCGCCATGGCAACCATTATGACATCTACGTCGATACTGTGCCCGTCGCTGAATCAAAAAACGTGAGATGTCTACGTCCTTTATGACATCGTCGCCGTGCCGTTGCTGATTGGTCGAGGCCGCCAGGCGCGGAATTTCTACGTCCTTTATGACATCATCGTCGCTGTGCCCGTCGCTGATTGGTCGAGGCCGCCAGGCCGCGTCCAGAGACGCGGGATTTCTACGTCGATGCTACGTCGATGCTGGCGGCCTCGACCAATCAGAGAGCCGGGATTTCCAGGACAGACAGACAGACAGACGGAAAAACCCTTAGACAATTATATATATAGATATATATATATCTATATATATACCGTATATATTTAATTCAGCGCTAGATGGCAGAAAAGCCGGTAATTCAATTGCCGGCTTTTCCTATCTCCTTCACAAACCCGACAGGATTTGAGACATAGTTTACATACAGTAAACCATCTCATATCCGTTCTTTTATTACATATTCCTCTTTAGTAATGTAAGAAGTGTCTTTGTGTCAAATTTGGGGTCTCTAGCTATTAAATTAAAGGGTTAAATCCCGGAAAAAATTGGCGTGGGCTCCCGCGCAATTTTCTCCGCCAGAGTGGGAAAGCCAGTGACTGAGGGCAGATATTAATAGCCTAGAGCGGGACCATGGTAATAGGACCCCCCTGGCTAAAAACATCTGCCCCCAGCCACCCCAGAAAAGGCACATCTGTAAGATGCGCCTATTCTGGCACTTAGCCTCTCTCTTCCCACTCCCCTGTAGAGGTGGGATATGGGGTAATGAAGGGTTAATGTCACCTTGCTATTGTAAGGTGACATTAAGCCAGGTTAATAATGGAGAGGCGTCAATTATGACACCTATCCATTATTAATCCAATAGTACAAAATGGATAATAAAACACACACATTATTAAAAAGTATTTTAATGAAATAAAGACACAGGGTGTTTTAATATTTTATTATACCCTTAATCCACCTGAAGACCCTTGTCACCTGAAACAAAGTTAAAAAAACAAACAACAATATCCCATACCTTCCGTTGTTACAGTCTTGTCCCACGCTGTAAATCCATCTGAAGGGGTTAAATTATTTTACACCCAGGAGCTCTGCTAATGCAGCTGTGCTCCTGACTGTAAAACTTGGTGAATGAATGGAATGCAGGGGAATGTACTGTAGATACCTTGAGTCGCGGTGATGCGCCCTCTGCTGGATGAACTCATATGAACTCGAGCGTGGGAACTTTTTAAAATATTCTATTCTGTCAGTATGATTTTACTGTACACTATATATAGAGACTGTATATGTTTTTAAGAATTTGAGCCGATGGATCCATGATATGTCCATTTTGCGTACGGAACAGTGTTTTGGGACAATTACTGCGTATTACAGCCGTAAAAAACGGACCGTATTTACTTACGCCTAGTGTGACGCCGGCCTTATAGATTCAAACTACATTTAAGAACTTTTTCTTAATATTTGCAAACAAACCAGGCAGACCACTGAATTGAATCATGTATATTAAAATATAGTTCATTCCAAATAGTAAGCTAATTCCCATTGGCAGATGTAACTTTTTACTGTGGCTATAGCAGGTAGGAAAGTCGGTAGATTTTTTACAGTACTTATGCTACTCAGTTTACTATTATTTTATTTATCAAAGGTCAAAACATTTTAGTAAGATTCGTATATTTCCTAAACATTGTTTTACTGTTAATAGAGGATTTAGAAACTTCTGTAGAAATGTATCTTACAATGGGACAGTGCCATCTACTGGTTTCATTTAATAAAACAACTGAAGTACCTGCTGTCACTTGTTGATGGCCGTAGTGCAAAGGTTTATTAGTATATCGGAGCGGCCTAAACTGTGATCACAGAATATTTTTTTCGAAATATATAAAACATTTTGAAAGGGAATGGTCAATGGTAAGTTGAACTTCTAATACTCGTGTGCATTCATAAAACAAACCATCTACTGATCTTATTTATCTGCAGCAAGCACATGAATGCATTTTACATGAAAAAAAAAATAGAAAGTTCATATGAGTATATGATGTTAGACATTGTAGTAACATGGTCCATAGAAAGTTCAGTGGGGATCATGCTTACACCTTGCTTTGTTCCAGAAGTTACACTTTTGAGCTTGGAATGGCTCATCTTCCACCATGAGACCCCACCGCCCTAAGGTAGCGGAATCACTGCTAAATTGGTTGGAGAAATTCTACTGACTCCACTGCATTGTGGTATCACAAACATTTATTTTCCCCCTAAATATCCCAATTTTCACCTAAATAAAATGTGCTGTGACCAATTTTACTCCCTATGACTTTTTCTGCATATTTGTCACTGACCAAGTATTGCAATTAATTTCCCAACAAAACCAATCTGTATGCAGGACAGTTTATTTCACAAAAACACACATCTAAATCATTTTCTTGGTGGTGGATCCCCACAAGTGTTTCTTTTTCTCTTGTTATCCCTTGTGCAAATGAATTTGCAATGCAATAATCCCCACTTTACTACATCAGATCAAGAATATTGCTGGGGCTGAAGGAATGGCACATGCCTTGGGTACTGGGTGACAAAAAGTGAAACTGCCTTTTCTATGGTGTTTAGGCACCAAGCTCAGGAGGAGCTATAACATATATGCAACTTCAATAGTTGCACAGGGACTGCTGTCACCTTGAAATTAGCTTCCTACTGTCAATTACATTGTGTGTGCTGTATGAATTTCATGGCTCACAATTACTGGAAGGTTGTTACAGGATCACTGCTTCCAATAGGTGCTACTGAAGTTCAAGTCCTCTTCCTCTCTAAAGAGGCAATTAGCAGATTGTTAGAAATGTATAAGGGGTGCTCTATGATGAGCTATTGAGTCACAGAAATATAGAATGTTAGAGCTGTAAGGGACCTCCAGGGTCATTATGTCCAACCCCCTGCTCAATGCCGGAGTCACTAAACCTCAGACATGTATCTGTTCAGCCATTGTTTGAAGACTTCAATTGAAGGAGAACTCACCACCTCTCGTGGCAGCCTGTTCCACTCATTGATCAACCTCACGATCAAAAAGTTTTTTCTAATCTGTATCTTCTCCCTAATTGCATAGAGGAGTGTAACACCCCAGGTAACCGGATGTTACAGTGGCATTGCTTTCCTCACGGGGAGAGTGATGTCATGCTTGTAAGCGAGGAAGGATCCCTTTAACAGGTATTCAGTATATACAACACCATTCTGACTCCAGGACTGAAGGGGGAGCTCTACACCTGACTTCAGGGGAGCTGCTCTCTCTGGTCGGGAGGAGGAGTCAGTTGCTAGGCAGTTGGTGAGAGGAGAGCGAGGAGTGAGGAAGGAAAGCTGGGGCCATACAGATGAGTGATTCTGCAGCTACTGGGAAGGAAAAAGAAAGCAGAGCAACTTGGAAAGAGACTGAAAGGAAGGAGAAAAGGCGAAGTGAAGAGCTGGAGAGGGAAGTTGTGACTGAACTTCCTCCACGCTGAGCACATATACCGATAGCCGGAAGACCGAGGTTGTGGGGCGTAACTTCATGCCCACGGCAGAAACCAGCCGACATCTAGATTTCAAGTTATCTGTCCACCATTAACATCTGAGGACACAGTAAAAGATAGATCCCAGGTTGTGATAGAGATCCTGTAAAAAGGCTCGAGTTATCTGTCATACGGGTTAGTGTCCTACCCAAAAGGAGACAGAGAGAGAACATGAGGACCTTGTGTGAGGCCTAAGGCAGTAAGGGACTACAACAACACAGTGTTAGAAGGAAAGCTTCCAACTCCACCTGGTTAGAGGGATTCCTGAGACACTTCCAAGCCAGCCGGACCACCACCAGCACCTGTGATGCGGTACCCTGGACTGTGGCTACCTGAATCATACAGTAAAGAGACTGCAACACTGTGTCCTCCGTTTCTTTGTACACCACCTATCTCCTGTCACTCCTACACCGGGAGCCCTGGGGACCCAGCTTCACCTACCATAACATGACCCCAGTGGACCTCTTTAAGCAGCATCGGTCATCCCTGACTGAGTACCACAGGTGGCGTCACAAACTTTTATTATTCAAATAACCCCTTTAAAGACCATCCCTTTAACATGGACCACGGACCGGGTCACCACTACCGTGACACATCCCTTCAACCCCTTTAACCCCAAGGGTGGTTTGCACGTTAATGACCGGGCAAATTTTTACAATTCTGACCACTGTCCCTTTATGAGGTTATAACTCTGGAACGCTTCAACGGATCCAGGTGATTCTGCCACTGACATTTTCTCGTGACATATTGTACTTCATGATAGTGGTAAAATTTCTTTGATATTACCTGCGTTTTTTTGTGAACAAAACGGAAATTTGGCGAACATTTTGAACATTTCGCAATTTTCCAACTTTGAATTTTTATGCAATTAAATCACAGAGATATGTCACACAAAATATTTAATAAGTAACATTTCCCACAAGTCTACTTTACATCAGCACAATTTTGGAACCAACTTTTTTTTGTTAGGGAGTTATAAGGGTTAAAAGTTGACCAGCAATTTCTCATTTTTACTACACCATTTTTTTTAGGGACCACATCTCATTTGAAGTCAATTTGAGGGGTCTAAAAGATAGAAAATAACCAAGTGTGACACCATTCTAAAAACTGCACCCCTCATGGTGCTCAAAACCACATTCAAGAAGTTTATTAACCCTTCAGATGTTTCACAGGAATTTTTGGAATGTTTAAATAAAAATGAACATTTAACTTTTTTCACAAAAAATTTACTTCAGCTCCAATCTGTTTTATTTTACCAAGGGTAACAGGAGAAAATGGACCCCAAATGTTGTTGTACAATTTGTCCTGAGTACGCCGATACCCCATATGTGGGGGTAAACCACTGTTTGGGCGCATGACTGAGCTCGGAAGGGAAGGAGCGCCATTTGACTTTTCAATGCAAAATTGACTGAAATTGAGATGGGATGCCATGTTGCGTTTGGAGAGCCTCTGATGTGCCTAAACATTGAAACCCCCCACAAGTGACACCAGTTTGGATAGTAGACCCCCTAAGGAACTTATCTAGAAGTGTTGTGAGCACTTTGACTCATTAAGTGATTCACAGAAGTTTAGAATGCAGAGCCGTAAAAATAAAAAATCATATTTTTTCACAAAAATGATCTTTTCGCCCCCAATTTTTTATTTTACCAAGAGTAAAAGAAGAAATTGGACCCCAAAAGTTGTTGTCCAATGTGTCCTGAGTACGCTGATACCCCATATGTTGGGGTAAACCCCTGTTTGGATGCACGGGAGAGCTCGGAAGGGAAGGAGCACTGTTTTACTTTTTCAACGCAGAATTGGCTGGAATTGAGATCGGACGCCATGTCGCGTTTGGAGAGCCCCTGATGTGCCTAAACAGTGGAAACCCCCCAATTATAACTGAAACCCTAATCCAAACACACCCCTAACCCTAATCCCAATGGTAGCCCTAACCTCACCTCTAACCCTGACACACCCCTAACCCTAATCCCAACCCTATTCCCAACCGTAAATGTAATCCAAACCCTAACCGTAACTTTATCCCCAACCCTAACCCTAACTTTAGCCCAAACCCTAACTGTAGCCCTAACCCTAGCCCCAACCCTAACCCTAGACCTAACCCTAGACCTAACCCTAATGGGAAAATGAAAATAAATACATTTTTTTAATTTTTCCCTAACTAAGGGGGTGATGAAGGGGGGGTTTGATTTACTATTTGTAGGGGGTTTTCTAGCAGATTTTTATGATTGGCAGCTGTCACACACTAAAAGACGCTTTTTATTGCAAAAAATATTTTTTGCGTTACCACATTTTGAGAGCTATAATTTTTCCATATTTTGGTCCACAGAGTCATGTGAGGTCTTGTTTTTTGTGGGACGAGTTGACGTTTTTATTGGTAACATTTTCGGGCACGTGACATTTTGGGATCGCTTATTCCGATTTTTGTGAGGCAGAATGATCAAAAACCAGCTATTCATGAATTTTTTTTTTTTTTTTTTTGGGGGGGGGGGGGCGTTTATACCGTTCCACGTTTGGTAAAATGGATAAAGCAGTTTTATTCTTCGGGTCAGTACGATTACAGCGATATCTCATTCATATCATTTTTTTATGTTTTGGCGCTTTTATACGATAAAAACTTTTATAGAAAAAATAATTATTTTTGCATCACATTATTCTGAGGACTTTAACTTTTTTATTTTTTTGCTGATGATGCTGTATGGCAGCTTGTTTTTGCAGGACAAAATGACATTTTAGTGTTATCATGGTTATTTATATCCGTCTTTTTGATCACGTGTTATTCCACTTTTTGTTCGGCGGTATGATAATAAAGCATTGCTTTTTGCCTTTTTTTTTTTACGGTGTTCACTGAAGGGGTTAACTAGTGGGACAGTTCTATAGGTCGGGTCATTACGGACACGGCGATACTAAATATGTGTAGTTTTATTGTTTTGTTTTTATTTAGATAAAGAAATGTATTTATGGGAACAATATATATTTTTTTTTAGTTTTTCTTTAAATTTTTCTTACACGTCTGAATGTTTTTTTTTACACTATAACATTGCCCGGGGGGGGGGGGGAGGGGGCATCATGTTATAGTGTAAGATCGCTGATCTGACACTTTGCTGTGAACTGTGCCAGTTCAGCGATCTGATGTGCACTCCTGGAGGCTTCCCGGTGCCTGCTCTGAGCAGGCGCTGGTAAGCCACCTCCAGGACCCGGATGCAGCCCCGCAGCCATTTTGGATCCAGGCCTGCAGGGAGGAGGAGGTAAGAGACCCTCGGAGCAACGCGATGCGATCGCGTTGCTCCGAGGGTCTCAGGGAAGCACGCAGGGAGCCCCCTCCCTGCGCGATGCTTTCCTATACCACCGGAACACTGCGATCATGTTTGATCGCAGTGTGTCGGGGGTTAATGTGCCAGATGTAGTGCCGGATGTCAGCTGCGATGTGAGCGCGGCCAATCGCTATGACATACTATCCTGTCGGTGGGCATACGGGCCCACCCCACCTCGACGGGATAGTACGTCTAATGTCAGAAAGGGGTTAAGGAACAGACCCGGTACCGAGTACCCCACGGCCCTGGCGGATGTTCCATTTTGGCATCACGAACAGGATGGACCGACCCAGCAAACGGGTCTTGTGCACCTAAGAGACTGTGCTTTTTTTGAGAAACTAGGGAGATTTTATTAATTTTTGTACCAGAGACTTTTATAGGTTTCTAAATCATTGCCATACAGTAACTGCGTCTCACATGGTGTGCACCAAAGAATTTTCAAAAATTGCGGCGAAAAACTGCCGCCATTACAGCGCCACATGGCGCACAGAATAGAGGGGGTGTGCCGTCGTGGGTGACACCGAGTAGAAAAGGTGAAGTGAAGCTCTGGCACGCTCTGTTGTGAGCGGGTGGAAAGCAGGAAGTCCCGACTTGGAGACCAGGAGTTCTTCCAGCCTGCCGACGGAGCAGCCACCAATCAAGGAAATAGAGCATAGGGCATGGCTGAAGTTAACAGGGGGCAGAAGAAACATGTCCAGCCCGGGTGGAGATGCAGCACTGGTGGCAGATGCAACCGCAGCCCCCATGATACCGCCAGACTAAGCAGTGGTCGCAGCTGCAGGCCCTATGATGCCACCAGGCCCCGTGGTGACCACAGTCCCTGTAAACCGGCCGGACCCAGCCACAGCTACAGCCCCCATAATGCCATTATCCATACCCTATATAACGGGAGCAGTCTGGTTGCCACAATATTTGGGGAAGCCACACACACTGAGCGACTTTAAAGAAAGACTCTGCAGACCTACATCTCCAGATCCAGGAACTGACCAAAAGTGTGGCTGCGCTAGCCAAAATCGTGCAGTCCATGCCAATGCCTCCAAAGGAGAAGATCCCGCTGGACTCCAGTCTAGGAGGATGCAGGCCTGAGGACCTGCCTTGGAACAAGAAGTAAAACTGTTATTAATGTAATGTTTTACCAGTTAAAATGCATTTCAAAAATTTTTGTACATGTTTTTAACCAATATATTGTTGTTTTTGTTTTCCCAGTCCGGGAGTACTGGATTTAACGGGGGGGGAGTGTAACACCCCAGGTAACCGGTTGTTACAGTGGCACTGCTTTCCACACGGGGAGAGTGATGTCATGCTTGGAAGCAAGGAAGGATCCCTTTAACAGGTATTGAGCACATACAACACCATTCTGACTCCAGGTCAGAAGGGGGAGCTCTACACCCGACTTCAGGGGAGCTGCTCTCTCTGATCGAGAGGAGGAGTCAGTTGCTAGGCAGTTGCTAGGCAGTTAGTGAGAGGTGAGCGAGGAGTGAGGACGGAAAGCTGGGGCCATTCACATGAGTGATTCTGCAGCTCCTGGGAAGGAAAAAGAGAGCCGATCAACTTGTAAAGAGACTGAAAGGAGGAAGCAGCAAAGGCAAAGTGAAGAGCTGGAGAGGGAAGTTATGACTGAACTTCCTCCACGCTCAACACATATACTGGAAGCCGGAAGACCGAGGTTGTGGGGGTAACTTCATGCCCCACGGCAGAAACCGGCCGACAACTAGATTTCAAGTTACCTGTCCACCATTAACACCCGAGGACACAGTAACAGATAGAGCCCCGGGTCGTGATAGAGATCCTGTAGAAAGGCTCGAGTTACCTGTCGTACGGGTTAGTGTCCTACCTAAAGGGGGACAGAGAGAGAACGTGAGGACCTTGTGTGAGGCCTAAGGCAGCAAGGGACTACAACAACACAGTTCTAGAAGGAAGGCTTCCAACTCCACCTGGTTATGGTGATTCCTGAGACGCTTCCAAGCCCCACCTGGTTATGGTGATTCCTGAGATGCTTCCAAGCCAGCCGGAGCACCACCAGCACCTGTGATCCGGTACCCTGGACTGTGGCTGCCTGAATTATACAGTAAAGCAGGGGTGTCAAACTGCATTCCTCGAGGGCTGCAAACAGGTCATGTTTTCAGGATTTCCTTGTACTGCACAGGTGATAATTTAATCACCAACTCATTATTTGTGTAGGTGATTAAATTATCACCTGTGCAGTACAAGGAAATCCTGAAAACATGACCTGTTTGCAGCCCTCAAGGAATGCAGTTTGACACCCCTGCAGTAAAGCGGTAAAGAGACTGCAACCCTGTGTCCTCCTTTTCTTTCTACACCACCTACCACCTGTCCCTGCTACATCGGGAGCCCTGGGTACCCAGCTTCACCTGTGGGAAGTCATACCATCCCTGCTGCCATAGCATTACCCCAGTGGACCCCTTTAACCAGGGTCGATCATCCCTGACCAATTACCACAGGTGGCGTCATGTTATAATCAGGTGACCTTGGAGCAGCATGAAAACTTACACTGGAGTAGGTGGTGGTAACTATACTGACCGCAAACCCTGATCTTATTACCGCAACTAGAAGTGGCCGTGGGGTGTGCCTAACAAAACCTAGACACCTAGACACAACCGGAGAACTAAATATCCCTAAAGATGGAAATAGGAATACTATCTTGCCTCAGAGCAGAACCCCAAAGGATAGGCAGCCCCCCACAAATAATGACTGAGTAGTAGAGGAAAAGACAAACTCGGGCAGAAAACAGGATTTAGCAAAGAGGCCACTTCTAGCTAAATAGGAAAGGATAGGACAGGACACTAAGCGGTCAGCAATAAAATCCTTCCAAAATATCCACAGCAGAAAATACAAAAAATAACTCCACCACCTAACTAAAGGTGTGGAGCGTATATCTGCAACTCCAGAGAATCCAACCAGAATGAGAAAACACTGACACAGTCTAAGCTGGACAATAGAAAAACAAACGAACAGCACTGAAAATAAGCACACTGCATGTGTGCCACAGGAAAAGAAACAGACACTTATCTTTGCTGAATTAGCAGCTAAGCAGGAGAGACCAGGAGAGATCCAACACTTCCCAATAAACATTGACAACTGGCCAGGAGTAATGGGTCCAGCAAACCTAAATACCCCAGTCAGAATTGTAATCAGTAGATACACCTGTGCAAGACTGCAGCCCAGGGACAACTGCATTACCATTTACAACCACCGGAGGGAGCCCAAAAGCAGAATTCACAACAGTACCCCCCCCCCCCCTTGAGGAGGGGTCACCGAACCCTCACCAGAACCCCCAGGCTGATCAGGATGAGCCAGATGGAAGGTACGAACCAAATCAGCGGCATGGACATCAGAGGCAAAAACCCAAGAATTGTCCTCCTGGCCATAACCCTTCCATTTGACAAGGTACTGAAGCTTCCGCCTCGAAAAATGGGAATCCAAAATCTTCTCAACAACATATTCCAACTCCCCATCAACCAACACAGGGGCCGGAGGATCAACAGAGGGAACAACGGGCTCCACATATTTCCGCAATAAAGATCTATGGAAGACATTATGGATAGCAAAAGAGGCCGGAAGCGCCAATCGAAAAGACACCGGATTAATAATCTCAGAAATCTTATAAGGACCAATAAACCGAGGCTTAAACTTAGGGGAAGAAACCTTCATAGGAACATGACGGGAAGACAACCAGACCAGATCCCCAACCCGAAGCCGGGAACCAACACACCGACGACAGTTAGCAAAACATTGAGCCTCCTCCTGAGACAACACCAAATTGTCCACCACATGAGCCCAAATCTGCTGCAGCCTGTCAACCACAGAATCCACACCAGGACAGTCAGAAGGCTCAACCTGCCCAGAAGAAAAACGAGGATGAAAACCAAAATTACAAAAGAAAGGCGAAACCAAAGTAGCCGAACTAGCCCGATTATTAAGGGCAAACTCGGCCAATGGCAAGAAGGCCACCCAATCATCCTAATCAGCAGACACAAAGCATCTCAAATAAGTCTCCAAAGTCTGATTAGTTCGCTTGGTCTGGCCATTTGTCTGAGGATGAAATGCAGAAGAAAAAGACAAATCAATGCCCAGCTTAGCACAAAAGGCCTGCCAAAACCTGGAAACAAACTGGGAACCTCTGTCGGACACAATATTCTCCGGAATACCATGCAAACGGACCACATGCTGAAAAAACAACGGAACCAAATCCGAAGAGGAAGGTAATTTAGGCATAGGCACCAAATGAACCATCTTAGAGAATCGGTCAATAACAACCAAGATAACCGACATCCTCTGGGAAACAGGAAGATCGGAAATAAAATCCATAGAAATATGCGTCCAGGGCCTCTCAGGGACCGGCAATGGCAAAAGCAACCCACTAGCACGGGAGCAACAAGGCTTGGCCCGCGCACAAATCCCACAGGACTGCACAAAAGACCGCACTTCACGCGACAAAGAAGGCCACCAAAAGGACCTACCAACCAAGTCTCTGGTACCAAAAATGCCAGGATGACCAGCCAACACGGAACAGTGAACCTCAGAAATCACTCTACTAGTCCATCTGTCAGGAACAAACAGTTTCCCCACAGGACAGCGGTCAGGTTTGTCAGCCTGAAATTCCTGAAGAACCCGTCATAAATCAGGGAAAATGGCGGAAAGGACCACCCCTTCTTTCAGAATACCGACCGGTTCCAAGACCTCAGGAGAATCAGGCAAAAAACTCCTAGAGAGGGCATCAGCCTTAATATTCTTAGAACCCGGAAGGTACGAGACCACAAAATCAAAACGGGAGAAAAACAGGGACCATCGGGCCTGTCTAGGATTCAGCCATTTGGCAGACTCGAGATAAATCAGATTCTTATGATCGGTCAAGACCACAATACGGTGCTTGGCCCCCTCAAACCAATGTCGCCACTCCTCAAACGCCCACTTCATAGCCAACAACTCCCGATTGCCGACATCATAATTGCGTTCAGAAGGCGAAAACTTACGGGAAAAGAAGGCACACGGTTTCATTAAGGAACCAACAGGATCCCTCTGAGACAAAACGGCCCCTGCCCCAATCTCAGAAGCGTCAACCTCAACCTGAAACGGAAGAGAAACATCCGGTTGGCGCAACACCGGAGCAGAAGTAAATCGACATTTAAGTTCCTGAAAGGCAGAGACAGCCGCAGAGGACCAATTCGCCACATCAGCGCCTTTCTTCGTCAAATCGGTCAAGGGTTTAACCACGCTGGAAAAATTAGCAATGAAACGGCGATAAAAATGAGCAAAACCCCAAATTTTCTGAAGGCTCTTCATGGATGTGGGCTGAATCCAATCATGAATCGCCTGAACCTTAACCGGATCCATCTCTATAGACGAGGGAGAAAAAACAAAGCCCAAAAAAGAAACCTTCTGCACCCCAAAAAGACACTTAGACCCTTTCACAAACAAGGCATTGTCACGAAGGATCTGAAATACCATCCTGACCTGTTGCACATGAGACTCCCAATCATCGAAAAAAATCAAAATGTCGTCCAAATATACAATCAAGAATTTATCAAGATAATTCCGGAAGATATCATGCATGAAGGACTGAAAAACAGATGGAGCATTAGAGTCCGAATGGCATCACAAGGTATTCAAAATGGCCTTCGGGCGTGTTAAACGCAGTTTTCGATTCATCACCCTGCTTAATACGAACAAGATTATATGCCCCCCGAAGGTCAATCTTAGTAAACCAACTAGCTCCCTTAATCCTAGCAAGCAATCGGAAAGCAAAGGTAAAGGGTATTGAAACTTGACCGTGATCTTATTCAAGAGGCGATAATCAATACAGGGTCTTAAAGAACCATCTTTTTTGGCAACAAAAAAGAACCCCGCTCCCAACGGTGAAGAAGATGGTCGAATATGCCCTTTCTCCAAAGACTCCTTAATATAGCTCCGCATGGCGGTATGTTCAGGCACAGACAGGTTGAAAAGTCGACCCTTAGGAAACTTACAGCCTGGAATCAAGTCAATAGCACAATCGCAGTCCCTGTGTGGTGGAAGGAAACTGGACTTGGGCTCATCAAATACATCCTGAAAATCAGACAAAAACTCTGGAATTTCAGAAGAGGAAGAAGAGGCGATTGACATCAAAGGAACCTCATTATGAACCCCCTGACAACCCCAACTAGTCACAGACATGGACTTCCAATCCAAAACAGGATTATGTACCTGCAACCACGGAAAACCCAGCACGATAGCATCATGCAAATTATGCAACACCAGAAATTGACAATCTTCCTGATGGGCTGGCGCCATGCGCATGGTCACCTGTGTCCAGAACTGGGGTTTATTTTTAGCCAAGGGTGTAGCATCAATGCCCCTCAAAGGAATAGGGTTCTGCAAAGGCTGCAAGGGAAAACCACAACGCCTAGCAAACTCAAAGTCCATTAAGTTCAAGGCGGCGCCTGAATCCACAAACGCCATGACAGAAAATGATGACAATGAGCAGATCAAGGACACAGATAACAGAAATTTAGGTTGTACAGTGCTGATGGTAAATGAGCTGGCAATCCTCTTTGTCCGCTTAGGGCAGACAGCAATGACATGAGAAGCGTCGCCACAATAATAACACAACCTATTCTGACGTCTGAAACCTTGTCGTTCCGTTCTAGACAGAATCCTATCACACTGCATAGGCTCAGGAATTTGCTCTGAGGATAACACCACTGCGCGCACAGTTCTGCGCTCCCGCAAGCGCCGGTCAATCTAAATGGCCAGAGACATAGAATCACTCAGACCGGAGGGCGTGGGAAACCCCACCATAACATCTTTAACGGATTCAGAAAGACCCTTTCTGAAAATTGCCGCCAAAGCATCATCATTCCATTTAGTCAACACAGACCATTTTCTGAATTTCTGACAATACAATTCAGCCGCCTCTTGACCCTGAGACAGGGCCAACAAGGTCTTCTCAGCTTGATCCACAGAATTAGGTTCATCATATAATAATCCTAACGCCTGAAAGAAGGAGTCTACATTAAGCAAAGCCGGATTCCCAGTTTCCAGGGAAAACGCCCAATCCTGCGGGTCGCCACGCAGCAGGGAGATGACGATTTTAACCTGCTGAATGGAATCACCGGAAGATCGAGGTCTCAAAGCAAAAAACAGTTTACAGTTGTTTTTAAAACTCAAAAATTTGGACCTGTCACCAAAAAACAAATCAGGAGTAGGAATCTTCGGTTCTAAAACAGGAGTCTGAACAATGTAATCAGAAATACCCTGTACCCTAGCAGCAAGCTGGTCTACACGAGAAGCTAATTCCTGAACATTCATGCTAGCACAAGGCTCTTCAGCCACCCAGAGATAAAGAGGGAGGAAAAGACAAAGCAGACTGAAGAAAAAAAATGGCTCAAGACCTTTCTTCCCTTCTTCTGAGATGCATTTAACTCATTATGGGCCAGTTGTACTGTTATAATCAGGTGACCTTGGAGCAGCATGAAAACTTACACTGGAGTAGGTGGTAACTATACTGACCGCAAACCCTGATCTTATCACCGCAACTAGAAGTGGCCGTGGGGTGTGCCTAACAAAAGCTAGACACCTAGACACAGCCGGAGAACTAAATATCCCTAAAGATGGAAATAGGAATACTATCTTGCCTCAGAGCAGAACCCCAAAGGATAGGCAGCCCCCCACAAATAATGACTGTGAGTAGTAGAGGAAAAGACAAACTCAGGCAGAAAACAGGATTTAGCAAAGAGGCCACTTCTAGCTAAATAGGAAAGGATAAAATCCTTCCAAAATATCCACAGCAGAAAATGCAAAAAATAACTCCACCACCTAACTAAAGGTGTGGAGCGTATATCTGCAACTCCAGAGAATCCAACCAGACTGAGAAAACACTGACACAGTCTAAGCTGGACAATAGAAAAACAAACGAACAGCACTTAAAATAAGCACACTTCATATGTGCCACAGGAAAAGAAACAGACACTTATCTTTGCTGAATTAGCAGCTAAGCAGGAGAGACCAGGAGAGATCCAACACTTCCCAAGAAACATTGACAACTGGTCAGGAGTAATGGGTCCAGCAAACCTAAATACCCCAGTCAGAATTGTAATCAGTAGATACACCTGTGCAAGACTGCAGCCCAGGGACAACTGCATTACCATTTACAACCACCGGAGGGAGCCCAAAAGCAGAATTCACAACAGCGTCACAAACTTTTATTTTCAACTAAACCCTTTAAAGATCGTCCCTTTAACATGAGTGCCCAGGGCCACGGAATGGGTCACCGCCGCCGTGACATATCCGTTTAAGGACCGGGCCCAGTACTGAGTACCCCATGGCCCTGGCGGGCGTTCCAGGGATGCTTATATACTGTTCTTACTCTGGGATCTCTGTTTACTGTGTCCATCTCTAACAAGGCTAGGCAGCTAGGCAACATACTGCATTTTTGCTCAGGTGCGAAAAGATAAATATACATTTTTGTGCTGCATGTAAATCGAACTTATGTTTTATTGGATTTTGTACTGAACCTACAAAGCCGACTATTATCTGTCTCCTCCATACATCTCCAAACTAACCTCATGATATCTTCCCACATGTACTCTATGGTATCACAAGACCTCCTTTTCTACTTTGCTCTCGTAATGCTCCTCACCCTACGGCCTCCAAGACTTCTCCCAAGCATCCCCCTTCCTCTGAAATTCAGTGCTACAACACATCCAATTGTCTCCCACATTAGGAACCCTTCATACGTAACCAGTGTTGGACTGGAGTACCAATGGTCCACAGGTCATATTGATTTAGGGGTCCTACTCCTGAGTGATATGTAAATATTATTGGCCAAGTATGGAGGATATTATGTAGTTTACTGCAGTTGTTTAATGTAATTTCAATCTATGTTTCCATAAAACAATGCACAAGATGCTATATGCCGCCTTTGTCTATGCATGGAATAGGGTATCAAGTGTGCTGTGTCAAGTACTGCTCATGTAGGGGGCCCACTGGCATATTTACTTCTTCCCCTATGGGTCAGTCCAAGCATGGTTGTAACCTGAAAACTCATCTCTTCATGAAAGCCTACAGCCTGCAATGACCCCGCTGTCACGTCACTCTCACTGCAGTTGCTGCAAACCCCAACTGTCTCCTTCCCCATTGCCCTGCAGACTGTAAGCCCATGTTGATAGGACCCTCTACCTCTCTATGCCAGTCTGTCACTGTTGGATTGTTAATTGTAGTTTATATACAGTCATGGCCTAAAGTGTGGGCACCCTGGAAATTGTTAAAGAAAAAGAAGCAGTTCTCCCACAAAATTATTGTAATTACAGGTTTTGTTATTCATGTTTATTTCCTTTGTGTGTATTGGAACAACACAAAAACATAGAGAAAAAAAAAGGCAATTTGGACTTAATTTCACACAAAGCCCCAAAAATCAGCCAGACAAAATTGTTGGCACCCTCAACATAAGGTTTGGTTGCACACCCTTTGGAATAAATAACTGCAATCAATTGCTTCCTATAGCCATCAAGAAGCTTCTTACACCTCTCAACTGGAATTTTTGACCACTCTTTATTTGCGAACTGCTCTATGTCTCTCATATTTACAATCTTTCCACAGGTGTTCAATGGGATTTAGATTTGGACTGACTGCTGGCCACGTCAGAACCCCAGCGCTTTGTTTACATCCATTTCTGGGTGTTTTTTGAAGTATGTTTGGGGTCAATGTACTGCTGGAAGACCCATGAACTAGGATGCAAACCCAGCTTTCCGACACTGAGCACTTCATTGCGACCCAAAATAATCATGCCTTGCACACAGTCAAGGCACCCAGGCTAAAGGCAACAAAACAAGGCCAAAACATCTTTGAGCCTCCACTATATTGGACTGTGAGTACTGTGTTCTTTTCTTTGCAGGCCTCATTCCGTTTTCAGTAAACAGTAAAATGATGTGTTTTACCAAAAAGCTCTACTTTGGTCTCATCTGCAAACAACTCTCTTTCCCAGAAGGATTTTGGCTTACTCATGTACATTTTGTCAAACTGCAGTCTAGCTTTTGTATGTCTGTGTCAGCAGTGCGGTCATCCTGGGTCTCCTGATATAAAGTTTCATTCACATGTCGATGGATAGTTTGCACTGACACAGATGCACCCTGTGTGTGTCTGCAGGACAGCTTGAATTTCTTTGGAACTTGATTTGGGCTGATTATCGACGATCTCGACTATCCTGTGTTGCAACTTTTCATCAATTTCTCTCTGACGTCCATGTCCAGGGAGATTAGCTACAGTGCCATGAGTTGTAATCTTCTTGACTACATTGCACATCATGGACAAAGGAACATCAAGATCTCTGGAGATGAACTTGAACCTTGAGATTGTTAAAATTTTTTAACAAATTTGGTTCTCAAGTCCTCGAACAGGTGTCTTTCTGTTCTCTATGTTTAGTGTGGCACCCGCAGACACACAATGCACAGATTGAGTCAACTTCTCCCCGTTTTATCTGGTTTCAGGTGTGATTTTCATACTGTCCACACCTGTTACTTGCCACAGGTGAGTTTGAATGATCCTCACACAATTAAAACAAAGTTGTTTACCCACAATTTTGGAAAGGTGTCAACAATTTTGTCTGGCCCATTTTTGGACTTTTGTGTGAAATTATGTCCACTTTGCTTTTTTTTTATCACTTTTAAGTTGTTCCAAAACACACAAAGGAAATAAACATGTGTTTAACAAAACATATGTAATTGCAATAATTTCCTGGGAAAAACACTTAATTTTCTGGAACAATTTCAAAGCTGACAACACAATCATGACTGTATGTATTTTGTATGCATACCCTTTTCACATGTACAGCACCATGGAATCAATGGTGCTTTAAAATAGTAATAATATTTTATTTCTCATAATAAGTCATGCACATGTATGCGATTTTACAGTTGATTTTATTTTGGTCTCGTAAAAAAAATTAGCTTGTGCTGAAACACAATAGCAAAAACCTTATTTTAGAAAAAAATTCATATCTATGATACAATCATTATTATATTCAATAACACACAGCATACAAATCATACCTACGGTAAATCACATAAGGTATAACAGGAAATATAAAGAAATAGATGCTTGTGTTTTCACTTTAAAGCTCTTGTTTTATATAATAGATTAAAATATGCAAACCAATCAAGCAAAAATAGTTAAAATACTGGACAAACATTTACAGTACCTCTAAGGCTATGATCACATGTTGCATTGGTTTATGCATTTTTAAGCAAATCAAAAGCTAGTAATTCAGCCTTTTTGCAGTGTTTTTTCTCCATAAAAAACAATGAGTACCGTAAGTGCAAAAACGGTGGAAGAAATGCAACCCTGTATTTTTGGTGGGTATTTGTTGCAGTTTTGCTGCATTTTTAGTCAATAAAAACAACTTTATTAAACATATACTGTACACAAGTGACATGTAATCTGCAGCAAAAAAGCATCAAAAAAGCACCACAACCTGCTTTTTGTAAGCAGCTTCTTTATTGCCAAGAAAGTAGGTTTTGCTTGCAGAAAAAAAACTCAGCAAAATCACAATGTGTGAACATAGCCTAAGTTTACATTTGTGACTAAGTTAAAAATTATGGCGATCATCCCCTTTTCTATTGTGTGGCAAGACCTGCGCAGGACTCCCCTCAACAGGCGAATTGTACTGCTTGTAAACAAGTGAGACATTAGCCTTAGGCTGCCGTCACACTAGCAGTATTGGGTCAGTATTTTACATCAGTATTTGTAAGCCAAAATCAGGAGTGGAACAATTAGAGGAAAAGTATAATAGAAACATATGCACCACTTCTGCATTTATCACCCACTCCTGGTTTTGGCTTACAAATACTGATGTAAAATACTGACCAAATACTGATAGCGTGACGGCAGCCTTAGGGTTGTGTAAAGATGTGGAGCAAAATAAAATACAAGTGTCTACTAGTGGACCCTTCCAGAATTCTTATGAAAGGCATTATTAAAATATAAAATCCCTTAGTAAACATTCTACAAGGGTCCACTAGTTTTTGTCTGGAAAAGAGAACTATTCAATGCTCAAATAATTTGAAATTAAGCTTTGGTATGCACATACGCAGCACACCCCACATGCGAGCACACCCCATATGTGAGCACACCCCATACGCAGCACACCCCACATGCGAGCACACCCCATATGCGAGCACACCCCATATGCGAGCACACCCCATATGCAGCATACCCCACATATGAGCATATCCCATATGCAGCACACCCCACATATGCAGCATACCCAACATACGAGCACATCCCATATGCAGCACACCCCACATATGCAGCATACCCCACATATGAGCACACCCCATACGCCGCACATCCAATATGCAGCATACCCACATGCGAGCACATCCCATATGCAGCATACCCCACATATGCAGCATATCCCACATACGAGCACATCACATATGCAGCACACCCCACATATGCAGCATACCCCACATACGAGCACATCCCATATACAGCACACCCCACATATGCAGTGTACCCCACATATGCAGCACACCCCACATATGAGCACACCCCATATGAAGCATACCCCACATGAGGACACAACATATGCAGCACACCCCACATATGAGCACACCCCATATACAGCACACTCCACATATGAGGACACAACATACGCGCACACCCCACATACTAGCACACCCCATACGCAGTACACCCAACATACAAGTACACAACATATGCAGCACAAACCACATATGAGCACACCCCACATGCAAGCATACAACATATGCAGCACACTCCAAATACAAGAACACAGCATACGCAGAACACCCCACATACGAGCACACAACATATGAGCATGCCACTTAAGAGCATACCCCTACAAGGCAAAAGGCTCCAATGTTGGTTAGTGATCACGCTAAAGGCTCAGTCAGACGTCAGCATTTTCCACGTACGAGAAAAATAGACCGGACATAAGCACAGCCCCATAAAATATCATAAGTGTGAATGCTATACGTGAAAACCACGGATAAACCATATGAGAAAACAGGATGTGTGAACGAGCCCTAACAATGGCATTATTACCTAGTATAAATGTAATACTACCAGCATAATTTTCATTTACAGATCGTGCCACTGATAAGTGATATCATAGCATAAATTTTAGTTTTATAATTTATTGTTGCTCTTTTTCATACATACTGAACAATTATTACGGTACATTCTGTACTTGGTTAGACAGAGCAAATCAGTATTTTCTCCGAAGTTGCCAAACAAGTAAATTCATAAAGGGTTCAGTGGACCAAATTCTCAGTTTTCCCTAGACCCTGCAAGTGGAAAATGGAAGAATAAGATTCTGCACTGCACTTCCAATCCAACAATTGATTATCAATTTTTCAACGCTGTTAGGCTGCATCGGGGGACATAGTGTGTCCAGGAATTGCAGTTGCACCTGGTCACTAGATTGTTTTGAGGTCCAAAGGTTCCTTTGGGGAATATACTGTAAGACGAATACTATTAAAAACCTGTGAGAGTTGGGTGCATAAAATGCACCATTGCCATAATGTCTAAGGCTACGTTCACACATTGCATTTTTGCTGTGGTTTTTAGCATTTTTTATGCAAATTTATGCTTTTTACAGTACCAGCAAAAGCTATAAGATTTCAGAAATCTCATGCACACTTTTTTTGCTCATTGAACTGGAAAACTGCAGTATGTTTAAAGCTGCAGCATGTGAATTCTTTCAACTTTTTTTTCACCCATAGAAAGTAATGAGTATTAAACATGTACTTTAGACAAGTAATCCGCACCATGACACATGGCAAGAAGACACCATGACAATACTGAAAAACGGGCATTTTGAACACAGCTTTTTGGTTTTACTGCCAAGCATGATTACAGCATGATTTGTTAGCTGGAAAAAAAAAACGCATCGTGTGAACATAGCCTAAGGGAGTGCATATGAGGATCAATTAACTGACCAGTTATTCACAGGAATGTATAATTTTGCTGTAACAAAAAAAGGATATACTTTCCTCCAAAATATCAAGATCCCACAAGTATAAGGTGCAACTGGAAAAAAATAAATTGGAATATGTGCATTAATCTGAAGCTCATCTGCTTATATCTTTTCATTTTATGTTCAAATAAGAAAAACCAGGGTAAATAACAAAAAATTAATATTTCTATTTGGACCTGTTTATAATGCATTAATTAAAAAAGGGTGTATATATTTGTGGGCTAGATTTATTCATTATGAGCACTTTTATAGGTTTAACTTTGATTGAAAGAGATAATTAACTTTGAGAAATCTTTGAAATACACAAGTTTATATCTATTGAGACATGACAGAAGAAAACATAAAAAGTACACATAATGAACTAAGACCTGCAGTTTCCAATGCATCTCAGCAGCTCTTAAGAAAGAGTTAGACGACCGTATAACTCGGACGGGGATTGCAACCCAATGCTCGGACTGGCCGGCAGCTCTCCGAACCTGAGCATGACAGTATGTATTTCTATGTAGCTACCACGATTGGGTCAGGAGAGCCGACGAAAAGTCCGAGCATTGCGTTGTTGTCACCTCTGAGTTATTCTGCAATCTGACTCTTCCCTTAATAATTTTATCAATGTCGTAATTCTGCAAACTATCATAATGATATAAAATTAAAGTATCACCATTTTTGGGTGACATAATCTGCACATTATTTGCAAAGATTAACACTCCAAACAAACAAGCACTCTTTCAAGCCTTTTGAAGACCCTGCACTACTTACTACAGACTGGATCAGGTTTGTCTGTTGTGTTCCTTATATACCTTATACAATAAATAGATTACTATGAACATACAGTAAGTGAAAAAAATAAATATATTTGTTTTCATTCTGCACTTCACCCTCTTGTCGATCTTCCCCAATGCCTGTATTCTTAATATAGATAACCCAAGCTGAGTTTCATTATTTGGCAATGGAGCAAAGTTGCACTCATGAGAAATTTGCTTTCAAATTACTTAAACCCATGTCTCCTCTTCTTCATCATGGTCATCATCATCTTCTTTTCCTTGATCTTCCTCTTGTGGTTCTTTTTCTTCAGCCCTTATGTTATTGGTATCACTCTGTTCTTTGCTCTGAGGATTAGAAGCTTCCAGAGACAAGGAATGTTCTGAGGACCATGTTCCTTCGTCAGTATCCAAGTCTCCTGTACTAACAGCTGTACTCTGTGACTCATTCCGACTTCGGATGCCAGGAGATTGTGTAGCATATTTTTTTGTGCTTTTTCTTTTGCTTTGTCTTTGTCGGTACAAGACTGGAGTTGGAATTTTAGATGGCTTCTTTTCTGGTCTATTATCTTTTCGGGGGCGTATTTTCGGCTTTAGTTTTAGTTTATAAATTGATGGCACTCTTTCTGGTTTTTTCAAACCTTTTTTTGGCTTTGATGATTGCGGTAGCTTGGATTGTTCATGAGCATCATCTTTATTCAAATTTGGAACTGATGAATCTTGATTGTCATCTGAAGCCTTCTTTTTGGCTTCTATTGCCTGCCGTCTCAGTATTTGGGACGGCAGCTGTTTCGCTTTGTTACTATTGTTAATAACTGAACATATTTTCTTTTTCTGAATGGTTTGTATTTCTGGCTTTATTTCACCTTTTTCTTGTGATTCTGGTGGCTGTAGAAGTAGATCCTTTTTTGTATCTACTATTGCTTCAATTTTTGGAGATATTCTTGAAATCCAGTTTTCCACATCCACTCTATTGAGTTTTACAGCACCCTTTGTTAATTCTGTGATAACATCATCATAGTTTCCTCCTCCCGATGGCCATTTCATGTTTATATATACACCACTCCTGGGTATTGCTACTTCTCCATCAGGTGTCTTTAATGCATTCCGAACTGAAGACAAAGCAGGTACAGATCTCCTTTTCATGTCAAAGTCGTGAACAGCAACATCACTCGCAATGCTAGCAGTAAAGTCACTACGTCTGTTTTCATGGTTGCTATTTTCATCTGAATCTCCCTCCAGAACTTTAATATTTGATAGGATTTCATCTTCAAGACTTTGATACAACTCTTTTTCTTGATCTGGACCAATTGGCAATGGTTCATATGTACAAGCAGTGTCCACATTATCTGACAAAATTGAAGCCTCCAAAGAACTGGCTTGCTTGTATTGTGTTTTTGTAGAAAAATAATTCTCCTTTACGGGTGTACCATTTCTGTTAAGCTGGATAGTTGGAGTATTTCTACCATTTCTTAGATTTCTGACTTGCTCAGTATGACTAGTAACACTTTTTGTTGTTGGGAGTTTATTGTGATGAGTGTTGAGATTATTTCCTAATGATCTGCTTCTATCTCTGTACTCAGATTCACCTTGGTAAGCCCTACTAGGAGTAGATGGCCTATTAAAAGTTGACATTGGTCTAATCCCATTAAATTCTTGTTTTATTGGCTGGGCAAATTGTTTACTTGGAGAAGAAGACCGTATGTTCAACTGTTTAGTTGGAGATGAAGGTCGTATATTTAGTTGTCTAGTTGGAGATGAAGTGCGTGTGCTAAGCTGTTTAGTTGGTGACGGAGAAAGAGCACCAAACTGTTTTGATGGAGATGAAGAACGTGTGCTAAGTTGTTTAGTTGGAAATGAAAGATGAGTACTATGCTGTTTATTTGGGGAACTTGACCGTGTTATGTCAAAAGTGTTATTAGACTGGTATTCAGACATTTTGCTTTGTTGATTGTAAAGCAAATACTTGGATGGGCTAGGTGGTCGTAAAAACCGAGTAGGAGTTTTAGGCCTTGATTCATGTTGAATGTTCTCTTGTTCTGTTAGGGTTTGTGCTTTCACATATGCATTATATGTATGAGTTTGGTGTATATTTTTAGCCATTGACTCTTTAATACCAGGTGCAGGACTCTTTCCAACTTCACGTCTTCCTCTGTGATTCTTAATAACGACATCTAAAGGATACGAGTTTTCCTCTTCACTTCCAGTCAATTGAGATGCTGTAGAGGATGTTGAGAAATTATGCTTATCTTGGCTAGATTGTGAGAATTGGGACTGCTGGCTAGTTTGAGAATCCTCCAAAAACAGTTGTCTCCTGGATGGGGTAGCTGGTCGTTCATGACCTCTGTCAACAGTAAATGAAAGAAATTACATTCTTGGGATGATTAATTGATAAATGCAGTGATGTGCAGAGTTCAGTTCGACATTACGTACAAATTATTAAGATAAATAGAGAAATGACAAAAACATCTCAACAACCAAAATAAAAATCACATCTTTGGAAGTAACATACAGTGGGGAAATTAAGCATTTAACACACTGCCGATTTTGCATGTTTTCCCACCTATAAAGAATGGAGAGGTCTTTAATTTTATTGTGGGTACACTACAACTGTGAGAGACAGATTCTAAAAATAAAAAAAAACAGAAAGTCACATTCATTGTATGATTTTTAAATAATTAAATTGCATTTTATTGCATGAAATACATATTTGGTCACCTACCAACCAGCAAGAATTCTGGTTCTCACAGACCTGTTAGTTTTTCTTTAAGAAGCCCTTCTACTCTGCACTCATTACCTGTATTCATTGCACCTGTTTGAACTCGTTGCCTGTATAAAAGACACCTGTCCACGCACTCAATCACTCACACTCCAACCTCTCCACCATGGCCAAGATCAAAGAGCTGTCTAAGGACATCAGGGTTGGGACAAAAATGTAGATGTGCACATGGCTGGGATGGGTTACAGGACAATAGGCAAGCAGCTTGTCGAGAAGGCAGCAACTGTTGGCACAATTATTAGAAAATGGAAGAGACACAAAATGACTGTCAATCTTACTCGGTCTGGGGCTCCATGCAAGATCTAGCCTAGTATAGCAAGGATAATTCTGAGAAAGGTCAGGAATCATCCCAGAACTACATGGGATGACTTGGTCAATGACCTGAAGAGAGCTGGGACCACAGTCTTATAATATAATAATAATCTTTACTTTTATAGTCTTGAACATTACCATTAGTAACACACTACGCTGTCATAGATTAAAATCCTGCAGGGCACGTAAGGATCCCTGCTCACACGAGCACATGTCCAGGCCTGTTATAAGTTCAACAATGACCATCTGGATGATCCAGAGGAGACATAGGAGAAGGTCATGTGGTCAGATGAGACCAAAATAGAACTATTTGGTATCAACTTGACTTGCCATATTTGGAGGAAGAAGAAACATGAGTATAACCCCAAGAACACTGTCCCATCCTTGAAGCATGGTGGGAGAAGCATCATGATTTGGGGTTGCTTTTGTGCAAAGTGGACAGGACAACTGCACCACATTGAGAGGTGGATGAATGGGGTCATGTATCTCGAGATTTTGGCCAACAACCTCCTTCCCTCAGTAAGAGAACTGAAGATGCGTCATGGCCAGGCAGCGCAACTAAGCAGTGACTCCGTAAAAAGCAATTCAAAGTCCTGGAGTGGCCTAGCCAGTCTCCAGACCTGAACCCAATGGTAAATCTTTGGAGTTAACTGAAACTCAATGTTGCCAAGCAACAGTTCCAAAACCTGAAAGATCTGGAGAAGATCTGTATGGAGGAGTGGGCCAAAATCCCTCCTGCAGTGTGCACAAACTTTGTCTACATGAAACGTCTGACCACTCTAATTGTAAACAAAGGTTTCTGTACCAAATATTAACTTCTCTTTATCTATTGTATCAAATACTTATTTCATGTAATACAATGCGATTTAATTATGTAAAAATCATACAATGTGATTTTCTGGATTTTAATTTTAGATTATGTCTCTCACAGTTGAAGATAATAATTATAGACCTCTCCATTCTTTGTAGGTAGGAAAACTTGCAAAATTGGCCGTGTATCAAATACTTATTTTCTTGACTGTAGATGAGAACCGTGTATAATCTATGATGTACTGAAATTTGTTCCTGCAAAACATCACATCTAATGCAGTTAAATTGGAAAAACGCATAAAAAAATGCATTCAATAAGCTACTCAAAAATGCTTTTTTTTTTGCAGTGTTTTTTGGATGAAGAAAACCTAGTGTATAATAACATTCAAGCGATAGGCCACCTACCTGAAAGCAAAGCTTCTTTTCAGATCAGACTGCCCATGAGGGGTCCTGTATGCCGCATTCTTGTCTGTACTTTCAGGGGAATTGGATGATAAGGAATAGGTTCTACTACTGTTGGATGTGTATGTCTTCCAATCCACCGGGGGAAGTGGACTTTGAGATCTGCTTACTATCAACGTTGTTTGAGTTTTATTGGGATTATCTGATCGAGGTGTTAAACGAGCTTTTATCTCATGAGTTGGGTTTACTGACTTCTGCTGATTTCCGGATTTTGAAACTTGCTTGTGAGCTGTAGGAAAAAATGTTCCAAAAGAAATAACCCATAAATATGCGTTGAAATATTTGTAACATAAATATTGTTATAATATAAGTAGATTATATATTTTGGCATTACAGTTTTACTAAAATATTAATAAATTAAAAGCAAAGCCACATCGCTTAGTATTAAAATTGCACACAGAAAAAGTCTTGTATAGGGTGCTGGTCACACATAAGTAATGCACAGTGTCTGGCTTACAGCCTATTAGTGACACCCATATTCTTAGATTAGGCGGGCTGCCCAGCACTATCTAAGTGCATGCCATGAGGACAGACACCCTAGCTTACAACCTGAAAATAAAAAACATGCAAAAAATATATAGCATATGAGGTATTGGTTGGCAATTCCTCTTTTGCGGCTTTGCTTTTAATTTAGTGTTAAGACGCGCAAGTGTGAGGACCCTTGACGCGGGTTGCGAGTTTGCATAATTTGGCCAAAGTATCACCCAATATCTCATGCATTATATTTTTTTGCATGCATTGTTTTTATATGCAGGGTGCTCAGTTAGAGTTGGCATTGTAAACTAGGGTGTTGGTTCTCATTGGATGCACTTAGATAGTGCTGGGTAGCCCACCTAGTCTAATAGTATGGGCGTTTCTAATGGGCTGTAAGCCAGACGCTGTGCATTACCTGTATGTGAACAGTGCCCTATACAAGCCGCTTTTGTGCAATCATATACTGAGCATTCACTCCCTCCATGGATTGGTAGGCTGAGAGTCGGTCTCATCGGTATCATGCACCTGTGTTGCCGCCATCTTTTCTACATGGGTTTGTCACATCCTGATAGTGCATTAGTTCTGAGACCTGGGCAGGTAAATACTGCTGCCCCCTTTTTTGCTGTGTTTTTTCTAAAATATCAATAACAATTGTGGTCAGTCACATTTTTTAGATGAAACCTACTGTCTATGCCTGCACTCCACTGACAACTTTCCCTTCATAAATGCTGGTTATTTGGCTGCCCATATGAGTTTTTCATCTCAACTGACCTAACAGGTAGGATATTGGCACTGACATCTAACAGGCAGGATACTGGCACTGGCATCTAACAGGTAGGATATTGGCACTGACATCTAACAGGTAGGATATTGGCACTGGCATCTAACAGGTAAGATATTGGTACTGGCATCTAACAGGCAGGATATTGGCACTGGCATATAACAGGTAGGATATTGGCACTGACATCTAACAGGCAGGATATTGGCACTGGCATCTAACAGGTAGGATATTGGCACTGGCATCTAACAGGATATTGGCACTGGCATCTAACAGGCAAGATATTGGCACTGGCATCTAACAGGTAGGATATTGGCACTGGCATCTAACAGACAGGATATTGGCACTGGTATCTAGCAGGCAGGATATTGGCACTGGCATCTAACAGGTAAGATATTGGCACTGGTATCTAACAAGCAGGATATTGGCACTGACATCTAACAGACAGGATATTGGCACTGGTATCTAACAGGCAAGATATTGGCACTGGCATCTAACAGGTAGGATATTGGCACTGGCATCTAACAGGTAGGATATTGGCACTGGCATCTAACAGACAGGATATTGGCACTGGTATCTAGCAGGCAGGATATTGGCACTGGCATCTAACAGACAGGATATTGGCACTGGCATCTAACAGGCAGGATATTGGCACTGGCATCTACTAGGTAGGATATTGGCACTGGCATCTAACATGCAGGATATTGGCACTGGCATCTATCAGGTAAGATATTGGCACTGGTATCTAACAAGCAGGATATTGGCACTGACATCTAACAGACAGGATATTGGCACTGGTATCTAACAGGTAGGATATTGGCACTGGCATCTAACATGCAGGATATTGGTACTGGCATCTAACAGGCAAGATATTGGCACTGGCATCTAACAAGCAGGATATTGGCACTGACATCTAACAGGCAGGGTATTGGCACTGGTATCTAACAGGAAGTATATTGGCACTGACATCTAACAGGCAGGGTATTGGCACTGGTATCTAACAGGTAGGATATTGGCACTGGCATCTAGCAGGAAGGCTATTGGAACTGGCATCTAACAGAAAGGATACTGGCAATGGTATCTAACATGCAGGATATTGGTACTGGCATCTAACAGGTAGGATATTGGAACTGGCATCTAACAGGAAGGATACTGGCACTGGTATATAACAGGAAGGATATTGGCACTGGTATCTAACAGGAAGGATATTGGCACTGGTACCACTTCTAAGCTCTCTTCTAGCCAGAAGATAGATATGTTTTTCTAGCATGTTTTACACAGTTTGCTGCTGAGAATTCATTTCTTTAATTACGGTCTAGATTATACCATGCGCCATGTGTCCTCGACGGCGAGTGGGCCCCGACACTTGCCCCGGTGCTGACGCCGGCCCTGGTTCCCATGCTGTATGAAGGGTACAGTATGAATCCTGGCATCCGCACACTAAATAAACCTGAGTGGTGAACAGTTAATGTCTGTGAAGAAGCCAGGAATAGAATCTGCAGAGTCGCAGACATAATGTCACAAGTATCAGGGACAAGTGACATTACAGTAAAGAGGTAATGGACCGTGCCAAGACTTGATTGTCTCTCATAGCTTGTGTAGCACAATAGAGCGGGCTGCTGGCAGTGTTCCAGTAAGGATTGAGTGACAGTGGTAGGGTGCGCATGAAACGAGGCATTTCAGGTGACTGATGCTAGAGATCGTTTAGATGGGCTCAATGAAGCAACCTGTCATAACCACCGAACAACAATGACCTAGCTCAAGTCATTGATTTTCAAAGCCTCTGACAGGTAATTGCTGGGTCTGTATATAAGAGATGCATTTTTGATTTATTTATTTTGCTTACAAAACACAAAGTATCTCTTACATAAGTGCCTTCTTGGGGTTGTTTTCTCATTTAGAATAGCGCAACTATTTTGATACCCTATATGAATAAAAAACTAAAATTATTTTTTTATTATGGCAAGGATATAGGGGCTGTCTAGTATTGCTATAATAAATTATAAATTGAATTTTAATACGTGGGTCTCAATTTTCAAGGGGATCTCAATGTTATATAGTTGGACTCTGTATGTACACTTAGGCCAGACTTCGGGATGAGTTAATATTCAAGTCAAGATAAAGGTAAGTCGAGCCCACCGATTTCAGCAAGACGGGATGACAATCTGATGTGAGACTCCCCCCTCTCTCCCATCATTTGATCATTATGTTGAGGGTCATAAGGATGTGGAAGGTGAAATTCAAACTCCTGATTCGCTTGTTTTCAGGGTAGAACGGATGCTGAAAAATGGGCCTAGCAGCAGGTTCCTCTCCTCTGCAGTTTGAAGACACACATACGCTACGCCAAGCCAGGGATCAGATCTATGGGCAGTTTAATGCTAGTGAGTAAGCTCCCATGCTCCCTCTAGTGGTCATTGAAGGTTGAAGGCAGACAGGGAGAAAGTTGTGTTTTTAATTGGTGTGTCAGAAAAATATTTCAAAATAGTTAAAAAAAAGTCAAAGCTTCAATATCAGTACAGAATTTAAGACTGAATGACATGGTTGAGATTTACTTAAGTCTCTTCAAGTCTACGACCTGTATATTTCATCATCATCATCATCATCATCATCATCTTTCCCCCACCTTACTCTACCCCTCCATCTGACCTATCCATCAATGTCAATGGCTGCTCACTTTCCCCGGTCCCGCACGCTCGTTGCCTCGGGGTGATCCTTGACTCTACCCTCTCTTTCAAGCCACATATCCAAGCCCTTGCCTCCTCTTGCCGATTCCAACTCAAAAACATTTCCTGGATCCGTGCATTCGTTGACCATGAAACCACAAAAACACTAGTACATGCCCTTATCATCTCCCGCCTCGACTACTGCAACCTCCTATTCTCTGGCCTCCCCTCTAGCACGCTGGCACCATTCTAATCCATCCTAAACTCTGCTGCCCGACTAATCCACCTGTCTCCCCGTTATTCCCCAGCCTCTCCTCTCTGCCAGGCCCTTCATTGGCTTCCTATTGCCCAGAGGCTACAGTTCAAAACACTAACAATGACATAAAATGCCATTCACCACCTGTCTCCTCCATACATCTGTGACATGGTCTCCCGGTACTTACCTACACGCAACCTCCGATCGTCTCATGATATCTTCTCTACTCCCCTGTTATCTCTTCCTCCTACAACCGCATACAAGACTTCTCCCGTGCTTCCCATATACTCTGGAACTCTCTACCCCAACACATTAGGCTCTCGCCCACCACGGAAACCTTCAAAAGGAACCTGAAGACCCACATCTTCCGACAAGCCTACAACCTACAGTGATTCCCAGTCTACTGAACCGCCGCATGACCAGCTCTACCCTCTCCTAGTGTATCCTCACCCATCCCCTGTAGACTGTGAGCCCTCGCGGGCAGGGTCCTCTATCCTTCTGTACCTGTTGGTGCCTTGTTTTACTCATGATTATTGTACTTGTCTATATTTGCCCCATTCACATGTAAAGCGCCATGGCGTAAATGGCGCTATAAAAATTTATAATAATAATAATATTCAGTAGTTTAATTGCGGACTACTTCTAGCTGAACATTGCTATTCTCCAGATCAGATTGTCATATCAGAATCCTAATCCTACTAACATGACAAATTACTTAAAGAGTAACCATTGTTTCAATTTTTATTTCATAAATCTATAGTGCACATGAAAATAAGAAACCTTGTTATATATCTTGTAATAGAAATGTGCTTCTTTGTACTCCTAGATTGACCTTTCACTCTCAATTCATGGATAAAATCTGTATTTAGTCAAGGCAGATTTTCCCATTACCGAGATAGATGACAGTTGGTGCTTTTAAAATTCTATGGAGAGAGGAGGAGGGAGGTGCTAGAGGCAGACAAAAACACAAAAGAATAGACCTTTATAAGCATGTGATCTCAGTAATAGGAAAATCTGTATTCACTGACAGCCCGTGAATTGATAATTTTAAGAATGAATCATCATTTCAGGATCAGGAAAAAAATCTGATTTCTATTAAGATTCTTATTTTTGCATGTACTATTGATTTATGACATAAAAATTAAAACGATAGTTACTTTTTAAATATAACGCCTTTATCCATAAATAAAACATAAATATCACCAGTTACTCAAATCCAGAAAGAAATACTTTTTTTCTCCATTTTATAAAACTCAGCCATAAAATGAAAGAAATAACAGCAAAACATCAAAGATACACAACTTTCAGTGCAAGCACACAAATATCATGCATCCTACCTTTATTGCCATTGACTCATGGCACAATATTCTGCAGAATGAAGTTTTCCCTAACCCACAAAAATAAATACATCCAGCCTTTGTAATTGTGCAGCCCTTCAGGGGGTGGACACGGCCACAGAGGGCATCTGTACAATAGCAGTACATGGGCCTTTTGCAGTACAATAATGTGTCCTTGCTGCAGTGGAAGTAGAAGTGGTCATATCAGGGTTCGGTTTATCCCTTGATATTTACTAAGACTCACTCAAGCATACAAAGCATAATTTGTTTTAATGATATGTAATATGGCGTGGGGCAGTAGCCGTTTGTGTGGTACGCCCCGGCACGTTACATGATTGTCGGGGTCCTGGCTGAGTGTGTGGACTTTATCTAAAGGAGCGCTATGCCCTTGCTGGTCGCATGATGCCGGTGACTTCGGCTGCACAGGACAACTTGTAGTGTTCAATGAGGGAGACCACCACAAAAAAAATAAACTGTCATTTACTGAACATCAACTTGGTGGGGATTATGTACAATAGATAGTGGGTGCAAAACTTCACAAATGTTTCCTTTACAACACAATCATTTTCACACATGGGCTCTTTATGTCTTCCAAATGTATTTGTTTCTGCCTCAACTAGTCCCACTTCCTTCCCCACACTCCAGCATGATACTACAGTCCAGTTTGCAGCTATGGCCGGTACTTGGTCTTCTCTACTCCTGACTCCTTGCAACTCTGGGCCAAGGACCTCTCTTCGTCTCACGTTCCCTATTCCGCCTGGTCCGTTTCCTCTCTGAGTTATAAACTCGAGGCCATACTGCTAGGATTCCTTTCCCAGGACCCGTCTCCTGTGCATCACACAGGGCTCTGTCACTCTTCCTCATCTCCACTCCAGATCTCGCTATCCACTGCCTCGGTCTCCACTCACGTCAGGGATACCCAACTCATGCGACTCTGCCAAGTACTCAGATCAAAGGTCAGTTCTAGCTGCAAGCAATGCCCTGTATGATGGCTTGGTGGGAACCTGTCTCTGTCACTTCACCTTAGCTCCTCTTACTCTGAATTAGTCTCAATGATTAACTCTAACTCTCTGTACCGTTAGGCAGAACACAAATCCAACACTAATAACGCATATCACACTATACACCATAACAAAATCCTCTGTTTTCCAGGAGGAACGGGAGCAATATGTCAATCTTCTCACAAATACCTACAGAGAGATGTGCAGCGGCAGGGGTCATGTTTATCCAAATAATGTTCCAGTGTGTCCCAGCCACCTCCAACTCTGACCATCACATGGTTGCGCAGGATCTGTAAAACATGGATCCATATATACTTATCATAATATATCAGATGCAGTCTCAAATTTGGCCTCATCCACACAACTGTAAAAGCTCTGGATCCCAGTCTGAAAACTGTAAGGTCCTGATTACAGAATCAAGGGAGCCAATACATTCAGCAACATTTGCCTTTTAATCCATATTGTCTCAATAGTTACGGAGCACTATATGTAGGAGTACCTGGGCACTCATTCCCCGCTTACTTCTTGTGTCAACCATTATATAACTCAGGTTTTTGCACTTATTCATGTTATGTTACTAATATGGCTGTCTGCTGGCATTACTTCATGTCAGGCTTAAACTAAATTTTTACAGACGTCTTTATCCATAGAACTACTCTGTATTTGCCCAACAGTGTGGTTGGTTTACATTTGCCATTTTGTTTTTATATGCACTATATTGTATGGAGCTCTATAGCTACTCCCCACATGTTGGATTTCTGTTATGTTAGTGGTATTTGCCTGCATTGCCATCTATTGGATTGGCTTAATACTCAACATTAGTTGCCCTGAGCACTTTTTTTTATCATATTAGGCTAACAGTGTTAGCATTTCTTTACTTATTTATATTTACATTTTGCATTTACAATCTGTTCTTTTATGACAGGGTTAAGATCATAATCTATTGCATACAACTTTTAATTACAGGGACTCTTTCTTTGGCCGTTTTTAAGTAAAAGAGCCACCTTCTGCAGCACTGAGGCTGCATTCTGTGAAGGTGGCTCTTCTGTTTGTGCTCCTTACTAACGCTGCAATATTAAGTTTTATCATTTTCACGCCACACCTGTATTCTGTCACGGAGGCACGTCTTTTCCCTGGACTCAACCGCCTCCCAACCATCAATCATCCCCTCAGTGCTCCGCCTCCTCTGTTTGTATGCACATACACGGCGCCTGTGCTGTGCCCTCATTTTTCTGTCATGCGCCATGCACGCTGCCCTGCGAGTCACATCAGCTGATCTAGTGATCCCAGTCCGCCGTTTGTTCTGATCAGGGCCACCATCAGGGCATGAATACAGTATGGGGCCCGGTGATGGGGAGCAAAAAGGGGGGCCCGAGCATGCTGGCAGCCCGGTCCGTGCTCCGATCGGGCCCCCTGACGTTTTGTTCAGACTTCTGAACGCCAACAACACTGTGGTGTAAAGACACTTACAGTGTTGTAAATGCAGCGGAAATGGGCACTGTAGCGTTAAGCTGCGGCCCGGGCCCAGTGCATCATGGTCCAGTTCGTGATGTCACACGCTGCCCTGCTCCACTTCCTCATTCCGGAGCAGAGCAGCGTGCGGTGTATCACGTGGCTGCGGTCGTGCGGATAGTGGACGGTGGACCTGAAGAGGCGACGGGGAACAGGACGAGGTCGACGTGCAGGCTGCAGACCAGACAAGCAGGTGGAGGCGGCGGGTGAGTAGGGTAAGTACCGTGAGGTGTGAGCTGACTCTAGGCTCAGTAGTGACTGACTGGGTGGGGCAGCCGGCAGGGGGCCCACATTCCAACAGGGCCTGGAGGGGGGGGAGGGCTGCTGCACATTCCAACAGGGCCAGGAGGGGGGACTGCTGCACATTCCAACAGGGCCTGGAGGGGGGCTGCTGCCCATGTCAACAGGGCCCGGCAGGGGCTGCTGCACATTCCAACAGGGCCTGGACGGGGGGGTTTGCGTCTGCACATTCCAACAGAGCCCAGAGGGGGGCTGCTGCACATTCCAACAGGGCCCGGGGGCTGCTGCACATTCCAACAGGGCCCAGGGGCTGCTGCACATTCTCAACAGGGCCCGGGGGCTGCTGCACATTCCCTACAGGGCCCGGGGGCTGCTGCACATTCCAACAACAACACGGGGCAGGAATGAAAACACAGGTGGCAGGAATGAAAACACGGGGCAGGATTCAGGAATAACAACACGGGGCAGGAATGAAAACGGGACAGGAATTAAAACAACACTGGGGCAGGAATGAAAACAACACTAGGGGCAGGAATGGAAACTACACAGGGGGCAGGATGTGAGACACGGGGCAGAATGTGTGACAGGTGGCAGGATGTGAGACACGGGGGCAGAATGTGTGACAGATGGCAGGATGTGAGACACGGGGCAGAATTTGTGACACGGGGCAGGATGTGAGATGGCAGGATGTGAGGCATGGGGCAGGATGTGAGACACAGGGAGGCAGGATGTGAGACAGGGGCAGGATGTGAGACACAGGATGGAGACAGATGGGGCAGGATCATGGTGCAGGATGGAGACACATGGTGCAAGATCACGGGGCAGGATGGATACGATGGAAACAGATGGGGCGGCAGGACCATGGGACAGATGGGGCGGCAGGATCATGGGACAGATGGGTCAGGATCATGGGACGATTGGTTAGGATGGGGAGATCATATGGGGGCAGAATAGATACTCATGAGTGCAGGATGTGAGCCAGGAATGAGATACCCGGGCCAGGATGGGGGATATTATTACCATAGGGGCTAATTAAGGGATATCATTACTGGAGTGATGTATTTATTTTATTTTTTGAGGATACTGTTTTAAATGGGGGAGCGGTCCTGTTACTGTGCAGAGCAACACTAGGTCGCCTTTTTTTCTTCATCTGGTGTAGTGTACAAGTCGGGAAAAAATTAAGCAATGTGTTCTGCAAGCGGAGCTCTAGATAAATATGTTATTTCCTGCAGAAAGGAGTCCTGGCTGGAAGATGTGATGGCAGTCTGTGCTGGATGAAGATGGAAAGTGAGGCTGAAGGACTTCACCTAGAGACGTCACTGGTGAGTTAGTGTGTTACCTGTACACAGACACTATACACTGTATACTATATACAGATCTCTTGTGTATAATGGCACTTGTGGTGATAGTATTGTGTTGTTTTTTTTATTAATGATCAGTATTGCAGTATTCAGTCACAATGTGGTGGTAATATGTTGTCCGGCCATGGTGTGGCAGTATTTGTCCCTTGTATGTGCTATTATTTGGTCACTGTGGTGGTAATTTGTGGTCTGGTCATGGTGTGGCGGTATTTGTTCCCTGTATGTGATATTACTGTCACCATGTGGTGGTAATATGTGATCTGGACATGGTGCCGTGGTATTTGTTCCTTGTATGCGCTATTATTCTGTCATTGTGGTGGCAATATGTGATCTGGACATGGTGTGGTGGTATTTTTTCCTTGTATGTGGTATTATAGGTCACTATGTGGTAGTAATATGGTGTCTGATCATGGTTTGACCATGGTGTGGCGGTATTTTTCCTTGTTTGAGATATTATTGGTCATTTTAAAAATTGAAAAATAAATAAAAATACACCTAAATTGTATTGGATATTTTAACAAATGTTTAGTAAGTTACAGTAGAGTAGAGTCCGGCCAGAAGAGTCTACCTTGTCTTGGTGGTGGATTAAAAAATCTTTTGGCCAAAACAAAAGCTGCTGGCCATGTATGTGGTGATGGGAACTCTAAATGTGTGATTGGTGAGGATGTGGAGCAGAAGTGGAGTTTTTCCAAGAGAGGGTGGTGGGACAGTGGATGGTTTGAGGGGTGGAGGCGGGGCTGAGGTGGAGCCTGGGCGGAGTCTCAAGAGGGGCACCGAAAATTTTGCCAGTATGGGGTCCCAAAATTCCTAGTGGCAGCCCTGGTTCTGATGTATTCACACTGTGGGGCTGGGAATTTGGCGCATGCGCAGTTAGGCTCTGCGGCTGTCCCCATCTCCCTTCGCCTCGGTTTTGCAGGGGACAGACAGCGGAAGGTAAGTATGTAGTGTTTGTTTTTTTTACTTTTACGCTGCTAACCAGGGTAAACATCGGGTTACTAAGCACAGCCCTGCGCTTATAACCCGATGTTTACCCTGGTTACCAGTGAGGACATCGCTGAATCGGCGTCACACACGCCGATTCAGCGATGTCTGCAGGAAGTCCAGCGACGAAATAAAGTGCTGGACTTTCTGCAGCGACCAACGACATCACAGCAGGATCCTGATCGCTGCTGCGTGTCAAACTGAACGATATCGCTAGCCAGGACGCTGCAACGTCACGGATCGCTAGCGATATCGTTCAGTGTGAAGGTACCTTAAAGGCACCTTCACACTGAGCGACTTTAGAATGATAACGATAGCGATCCGTGACGTTGCAGCGTCCTGGATAGCGATATCGTTGTGTTTGACACTCAGCAGCGATCAGGATCCTGCTGTGAGATCGCTGGTCGGAGCTAGAAGGCCAGAACTTTATTTTGTCGCTGGATCACCCGCTGACATCGCTGAGTCAGCGTGTGTGACGCCGATCCAGTGATGTCTTCACTTGTAACCAGGGTAAACATCGGGTTACTAAGCGCAGGGCCGCGCTTAGTAACCCGATATTTACCCTGGTTACCATTGTAAATGTTAAAAAAAAAACACTACATACTTACATTCCGGTGTCTGTCGCGTCCCTCGGCGTCTGCTTCCCTGCACTCCTCCTGCATCCTGTGTCAGCGCCGGCCGGCCGTAAAGCAGAGCACAGCGGTGACATCACCGCTCTGCTTTACGGCCGGCGCTTACACAGGATACAGGAGGAGTGCAGGGAAGCGGACGTCGGGGGACGTGACAGGCACCGGAATGTGAGTATGTGTTTCTTTTTTTTACATTTACAATGGTAACCAGGGTAAACATCGGGTTACTAAGTGCGGCCCTGCGCTTAGTAACCCGACGTTTACCCTGGTTACCTGGGGACTTCGGCATCGTTGGTCGCTGGAGAGCTGTCTGTGTGACAGCTCTCCAGCGACCACACAGCGACGCTGCAGCGATCGGCATCGTTATCTATATCGCTGCAGTGTCGCTTAATGTGACGGTACCTTAACCAAATTTGCAGACAATGCAACACTAGAGAAGACAGAAAGGATTCAGAAGGATGCAGATAAGCTTGAACAATGGGCAGCGAATAATAGAATGGTATTTAACAGGGAGAAATGCAAGATTCTACATCTGGGCAAGAAAACAAAAATACATCTACAGAATGAGAGGAATAGAACTAAGCAACAGCACGTATGAAAAAGACTTGGGTATACTAATAGATCACAGACTGCACGTGAGTCAACAGTTCGATGCAGCAGTAAAAAAGGCAAACTCAGTTCTAGGTTATATTAAGAGAAGCATATGTGGCACCCCAGGAGTCCGGATGTTACAATGGTATTGTCTTCCTCACGGGGAGGTGATGTCACGCCTGGAAACAAGGAGGGATCCCTTAATCAGGTAATACTAACATGCAACACCATCCTGACTCCAGACCAGAAGGGGGAGCTCTAAATCAGGTTTCAGGGGAACTTCCCTATATATTATGGCTGGAGGAGCAGTTAGCAGGCCAGTCTGTAGGACACAGTGAGGGGAGAAGGAGCATAGGAGGAGGGAGAAACTGGAGTGGAGCTGCGACTGGGCTCCCTCCAGGTTCAAGCGCAAGAAATCGGAGGCCGGAAGTCTGATGTTGTGGGGGGGAACTGTATGCCCCACAGCAGAAACCGGCGGGCAGGAGATTCCAAGTCTCCTGGCCTAAATTAAACCTGAAGGCACAGCAGCAGATTAAAGCCCGGAGTCACCACGAGTAGGGACACCTGTAAAAAGGCTTGAGTTGTCTGCCATGCGGGTAGTGTCCACCTAGAGGGACAGAGTGAGAGAGGACTTTGTGTGTTGTGTGAAGCCTCAGGCAGCAAGGGACTGAGAATACAGAGCAGTAAGGAAGGCTTCCAACCCCACCTGGCTAGGGGGAATCTGAATCGCTTCCAGGCTGCCCAGATTCCAAAGATCATCTGTAACCTGTACGTGAACGTCATCCTTAAAAGGTAAAGAGACTACAACCTTGTGTCCTCCAATTCTTTCCTGCACTTCACCATCTATCATTCTTACCAACTGCACCAGAGCCCTGGGGACTGAGCTCTACCTGTGGGGAGCTATACCACCTCTGCTGCAATACAATCATCCCCAGAGGACCCCTTTAAGCAGCGCCGGCCATCCCTGGCCAAGTGCCACAGGTGCCGTCATGAACACTACTACATTAGACTTTAATCCCATTTCCATTAACCCCCTTTTATTGGACGCTCAGGGCCACGGACCGGGTCACTGCCACTGTGACACATCCCTGTAAGAACCGGCCTGGTTCTGAGTACCCCACTGTCCTAGAAGGCGCCCCATTTTGGCGTCACAAACAGGATGGACCAACCCATTAAAATGGGTCTTGTGCGCCTAAAAGACTGGGCTTAACTGAGAAATCATTGGACTAAAAATTGCCACCATTGCAGCAACATGTGGCGTGCTGTCGTGGGTAGAGCTTGGAAGAACAGCGCGAAAGATATGACCGCCCCTCACAGATACTACTATGTGAAACAAATATGTCCGTCCACTAAAAAGATCCGCCTACTGGTCTGGGATGGCAGGAAGTGGAGAAGAAGGGACCGTCCACGGAAGAGAACATGGGAACAACAGGAAGGTGTGGCTCAGAACCCAGCCGGCAAGATGGTGAGCTGAGGTTACCCGAACCATGGGGAGGAAGCAGGAAGCTGCCCCAGCCAATGTGAGACGAGAGATGACCGGCAGTCAGCATCGAACCCGGAGGCACTTGGAGCCAAGGTGGAGGAGCTATGCTGTCAGCTCCGGCGGTCATGGTTCTTCGCGGCAGAGAAGGCATGGGAGCAGCAGAGGACCAAGCTTCCAGTATCTCAGCCCACTACGGAGGAGTCCAGCACCGGAGGCACAGCGGTGGGAGGTAAGGAGACCGACCCTGCCCCGGTAGCCAAGGACACCCTCATAGGACTCTTGGACACTCCGACACCCCCACCACCTGGCCAGGTATATAGGCACCTTGATTGGGAGCAATCCTTGGGCATGATAGACACCTTAACAGGCCCCATTGCAGCCAAGGAAGGAGCTCTCGGAAGTGAGTGGGGAATGGGTGACATTCCGGTGGGAACATTCTGGCATCTGGCATCTGATGGGGTTCCCCAGGGGGCCCACACTGAGGGAGAGCATCTGGAGGTCATTAGCAAGGAGGAATATTACCATCAGCAAATGCTCAAGTGGGAGCAGGAGGACAGAGAGCGGGACCTCCGGCGCAGGGCCATAGAAGAGCGGAACCTGTGAGCTAAGGCCCAGACCCGTAAAGTCAAATATGAAGAACGGGGCCCATGGAGACAAGGCACAGTGGTGGTTTTCCATATAAAGGCAGCCTGGGGGTTCATTAAAGAATCCGGGGTGCTGGCAGAAGTCTTTGTCACCCGACGTGACGTGGAATCCCACCTTTTAGAGGGACACCCGGATAAGGTCCTATACCCAGGAGACCGTGTCACCTACACCCGACACTGGGGTGAAAAGGAGTGGTATGCTCTGCATGTCCACAAATGTACACCAAAAGGGTCAGCACCCCGGCCACAGGACTATGTGTGGTCAGGACCCCTTTGTTTGTACATAGTTGCCCTGGTTAGGCCTAGTAAATAAACCGCCAGCATGGCCGAAGATTAGGCCCACCAACAGAGAGTCCCGTAGCCACGCCCAGGAACAAAGGAAAAATGGGTTGGGGTGGTTCCCACCTAGGCAACTCAAAAGTCCGGAGGGTAACACCAAAAGACCATTGTTACCCCCAGGAACTTAATTGGTCAATCCTGACTGTTTGGTTTTTGTAAATTTTTATATTTTTGAAACTCTGTAACCCTTTTACTATTGTTCACCTGTTTACATGTTTTCTTTTGTTTCCTCAGTCCAGAAGTACTGAATTGTACTGTGGGGAAAGTTTCACCCCAGGAGTCCGTATGCCACAATGGTATTGTCTTCCTCACGGGGAGGTGATGTCATGCCTGGAAACAAGGAAGGATCCCTTAATCAGATAATACTAACATGCAACACCGTCCTGACTCCAGACCAGAAGGGGGAGCTCTAAACCTGGTTTCATGGGAACTTCCCTATATATTATGGCTGGAGGAGGAGTTAGCAGGCCAGTCTGTAGGAGACAGTGAGGGGAGAAGGAGCCCAGGAGGAGAGAGAAACTGGAGTGGAGCTGCGACTGGGCTCCCTCCAGATTCAAGCTCAAGAAACCGGAGGCCGGAAGTCCGAAGTTGTGGGGGTAACTGTATGCCCCACAGCAGAAACCAGCGGGCAGGAGATTCCTAGTCTACTGGCCTAAATTAAACCCGAAGGCACAGCAGCAGCAGATTAGAGCCTGAAGTCACCACGAGAAGGGACACCTGTAAAAAGACTCGAGTTGCCTGTCATGCGGGTAGTGTCCACCTAAAGGGACAGAGTGGGAGAGGATCTTGTGGGAAGGCTCAGGCAGCAAGGGACTGAGAATACAGCACAGTAAGGAAGGCTTCCAACCCCACCTGGCTAGGGGAATTCCGAATCGCTTCCAGGCTGCCCGGATTCCAATAATCACCTGTAACCTGTAACTGAACGTTATCACTAAGAGGTAAAGAGATTGCAACCCTGTGTCCGCCAATTCTTTTCTGCACTTCACCATCTATCATTTTTACCAACTGCATCGGGAGCCCTGGGGACTAAGCTCTACCTGTGGGGAGCTATACCACTGCTGCTGCAATACCATCATCCCCAGTGGACCCCTTTAAGCAGTGTCGACCATCCCTGGCCAAGTACCACAGGTGGCATCACGAACACCTGTTAGACTTTATTCCCATTTTCATTAATCCCCTTATATTGGACACCCAGGGCCATGGACCGGGTCATTGCCACTGTGACACATCCCTTTAAGAACTGGCCCCGTTTTGAGTACCCCACGGTCCTAGCGGGCGCCCCACATAAAGTCTAGATCACGTGAAGTAATTATCCCGCTCTACTCCTCCTTGGTCAGGCCTCATCTGGAATACTGTGTCCAGCTCTGGGAACCATATTTTAACCCCTTCCCGACCTTTGACGCATACGCTGCGTCATGAAAGTCGGTGCCATTCCGACCCATGACGCAGCATATGCGTCATGGAAAGATCGCGTCCCTGCAGGCCGGGTGAAAGGGTTAACTCCCATTTCACCCGATCTGCAGGGACAGGGGGAGTGGTAGTTTAGCCCAGGGGGGGTGGCTTCACCCCCTCGTGGCTACGATCGCTCTGATTGGCTGTTGAAAGTGAAACTGCCAATCAGAGCGATTTGTAATATTTCACCTAAAAAACTGGTGAAATATTACAATCCAGCCATGGCCGATGCTGCAATATCATCGGCCATGGCTGGAAACACTTATGTGCACCCACCACACCCCTCCGATCGCCCCCCCAGCCCCCCGATCTGTGGTCCGCTCCCCTCGGTCCTGTGCTCCGCTCCCCCGTCCTCCTGTCCGCTTCCCCCGTGCACCAATCACACCCCCCGCGCTCCAATCAAACCCCCCCGCACTCCGGTCCCCCCCCCCGCACACAGCGACCCCCCCCCCCCGTGCTCCGATCCACCCCCCCGCACAGCGATCCCTCACCCCGTGCTCCAATCCTCCCCCGTGCTCCAATCCTCCCTCCCGTGTTCTGATCCACCCCCCCCATGCTCCGATCCACCCCCCCCGTGCTCCGACGCCCCCCCCCGTGCCCTGATCTCCCCCCCCTTATACTTACCTGGCCGCCCGAGGTCCGTCCGTCTTCTTTCCTGGGCGCCGCCATCTTCCAAAATGGCGGGCGCATGTGCAGTGCGCCCGCCGAATCTGCCGGCCGGCAGATTCGTTCCAGAGTGAATTTTGATCACTGAGATATAACCTATCTCAGTGATCAAAATAAAAAAAATAGTAAATGACCTTTGTCACCCCCATAGATAGGGACAATAAAAAAATAAAGAATTTTTTTTTTTTTCACTAAGGTTGGGGTAAGAACTAGGGTTAGGGGTAGGGTTAGGGGTAGGGGTAGGGTTAGGGGTAGGGTTAGGGGTAGGGTTTCGGTATGTGCACACATATTCTGGTCCTATGCGGATTTTTCCGCAGCGGATTTGAAAAATCCACAGTGCTAAACCGCTGCGGATTTATGGTGGATTTACCGCGGTTTTTCTGCGCATTTCACTGCGGTTTTACAACTGCGATTTTCTATTGGAGCAGTTGTAAAACCGCTGCGGAATCCGCAGAAAGAAGTGACATGCTGCGGAATGTAAACCGCTGCGTTTCCGTGCAGTTTTTCCGCAGCATGTGTACAGCGATTTTTGGTTCCCATAGGTTCACATTGAACTGTAAACTCATGGGAAACTGCTGCGGATCCGCAGCATTTTCTGCAGCGTGTGCACATACCTTTAGAATTAGGCTATGTGCACACGGTGCGGATTTGGCTGAGGATCCGCAGCAGTGTTCCATCAGGTTTACAGTACCATGTAAACATATGGAAAACCAAATCCGCTGTGCCCATGGTGCGGAAAATACCGCGCGGGAACGCTGCGTTGTATTTTCCGGAGCATGCCAATTCTTTGTGCGGATTCCGCGGCGTTTTACACCTGTTCCTCAATAGGAATCCGCAGGTGAAATCCGCACAAAAAACACTGGAAATCCGCGGAAAATCCGCAGGTAAAACGTAGTGCCTTTTACCCGCGGATTTTTCAAAAATGGTGCTGAAAAATCTCATACGAATCCGCAACGTTGGCACATAGCCTTAGGGTTGGGTTGGAATTAGGGTTGTGGTTAGGGTTAGGGGTGTGTTGGGGTTAGGGTTGTGGTTAGGGGTGTGTTGGGGTTAGGGTTGTGATTAGGGTTATGGCTACAGTTGGGATTAGGGTTAGGGGTGTGTTGGGGTTAGTGTTGGAGGTAGAATTGAGGGCTTTCCACTGTTTAGGCACTTCAGGGGGTCTCCAAACGCAACATGGCGCCACCATTGATTCCAGCCAATCTTGTATTCAAAAATTCAAATGGTGCTCCCTCACTTCCGAACCCCGACGTGTGCCCAAACAGTGGTTTACCCCCACATATGGGGTACCAGCATACTCAGGACAAACTGCGCAACAATTACTGGGGTCCAATTTCTCCTGTTACCCTTGAGAAAATAAAAAATTGCTTGCTAAAACATCATTTTTGAGGAAAGAAAAATGATTTTTTATTTTCACGGCTCTGCGTTGTAAACGTCTGTGAAGCACTTGGGGGTTCAAAGTGCTCAGCACATATCTAGATAAGTTCCTTGGGGGGTCTAGTTTCCAAAATGGGGTCACTTGTGGGGGGTTTCTACTGTTTAGGCACACCAGGGGCTCTGCAAACGCAAAGTGACGCCCGCAGACCATTCCATCAAAGTCTGCATTTCAAAAGTCACTACTTCCCTTCTGAGCCCCCACGTGTGCCCAAACAGTGGTTTACCCCCACACATGGGGTATCAGCGTACTCAGGAGAAACTGGACAACAACTTTTGTGGTCCAATTTCTCCTGTAACCCTTGGGAAAATAAAAAATTCTGGGCTAAAAAATTATTTTTGAGGAAAGAAAACGTATTTATTATTTTCACGGCTCTGCGTTATAAACTTCTGTAAAGCACTTGGGGGTTGAAAGTGCTCACCACACATCTAGATAAGTTCCTTTGGGGGTCTAGTTTCCAAAATGGGGTCACTTGTGGGGGGTTTCTACTGTTTAGGCACACCAGGGGCTCTGCAAACGCAACGTGACGCCCGCAGACTATTCCATCAAAGTCTGCATTTCAAAAGTCACTACTTCCCTTCTGAGCCCCCACGTGTGCCCAAACAGTGGTTTACCCCCACACATGGGGTATCAGCGTACTCAGGAGAAACTGGACAACAACTTTTGGGGTCAAATTTCTCCTGTTACCCTTGGGAAAATAAAAAATTGCGGGCTAAAATTCATTTTTGAGAAAATAATTTTTTTATTTTATTTTCATGGCTCTGCGTTATAAACTTCTGTGAAGCACTTGAGGGTTCAAAGTGCTCACTACACATCTAGATTAGTTCCTTTGGGGGTCTAGTTTCCAAAATGGGGTAATTTGTGGGGGATCTCCAATGTTTAGGCACACAGGGGCTCTCCAAACGCGACATGGTGTCCGCTAATGATTGGAGATAATTTTCCATTTAAAAAGCCAAATGGCGTGCCTTCCCTTCTGAGCCCTGCCGTGTGCCCAAACAGTGGTTTACCCCCACATATGGGGTATCTGCATACTCAGGACAAACTGGACAACAACATTTGTGGTCCAATTTCTCCTATTACCATTGGCAAAATAGGAAATTCCAGGCTAAAAAATCATTTTTGAGAAAAGAAAAATTATTTTTTATTTTCATGGCTCTGCATTATAAACTTCTGTGAAGCACCTGGGGGTTTAAAGTGCTCAGTATGCATCTAGGTAAGTTCCTTGGGGGGGTCTAGTTTCCAAAATGGGGTCACTTGTGGGGGAGCTCCATTGCATAGGCACACAGGGGCTCTCCAAATGCGACATGGTGTCCGCTAACAATTGGAGCTAATTTTCCATTCAAAAAGTTAAAAGGCGCGCCTTCCCTTCCGAGCCCTGCCGTGTGCCCAAACAGTGGTTTACCCCCACATATGAGGTATCGGCGTACTCGGGAGAAATTGCTCAACAAATTTTAGGATCCATTTTATCCTGTTGCCAATGTGAAAATGAAAAAATTGAGGCGAAAATAAATTTTTTGTGAAAAAAAAGTACTTTTTCATTTTTACGGATCAATTTGTGAAGCACCTGAGGGTTTAAAGTGCTCACTAGGCATCTAGATAAGTTCCTTGGGGGGTCCAGTTTCCAAAATGGGGTCACTTGTGGGGGAGCTCCAATGTTTAAGCACACAGGGTCTCTCCAAGCGCGACATGGTGTCCGCTAACGATGGAGATAATTTTTCATTCAAAAAGTCAAATGGCGCTCCTTCCCTTCCGAGCCTTACCATGTGCCCAAACAGTGGTTTACCCCACATGTGAAGTATCGGTGTACTCAGGAGAAATTGCCAAACAAATTTTAGGATCCATTTTATCCTGTTGTCCATGTGAAAATGAAAAAATTGAGGCTAAAAAACTTTTTTTTGTGAAAAAAAAGTACTTTTTCATTTTTACGGATCAGGATCAATTTGTGAAGCACCTGGGGGTTTAAAGGGCTCACTATGCATCTAGATAAGTTCCTTGGGGCGTCTAGTTTCCAAAATGGGGTCACTTGTGGGGGAGCTCCAATTTTTAGGCACACGGGGGCTCTCCAAATGTGACATGGTGTCCGCTAAAGAGTGCAGCCAATTTTTCATTCAAAAAGTCAAATGGCGCTCCTTCCCTTCCAAGCCCTGCCGTGCGCCCAAACAGTGGTTTACCCCCACATATGAGGTATCAGCGTACTCAGGACAAATTGGACAACAACTTACGTGGTTCAGTTTCTCCTTTTACCATTGGGAAAATAAAAAAATTGTTGCTGAAAAATCATTTTTGTGACTAAAAAGTTAAATGTTCATTTTTTCCTTCCATGTTGCTTCTGCTGCTGTGAAGCACCTGAAGGGTTAATAAACTTCTTGAATGTGGTTTTGTGCACCTTGAGGGGTGCAGTTTTTAGAATGGTGTCACTTTTGGGTATTTTCAGCCATATAGACCCCTCAAACTGACTTCAAATGTGAGGTGGTCCCTAAAAAAATGGTTTTGTAAATTTCGTTGTAAAAATGAGAAATCGCTGGTCAAATTTTAACCCTTATAACTTCCTAGCAAAAAAAAATTTTGTTTCCAAAATTGTGCTGATGTAAAGTAGACGTGTGGGAAATGTTATTTATTAACTATTTTGTGTCACATAACTCTCTGGTTTAACAGAATAAAAATTCAAAATGTGAAAATTGCGAAATTTTCAAAATTTTCGCCAAATTTCCGTTTTTATCACAAATAAACACAGAATTTATTGACCTAAATTTACCACTAACATGAAGCCCAATATGTCACGAAAAAACAATCTCAGAACCGCTAGGATCCGTTGAAGCGTTCCTGAGTTATTACCTCATGAAGGGACACTGGTCAGAATTGCAAAAAACGGCAAGGTCTTTAAGGTCAAAATAGGCTGGGTCATGAAGGGGTTAAAAAATACATTGTAAAACTGGAGGAAGTTCAGAGAAGAGCTACCAGGATGGTGAGCGGACTGCAAAGTATGTCCTACGAGAAAAGCTTAAAGGATCTGGGAATGTTTAGGTTTCAAAAAAGAAGCCTAAGAGAAGACTTAAAGGGAAGGTGCCGCAATTTTGTTTTTGTATTAAAAATGATTGTTTATATAAACAATTATTTTTTAATACAAAATCATTTTTTTTAACTTTAATATATTTTTTATTATTAATTATTTTTGCAGCCACTGGGCGCCGCCATTTTGCTTTGCAGCAGTGTAAGGCTTCTTTCACACTAGCGTCGGGCCCGGCCCGTCGCAGTGCGTCGGGCCGAGGTTACCGACGCTAGCGTTGCCTCCGCCGCACAACGGGTGCAGCGGATGCTGCTTTTCAGCGCATCCGCTGCCCCATTGTGAGGTGCGGGGAGGTGGGGGAGGAGTTCCGGCCGCGCATGCGCGGTCGGAAAAGACGGTCCGTCGGCTGCAAAAAATGTTACATGGAACGTTTTTTGCGGCCGACGGTTGGCCGAAAAACGGCGCAACCGTCGCGCGACGGTTGCGACGTGTGGCAATCCGTCGCAATGCGTCGCGTAATGTTAGTCAATGGAGAAAAAACGCATCCTGCAAACACTTTTGCAGGATGCGTTTTTTCTGCAAAACGACGCATTGTGACGGATTGCAGTTAACGCTAGTGTGAAAGTAGCCTAAGAGTCCCAGCAGGACACTTACACTCTGCTGCCCTGGACATAGGAGTCTGCGGTCGGCGTCCGACCCATTAGCTACAATTATAAACTGCTCTCTGCTCTGATGTGGCCACGCCCCCTGGGCTGTCCCCACATCACAGCAGAGGCAGGAGATCGGCACCATCTTGCCTCAGCCCACAGTGGAGTGTACCTGACTGTGAGCTCCACTGTGACTGAGAGCTGCTCCCCTCACACTGTCAGCGGCCGTTCCCTGTCCTCTGCTGCCTGGTGTGTGGCTGTAATCCCTAGAGAGGGTGAAGGAATGCTGCCGTCTGATGTCCTCTTATCTGGAGCTGCAGAGAGGTAACAGAGGGGGATGGGGGAGGCTCTGTGCTGCTCCGACCTCACTGCAGCTCCTCACAGGACATCAGACCCTGCATCTATCACTGTACTGTGCTGAGCCAAGTATCTAATCCTCTCCTGTGTGATAGTGTCTGCTGAGCCGTGTATCTAATCCTATCCTGTGCTGACCTGTGTATCTAATCCTCTCCTGTGTGATAGTGTCTGCTGGCCCCTGTATCTAATCCTCTCATGTGATACTATGCTGAGCCATGCATCTAATCCTCTCCTGTGTGATACTATGCTGAGCCATGCATCTAATCCTCTCCTGTGTGATACTATGCTGAGCCATGCATCTAATCCTCTCCTGTGTGATATTATGCTGAGCCATGCATCTAATCCTCTCCTGTGTGATACTATGCTGAGCCATGCATCTAATCCTCTCCTGTGTGATATTATGCTGAGCCATGCATCTAATCCTCTCCTGTGTGATACTATGCTGAGCCATGCATCTAATCCTCTCCTGTGTGATACTATGCTGAGCCATGCATCTAATCCTCTCCTGTGTGATACTATGCCGAGCCGTGCATCTAATCCTCTCCTGTGTGACACTATGCTGAGCCATGCATCTAATCCTCTCCTGTGTGATACTATACTGAGCCGTGTATCTAATCCTGTCCTGTGTGATACTGTCTGCTGAGCCGTGTATCTAATCCTCTCCTGTGTGATACTGTCTGCTGAGCCGTGTATCTAATCCTATACTGTGATACTATGCTGAGCCATGCATCTAATCCTCTCCTGTGTGATATTATGCTGAGCCGTGTATCTAATCCTATCCTGTGTGATACTGTCTGCTGAGCCGTGTATCTAATCCTATACTGTGTGATACTATGCTGAGCCATGCATCTAATCCTCTCCTGTGTGATATTATGCTGAGCCGTGTATCTAATCCTGTCCTGTGTGATACTGTCTGCTGAGCCGTGTATCTAATCCTATACTGTGTGATACTATGCTGAGCCGTGTATCTAATCCTATACTGTGTGATAGTATGCTGAGCCGTGTATCTAATCCTGTCCTGTGTGATACTATCTGCTGAGCCGTGTATCTAATCCTATACTGTGTGATACTATGCTGAGCCGTGTATCTAATCCTATACTGTGTGATAGTATGCTGAGCCATGCATCTAATCCTCTCCTGTGTGATATTATGCTGAGCCGTGTATCTAATCCTGTCCTGTGTGATACTGTCTGCTGAGCCGTGTATCTAATCCTCTCCTGTGTGATACTGTCTGCTGAGCCGTGTATCTAATCCTATCCTGTGATACTGACTGCTGAGCCGTGTATCTAATCCTATACTGTGTGATATTATGCTGAGCCATGTATCTAATCCTCTCCTGTGTGATACTGTCTGCTGAGCCGTGTATCTAATCCTATCCTGTGATACTGACTGCTGAGCCGTGTATCTAATCCTATACTGTGTGATATTATGCTGAGCCGTGTATCTAATCCTCTCTTGTGTGATACTGTCTGGTGAACCGTGTATCTAATCCTCTCCTATGCACTCCTCTCCCCCCTGCATATCTTTCCCCATTGCACACACAACTCAATGCGTGCGATAACAGGAGCTGCGGGCGTCATGCTGTATTATGGCATTATGTGAGATCTATATGACGGTATTATGTGATCTGTATGGTGGTATTATGCTTGATCAGTATTGTGAGAATTATATGGTGGTATTGTGTGTGTGATCTATATGGCAGTATTATGTGAGAACACTGGCAGCATTATGTGTGATCTATATGGCAGTATTATGTGAGAACACTGGCAGCATTATGTGTGATCTATATGGCGGTATTATGTGAGAACAATGGCAGCATTATGTGTGATCTATATGGCGGTATGTGAGAACACTGGCAGCATTATGGGTGATCTATATGGCGGTATGTGAGAACACTGGCGGTATTATGTGTGATCTATATGGCGGTATTATGTGAGAACACTGGCAGCATTATGTGTGATCTATATGGCGGTATGTGAGAACACTGGTGGTATTGTGTGATCTATATGGCGGTATGTGAGAACACTATGGCAGTATTATGTGTGATCTATATGGCGGTATTATGTGAGAACACTGGCAGTATTATGTGTGATCTATATGGCGGTATGTGAGAACACTGGTGGTATTATGTGTGATCTATATGGCGGTATGTGAGAACACTGGTGGTATTATGTGTGATCTATATGGCGGTATTATGTGAGAACACTATGGCAGTATTATCTTCAGAAAGCGGACCCATTCTATGGTGGTTCTGGCTGAGAACCTGCACGCGGGTCTGGGGTAATAGAGGGGGCAGCATGACCTCCAGTTAGGTGTAGTCAGGGGAAGGCTGGTGAGGCAGCTGAAGAGAAGCATCTCATTTTTATCGTTACTATATGGCTACATTTCCTTCCCAGCGTCATCCCAGACTGCGCCTGTCTCCTCGCTTTCACACATCGCCAGGACAGGATGGAGAAGACAGGATCTGAGGAGGGGAATGGGGTCTGTATGCAAAGTCTGGATCAGAACAGGCCATCAATCCGCAGAAATGTTTCCTGGATTTCTGTGGAGCAGACAAGCAGATGGTCCATCCATGTGTATAAAAGACAGCGCTCTATGTACAATCCCTGGCTGCTCCGCGCACCGAACAGGGGGCCCCCATAGACCAGCACACTGCTCTCCTGAAATACTCTGTGTGGCTGTCACCCTGCTCCCTCCACCACATATCTCCCAGAATCCTTGCTGCCTGCCATCCTCGGTGACTACTTGTCAGTATAAGGTTGCTTTCACACTAGCGTCGGTACGGGCCCGTTGCAGTGCGTCGGGTCGACGTACCGACGCATGCTGTGAAAGAAATGTTCGACGTGGGCAGCGGAAGCAGTCTTACGATGCTTCCGCTGCCCCATTGTAAGGTCTGGGGAGGATGGGGCGGAGTTTCGGCCGTGCATGCACGGTCAAAAATGGCGGACTCGACGCACAAACAAACGTTACATGTAATGTCGGTAATGTTAGTATATGGGGAAAAAACGCATCCTGCAGACAACTTTGCAGGATGCGTTTTTTCTCCTGAACGACGCATTACAATGTACAGCCAACAACGCTAGTGTGAAAGTAGCCTAAGGCTGCCGTCCACTATCAGTATTTGGTCAGTATTTTACCTCAGTATTTGTAGCTAAAACCAGGAGTGGGTGATAAATACAGAAGTGGTGCATATGTTTCTATTATACTTTTCCTCTATTTGTTCCACTCCTGGTTTTGGCTTACAAATACTGAGGTAAAATACTGACCAAATACTGATAGTGTGACGGCAGCCTTACTCTGCAGTCACCAACAAAATGGCTGCTCACGGGGGCGTGGCCTAACTGCTGATGGAGTAGGTCACACAGAGTGGGAGCTCCGTGTCCAGGAATCCTAAAGCGGCTCTTATCTACCTCTCCGGCGCCCTTCTGCTCCTCCTCGATCTTGATTCCGGTCCCTGGTACGGTGGTGAGTGTATGGGGAAATCCAAAACGCGCTCCCGTGACCCCACCAGGAGAATTCCTGACTTCTTTGCGGCCTCCTCACAGCTACCGCCGGAGTCCAAGATGGCGCCGCCCTCCCCCAGATCTTCCCGCTCTTCACAACGCAACGCTCAGGCGTCGCAATCGAGCGCTGCAGCGTCGCATTCAAGCGGAGCAGCGTCGCATTTAGGCGGAGAGGCGTTGCATTCAAGTGGTACAGCGTCTGATTCGGCTGATGGCCCGGTGACTGCTTCTCTCCTCAAGGGTTTGCTGGGAGACCTTAGAACCTCCATCCAGGAAGATATACGCACTATGCTGGCTGAACTGAGAGGGGAGGTGGTTGAGCTGGGTAACCGCACTGACCGTTTGGAACGCAAAATGGCGGAGCTGGTCTCTTCTCATAATGAACTTTGGGACGCTCATGAGACCCTGCAAATCATGGCCACTAAAACCCATGCTAAAGCCTTGGACCTGGAAGATAGGTCCAGGAGAAACAACGTCAAACTGAGAAGCATTGAGGAATCTGTCCTGGCGGCGGATTTGAAGATATTTCTGCAGGAATTTATGGCCGCAGCTCTCCCGCAGTTGGCCCCAAAGGACATTATAATTGACCGCGTGCACAGGATCCCTAAACCGTCTGGCCTGGGGCCCTCCATCCCGAGAGATGTCCTGGCACGCATACACTTCTTCGAGATGAAGGAGGATTTTCTCCAGGCCCTAAGGAAGGGTCCAGCTCTTCCTGAAAGATTTGCAAGCATCTCCGTCTTTCCAGATCTCTCCCCGGGCACGTTGGCTCTACGGAGGGCCTTTGCCCCCTACACTACCATCCTCAGAGAGAAAGGCATCCTGTACCGCTGGGGGTTTCCTACCAAGCTCCTCATCCGTAAAGATGGATCAATCACCACCTGCCTGACTCCGTCACACGCAGCTACTGCTTTCACCAAATGGGGATTCTCAACTCCGGACTCTCCGACCGCCGTGACCCTTCCTAAGCGTGGAGCGGGTGGAGGTCTCAGGGCCCGCATCACACCGGACTGGGAGGTGGCCTGAGCCCACTGCAACTTTGGTTCCTGGCCATTTTCCCGCACGGATTCATTTGGTTTTCTTTTTTCTTTTTTTAAGCTGCGTTGGTTCCTCTCTCGAGAGTATCCGCAGCATTTGTTTGCCCCATAGGTGAATTGTTTTCCTGATTCTCACCTCTTGGACTCAGGGTATCCCTGATGGACCTCGGTCCACTGGTTGACTTGTTGTATGTCTTGTTTGCTCCCCTTTTTCCCCTTCTCTCCTTCTGGTCCCCCCTTACTTACTTTTTTGCCACAAGTACTAGACTCTTTTACACAGGTTATTGGTGTCCTGAAGTTTGCAAAACTGTTTACATGTTCTCATTATGAGTATATCGCTGTATTCAATTAATGTTAATGGTCTCAATTCGCCGGACAAGAGGTCTGTGGTATGGCGTCAGTTGGGTAAATCCCGTCACGACATTCTGTGTCTTCAGGAAACACACCTACTGGAATGTGATAATCTCAGAATGCAGTCAGGCTTATACCCGCATCAATTTTTTGCCAACGGCCCGTCAAAAAAGGCGGGAGTAGCCATTTTTTTCAGTAGGTCCAACGCCTTCCAGCTGGTTCGCTCCATAGCGGATCCGTTGGGTAGGTTTATTGTGGTCCTATGCCTCATTAATAACGCCCCCTATACCATCGCCTCGATCTACGCCCCCAATGTAGGGCAGCTTAGGTTCCTGGAGGGGGTCTTTGAAACTTTGCGTGATATCCAACATGGTCATAAACTGATTGCCGGTGATTTCAATGCTCCAATGTTTAGGGACTTGGACTGCTCTGCCTCTTCCCTGTCAAGATGCGAAGCAGGTCCTCTGACTAACTCTTTTAACCTGCATGATGTCTGGAGATATTTGCATTGCGGCGAGAGAGACTACACGTTCCTGTCTCCCAGGCACGGTTCCTATAGCAGGATTGATTTTGTGCTGGTAAATGACGTGGCTCTCCCTCACTGCATTTCAGCAGATATAGGCAGTATCACATGGTCAGACCATGCCCCGGTGTCCCTTACACTGAGAGATCCCTTGGCTATTAGACCCCCCTTGCACTGGCGTCTCAACCCCCATCTCCTCGCTGACCATTCCAACTCTCGGTGTATTGAGGAGGCTTTGGGGGAATTTTTCACCTCCAATGATACTCCTGACATAGGCGATGACACCCTTTGGTTTGCCCACAAGGCGGTAATTGGGGGTCACTTTATTAAACTGGCGGCAAGGGCCAAAAGAAAGTATAATGCAGCTCTCCAGTCTTCCCTAGATGAATTAAGGCGCCTGGAGTCCGCGCACAAATTATCTCCTACCCCGGCGCTTCTCTCCGACCTCTCCAAAGCACGCATGCATGTTCGCAATTTGCTTCTCCATAAGGCTGAGAGGGCCCTGAGGAA